>NC_044559.1:110127368-110460368 GCF_007565055.1 Rhinopithecus roxellana
CTTCCTCCCTCTGAAATACTTTGGCCTTTCTTAGGATTAAAATTCCCCCAGTTCAGACTAAGCTGTTGGAGAACGTGTCATTTCTTGTTATTTTAAGGTGTATTCTTCTAAAAAAGACAGAGTAGAAAAATACAAGAAGATGAGAAAAGCTTCTAGATATCAGGCCAGAGAAATCATCTAAAAGAGTAATGTAATGCATACACTTATTTTCTCTAACTCCTCTGCCTCTACCTAACTACTATAAGGTTGAGTTTTAAACCTTCCCAGTAGAAGTAAAGGACATTCTAGAACCTTAAAGTATGTGATTGGGAAAAGGACAGAGCAAAAAAAAAAAAAACAACATGTAAACAATGCAGCAGATGATAGCTGGCAAGGGCCTGTGAGAACACATTGTTTTGCCAGTTAGAGGAATTGAGTATGTCCAAGCATGTCACAGAGAGTTTCTCAGAGGTTTCCCAGTTGAACAGAGCTCACAGTCAACTCCAGCACTAAAATTCTTGAGCAAAGAAGAGAAATGAAGGCCACGTCCCCAGCATTGCCCTAGAGTGGGGAAGAGCTGACATGGATCAACTTATGCCAGAGATACTAACTAAGGGTCAGGAGGCTAGAATTCTCTGGAGGTACAAAGCTTTGTTATGCTTCAAATAATCTCATCCCAACAGGCAATTCTTGGCAAACAGGATGGTTTGCACCATGAACACTGAAAAGTATGCAGATCCCATGGAAATGAACAATCCCCAGAAAGAAAGTTGAAAGGTGTTTACTGAGCACTGATCAACATCAAAGACCTATTGCAGTAAGGCCTGCAGCCTACAGCAGCAAAGACCAAGCACTGCAGAGATGATCCTGGGGCACTTGATTTGACATGCTTCTAGGAGCAAAGGGGAACACCTAGGACCCTGCAAGGAGAGGGAGGTAACTGAGGCTGGAATTCCCCTGGTTTTATAGTAAGAAGCTTAGAGCATAGATCACTCTTTGCTGAGACACGTGAACGATACCCCTTCAAACTGTTTGTTATAGCTTAAAAAATGAGTCACACCAATGAACCATGGACCATACCAATGATTTAGAATACTCACCCTTCATCTAGAGGAGACAAGATGCACACTCATGAAAAAAAAAAATAAACATAATTAAGACCTGATTGGTAAGGTGTTACCCACAATTCAACAAAAACCAGAGAAGACAGAGGAACCCATGTACGTAGGAGCAGTCAGAGAAGGTCTGCGGAGGAGAGGGGCCTTGAAGGATATATAATATGTAGAGGGAAGACAAAAGTTATTCCAGGTGTACAGAAGGCTGTGTAATGGCATTTGAAGCTGGCAGAAAAATGAGCTGTGTGTAGAGAGTGGAATGGTGAGGAGGCCATTTAGAGCAAGGGGCTAGGAGAGCTGCAGAAGATAACATTGGAATGAGAGATTGGACTCAGGATTTGGGGGTCACCAACAACAAACTGAGGAGCAGTTCCAAGCCATTCAAGGTTATGAGAAGAAAAATGGCATAAGGAATGCAGCATCTCAGAGACTGATCTGGCAATGTGTGGTGGGATAGAGCAGAAGGGAATGAAGTAAGGTTATTGAAGAGGTAGCAAGGATCCAGGCATGAGGTTATGAAGGACAAGCAAGAAATTAGAAGCCTCTGGGAGAGAGAGGTTGGTCATTTGCTTTCCACACTCACTTCCTCACCCTATGCCATGCCTCTGCAGTGTTCGGTAGCAGCTGCATTCCTCTGGGAACTGGTGGGTAGAGTGGACCCAGATTCACCGATCAACTTTCTCTGGACTGGCAACCCAGAGCATTGCTTATCCCTTTTGTCCTTTCAATACTAGGAGTGGTAACAGCATCCCAATAATTTAGTACCTGGGAGCCTCCTCATCTCTTCCTGGTTTTCTGAACCATGCCTCTGTGTCTTTATGGAATGCGTCATCTGTGCCTTGGCAGACCCTGACTGATAGACACACTAACAACATTTTGAAAGAAAAGTAGAGACGTTATGGATTGAACTGGAAGAAAAAAAGAAGAATGTTAATGAGTATAGTTTTGAGCATGGGAAATTAGAAAACAGGGCATGGAAATATAATGTCTTGGTTAGGAGTAGACTATTAATACAAGGACATTGCCTGAGATGAATTTGTGTCCTCCACTTAATAGCCATGTGATGTCATTTGGTGGGGGGCTGTTGCTCTAATATTTCTTCAACTATAAAATAAGGATAGTAATTGTTTTAAGGTTTAAATGAGTTAATACATATAAGGTACTTAGAATGGTGCCAGGTTTAGTGCACATGCTTTGTGTTTTTCTATTATTATTGTTATTAAAATAATAATTTGATATTTTATTAATTTCAATTTTTATTAATTTAATAAGAGTTTATTAATTTTTAATTAATTAAAATTTATTAATTTTACTAATCTCACCTTTAAAGTGAGTTCTTTCCCAATAGACTCCTCATCTTTTTTTCAAAAATTTATTTCCATGTGGAAAACGCTGATTATAAGCTCAGGCTTATGCACTTGGAGCTTGATGGTGACCATAAAATATTTAAATGGGAATTTCCAGGAAGAATTTGGAAATGAATACTGGCATTCATGTAAGAGGAAATGACTAAGGTATAGATAGATCTAAAGGAGCCTGTATGAAAGGGAGAGATGAAACTTTGAAAACAGATGACCTTTGCAAAGGGGAAAATGCATCAAAAGAATAGCAGAGTTCTAAGAAATAAGCATTGGAGAAACCCACAGTTTAACGGGTGGGAGGAAGATGAGAGGTGAAGAAAAGGAAAAAAGAAGCCAAAGTGCTGGACTTTTCGGTATTACAGAAAATAAAGCAGCAAGGAATAGTAGAAATAACAAATGTCATTGAACTTCACAGAGAGGTTACTTGGACCTTCAAGAGAAGAAGCTTGAAGAAATGGAGGTAGTAGAAGGGACAAATAAGGTATTTTTTTAAAACTAGAGAGAACAGGTACAGTCAAGACTAGGTCACTCATAGTTTTTCCCAAGATGGAGTAGACATGGTCAAGAGAAAGGAATTAAAAGAGAAAAACTGAAGATTCTAGAGAAAGAAAAGACAAGTAAGATAGCAAGGTGCTTCTGGGAAAACATAAGAGGCTAGGATTAGAAATCAAATCAGAATTTCTTTGGAAATTAGAAATCAAAATTCCAAGTATTTGCAGGGTTTTCCTACCCTCATTGTATTCTTTTCATTTATAACAAAGCTAGCTATTAAGATTTTTAATTATTATGGTCCAGCTGTGAATTTGAGCTAATTTAAAAACAAAACAAAAACATGGCAACCTATACTTGTTCACTTCACAATAACATTGTAGTTAAAAAACATGGTCTTTAGGGTAAGACTGGTTGAGGTTAAAATCTTAACTTTGTCACTTACTAGCTACATGCTCTTGGGAAAAATCACTTTTTTTTAATACCTAGATTTCCACATCTCTAAAATGGAGATATTCCAATAGTACAGACCTCATTGGGTCATTGATAAATAAATTGCTTAGAACAGGGTCTGGCTTATAGTATGTATTCAAAAACCTTAGTTATGATTACTCACACATATCTACCCTGTACAATAATTATATCTTAATTCTTTCTCCTCAAGGCAATACTTTGATTTCTTTCAACTCAAAGAGAACAGTATCATAGGAAAATCCCTTAATAAACATGTCCCTTGATAATGTAAATTCAGATATAATGGAATTAGACATTGGCACTGTCTTTTTGTGTGCTCAACCCCATTTTTCAAATGAGGCAGAGCAAGCACGTTTTCATTTTCTGGAGAGGAGACACATGAGATACAGAAGGGGGCAAGACAGGGTGGAAAGACTGCAAGCAACCCTGTTTTAGGA
This sequence comes from Rhinopithecus roxellana, assembly GCF_007565055.1. NCBI lineage: Eukaryota > Metazoa > Chordata > Mammalia > Primates > Cercopithecidae > Rhinopithecus > Rhinopithecus roxellana. The sequence goes on from NC_044559.1 coordinate 110,131,224, forward strand.
AATTGGAAAATGAAGGAAGTAGGCCCACATCCCCAGTAATCTCTCAGCCCAATCTCCCTGCCTTAGGCTGAAAAAATGGGCACCAAGTTACCAAGGGATTCCCAGAATCCCTGCCACTGCCTTGAAAATTCATCCAAGCCCAAGAGCCAGAATGATTCTCCTTGATATTTAACCAGATATTAAACACAATGGCCACCAAAGAGTACCAACTCATATCTGAAAGCATTAAGTAGTGTAGTCAGACCCAGAACTCCTGGTCAACCAGCCACGAAGGCTCACCTCATTATTTCATTTATCTTGCAATAATATGGACCCCATATTTACTCTATTAAAATTGTGAGACTCTTATCTATCAAGTTACATTAGAGTTTTCCTATACCTCAGTTGTCTTCAGAAAATTGTTCTTGGTAAATTAACAGCCTCTTAAACTTTTTATTATTTCTGTCTCCCCCAGCTTAACTCTAATTTTCTTGAGAGCAGGGTTCATCTTTATCAACTTGTTTTTGAAAAAATCTCCCACAATGCCCAGCATAATACAGTAAGAAAATAGATACCATGGCAACACAAGAAGGGGATTCAAGGACTCAGAAAAGACTTAGCTTTACCTACTACTCATAATCTCCATCAGTCCCTCCCCACTCAAACAAATTATGTCTTTAATCCCCCTTTTTATAGGAATTCTAGAGCAACTTCTGAGTCAGTGCTAAATAAACATTGCTGAAAATTTCTTATTTGACCAGCATGATAGGTCCTCTATTTTATATACCTTGAATGTATCTCTAGCTCCCCTCTATGGAGGGTAAAGGTTACGTTATGTCTTGTGGATAATTCAGATGGGTAAGGGTCCCAGCAAGAAAGGGGCAAAGATCTTAAAGATTAATATAGTTGACCTACAGAGAGTTAAATGCCGGTGGCTCACGCTGTAATTCCAACACTGCAGGAGGCCAAGGCAGTAGGATCACTTAAGTCCAGGAGTTTGAGACCAGCCTGGGCAACATAGTGAGACCTTGTTTCTATTTTTAAAAAAAAATACAAAAAAAAAAAAAAATTAAATGCTATCTTGTTAGGTATCTGCTAAATGTTACTCAGTAATAGTGTAAATAGATAAAACAGAAAACAGACTGAAAACAGCTACCTGGCCAACTCCTTTGAGTTGGGAGCATGAAAATCCAAATCACATCTCCTCTTCTGTTTGAGTCCTCATAGGATGCTACACAACTCCTCTTTTCTCTTTCTTCTGGAAAGGTATTTTCCAGTCTTTTTTGGACAATCAAAGGCTTTTAAAGTTCAGACACCTGCAAATGTTTGTTACAGCTGCTTAACAGCTCTACCTAGGCATTACTCCATCAGAATGCGATGATTGCCTTCCGCCCACCCCAGCTTGTCAGGTTAGGTTACCATACTTCATTTCTCTCACCCACCAATCTCTTCTGCTAGAAGTGGGTGGATAATGGCAGGAGGTTCCTCCTTTGCAGTGTCTTTTATCAATACTAATGTAACACCACTGCTATCTTCATTTTTCTTATTTGTTTCAGAACTGATTCTGCCCAGAGTGTAAACACCAAACAGGGTAATTAGTAAAGAGTTCATGGTTTTAATCATCTTTGAACTTACCGGTTGAATAAAATACTCTGTTTGATTATTCATTGAATATCCAGGTGCTGGTTTTAGCTTCAAGGAGTTTACAACGTATTTGGGGAAACTCAGAAGTAAACATGATGGCATGGTAAGGCTATAGTAGACATGTTCACAGAGAAAAAGTTTAAGGCTTTCTAAAGGAGGAAACACCTGAGCTGAATTGTGAAGCCGTGCAGGCAGAAGCAGTGGGGAGGATGTTCACAGAGGAGCAGCCAGCACACCAAGGCAGGAAGGAGCACAGCACATTTAAGGAGCAACTAGCCTGGCTGGAATGTGGAGTTGAAGGGAGGGACTGACTAACCACCACATTGGACAGGATGAAAAGGCCACACAAAAGAACTTACGGCTCCTTAACAAATGAGCTCATGCAAGATATTCTTTTCCTTTTCTTTCTTTCTTTTTTTTTTTTTTTTTTTTTTGACACACCATGTCACTCTGTCACCCAGGTTGGAATGCAATGGTGCAATCATACCTCACTGTAGCCTCGACTTCCTGGGCTCGAGTGATCCTCCCACCTCAGCCTCCCAAGTAGCTAGGACTACAGGCTTGCACCACCACACCTGGTTAATGTTTTTGTTTTCATTTTATTTATTTTTGTTTATTTATTTATTTTTGAGACGGAATCTTGTCGCCCAGGCTGCAATGCAGTGGCGCGATCTTGGCTCACTGCAAGGTCTGCCTCCCAGGTTCAAGTGATTCTCCTGCTTCAGCCTCCTGAGTAGCTGGGACTACACGTGCCCGCCACCACGCCTGGCTAATTTTTTTGTATTCTTAGTGGAGACGGGGTTTCACAGTGTTAGCCAGGATGACCTCGATCTCCTGACCTCATGATCCACCTGCCTTAGCCTCCCAAAGTGCTGGGATTACAGGCGTGAGCCACCACTCCTGGCCCTCATTTTCATTTTTTTTAATAGAGATGGGAGTCTCACTATGTTACCCAGGCTGGTCTCAAACTCCTGGCCTCAAGCAATCCCCCTGCCTCTGCCTCCCAAAGTTCTGATATTATAGGAATGGGCCATGACACCCAGCCTCATGAATGATTTTTAAACTGACATGATAAGATCTTCAATTTAGAAAGTTAACTCCAGAAAGGAGAATGATATTGAGAGGTGTATAACTCAAGGCTGAGAAAAGAAATTAGGAGGCTGTTATAAGAAGACATACAAAAAAATAAGAAGAATCTTGACTAAGGATCTACTACTGGGGATAAAAAGCGGTGCTTTTGAGAAATAATAGAAATAGCATTGGTATCATAATGACTGAGAAAACATAGGGGCCAGTAAGTGAGGGCATCACTGATGATTCACAGATTTCTGGCTTAAACAATCAGGTAGATAGTGATACCACTCCCTGACACAGGGACTATGAAGAATTTAGGAAGAGTTTCACTGAGAGACGCATTGACTTTGGGGTTTCCCCAGGACTTATGAGAAAAAAATGTCCAGTACACAATTATATACACAAGTATTGAGTTTGAGAAGGAGTTTAGGGCCTGGCACAGTGGCTCATGCCTGTAAATCTTAGTACTTTGGCCGAGGCAAGAGGATCTTTTTTTTTTTTTAATTATGTTTGTAATTTTTTGGGGGGAGTATAGTATGTGTATATATTCATGGGGTATGTGAGATGTTTTGATACAGGCATGCAGTGTGAAATAAGCATATCTTGGAGAATAACCCTATCCATCCCCTCAAGCATTTGCCCTTTGAGTTACAAACAATCCAATTACATTCTTTATTTTTAAATATACAATTAAGTTATTATTGAGAAGGATCATTTGAACCCAGGAGTTTGAGACCAGCCTGGACAACACAAGGAGACCCTGTATCTACAAAAAAAGAAACAACATTAGCTGGCATGGTGGCGCTGTGGTCCCAGAGACTTCAGGAGCTGAGGTAGGAGGATCATTTGGGCCTCAGAGGTCAAAGGTGAAGTGAGCTGAGAGCTGGTCACTGAACTCCAGCTTGGGTGATACAGAAAGACTCTGTCTCAAAAAAGAAAAAAGAAAGAAAGAGTTTAGTACTAAAGATGTAAATTTGGGAGCCATTAGCACCTTGGTCGAAGCTAAACCCATGATAGTTAATAAGCTCATTCAAAGAGCCTGTGCCTAATGAGATGAAGATGGGAAACCAAGGCCACCTAAACAGGAGCCAGACCCTAGCATTGCCTGATGTCTGCATCACCTGCATTAAAAATGCACCCAGAAGAAAGGAAAGCCCTGCTCCCTCATATTCCCTAAGTGAGTTTACTTACTGTTCTGCAGTCTTTGTGGGTTTTTGAAGTTCATTTTGGAATTTTGTGTGTTTAGTCTTCGTTTCATGAAGATTCCGTTTTTGAAATTTCAAATTGGCCCCATGAGCTATGAGTGAGATGGGGACAGGATGGGGATGGGCAGGTCACCTGATACCAAACACAGCTGGGGACTGAAGGTTTTGGAAAACCCTCATTTACTCAATGGGGCAGTTTTACTGAGATAGGACCATGGGCATACCAGATGCAATATTGATAAAGCTAGCATCAGCCCCAACCCAGAAGCTATTATGAGGAATCTTGGTACTTCCTACTTGCAAAAGTTAGTCATCACGATATATTAGTAAAAATTTTAATATTGAGAAAAGAAATGAAGGAAACATGTATGGTCTGGAATGAGCATTTTAAGGTAAATGAAAAGTTCATATCCTCTTGCGTCTCAGTGTCTTACGAATATTACATCTGTCACTTAACCTGTTTTGATTATTATCAGGTATTGGTGGGCACTCCTGATCATCATCTTCCTGTTTCTCAGGACTCTGGAACCTGCTCTTTTCTCTTACCTTCCAGAATGTTCTGTTCACTGGTAACCCTTGAACAAGTTACTTGACTATGCAAGCAGTATCTGCTCTGTACTAATCAGGACTCTTTGGGATGTAAGTGACAGAAACCCAACTCCAACTAGCTGAGGCAAAAGCGGAAATGTACTGGTTGCAAAAAGCATGGCTCAGGCATGTTCCCTGCTCTGTGTCTCTGCCTGTTCCTGCTCTCAGCTGCCATCTCATCTTCTGGACTGATTTTCTCCACACAGCATGAAGCAGCACCACAATTCACATCTCCTAAGTTTGACACCAGAGAATATCTCAGACTTCTCGCTAGAGCTAAGTTCAAAACAACTCGGGTAATTCTCTGATTGGCCCAGCCTAGGAAACAGGTCTACCCCACGACCACACATTCTATCCAGAAAAATGGTATTTCTAAAACAAAAAAAGGTGGGGGGAGGGGAGCAAAATAACAGACACCATTCTGTTTTAGCAGAATTCTCCCTCCATTACCTTATTCCCCCACAGATCTTCCTGGGTGCCTTATATATCAGGGAAGCTTCTCCTCTTTTAGAGTCTATTCCATTTTTACCCTGCTCAATTACTCCTTCAAGGTTTTGTCTGCTCTCAGGCTGGCGCTCTTCAATCCTCTAGACTTTAGATCAACTTTATATGCCATTGCTTCCAGGAACCACATGTGAAGACTTGTCTTCAGCTTACCCAGTGAAACCACAGAAAAAATGGAAAGGTCAGAGTTCTAACAAGCAGGATCATCAAGAAGAGAGGATATTTTCTCTGCTGGGTTCATAAGATAGTTTTGCAATCCTACCAAGTAAGGAGGCTGGTGAATTCAAAGAAGACAAAGCTATCTATCTTTGTGCTAATTCTGATTTTGAAAAAAAACCTATTTAGAGACATATGGCAATTTAAGAAAGCAGGAAACCAAAGAACCTGGCATTCTTGGAACAACAAATAAAAAGCTCCTTAGAAGTTAACACCACAAAGATGAATGTGGATTCTAACACGTGAAGTTAGCAGTATTTCATGATTTGGCTCTGCTGGAAGTTATTATACCAGAATAGAGCCAAAACGGAAACTTGCTTTGATCTGCAGTTCCCAGTTAAAGAAATCTAAAATTAGACACAGTGTGATCTGGTTACAGAGTATTTCTAATGGACCACTGAGCAGATTAGTGATTCAATTTTGTCCTTGAATATAAGAAGACAGACTAATGATTGGCTAAAAGACAGATTTAAGAGAATATGACTACACCAAAGACCACTTATCAAAGGTTACGTTTGAATACAATTAAGTTGGGAAATGCATTATTCATTTTAGTACACTAAATATTTGATTGCTTTTTCTTTCTTATACATATTGAAAGCATCCCCTTCAATGATAATTTTTTATAATGTTAACTTTCTTGGCTATGTGGCCTCTATTAGAAGAAACAAAATAAGCAAAGAACTGTTTTTATAATTTATTTTCTTATATTCAATCTTCTACCCATAAGTAATAATTCAAAAGCTGAATGTATAATATATAATGGTAATGATTTGCTTTACTTAGTTCATTCCTTTTAAATTGAAAACTGTTAAACTTTTACATTGTTTTTCAGAATAAGAAATCATATCTCATGTATATTACCACTAGGCGGCTCAAATGGCTAAAACACCAGTTCATTATATGAGCAGATCAAAACCTTAAATATTTAAAGGTTTATCTCTTTCTACAGTTCTATATACCTTAATTTTCTAGAAACTTTCACATTATCTATAGATTATCGCTATAATACTACACATGGTAAACAATTACTTCAATGTAGATCATCAACACATATGCCATTTTTATGGATGAGAGAGGATTAATGGAGATAATGAATGAGTTATGTTACATTTCATCATAAACATGCAATAATAAATTAAAATTTTATCAGCTGACTGAAAACAAAGTATTCAATGGGGTCTAAAAAACCAGAGTCTTGGGTTATATTTCATTTTCATGTATCCAGGCATTTCTAGAGATTACCAGCTTTATTTTCTGGCAGTTGTGGTTATTTACGTCTCTTCTCTACAGCAATTTCACCATGTGGCTCTATGATAGATAGTGTCTTGCAGCCAGAGCTCAATCTCTCCGTAGTCCAGAGACTTTGAAAATCAAAGCAGTCTTCCTCAGAGTAAGTTTTGAAATGCAGGACTCTCCAGATACTGTGTCCATAACATTAGCTGGTTGGAGGCCCTTGACTCTGGCTGATACAAATAAAACAAAAGCAGAAAATGATTGTTTTCTTACCATTTTAAACAAGCATCTTATGATTCTGTTTGACTATTCAAGATAGAGCATCAAGGAGGGGAAAGGAGGAGAGATTCTTTCAAGCTGGAAAGGAAAGTATTAAGCCTGTAGATTCTGTAAAAAAAAAAAAAAAGGAAAACATAATGGTGACCTTGGACTAAGAGAGCCTTGTACGTTTTCTAACCAAGAACGATCAATACACATTCCCCTTATTCTGAAGGTATTTTTGTTGTTGTTCCCTATTCTTTCTTAGTGCTGGACCAACAGAAGCTCTGCTCTTCTAGTTTAAAGGTGAGAACCAATGAAATCTCAAAGAAAATCTCTTTCAAAGTGATCATCTTTTTTTCTTTTTAAGAGATACGATCTCACCCTGTCACCCAGGCTGGACTGCAGCGGCGCCATCACAGCTCACTGCAGCCTGGAACCTCTAGGCTCAAGCCATCCTCCTGCCTCAGCCTCCCAAAGCTCTGGGATTACAGATGTAAGCCACCATGACTGGCCCTCAAGGTAATCGTTTTATCTTTATTTGTCTTTATAATCACAAACAACTGAATTTTTCACCATAAAAGTTATTTAATTGGCTCTACCCTGGGGGAGAAGAAAGATACATAGAAAAAGCTTAAGGGAGGATTTTTCCAACTCTTATAACAGACAAGTAGCATTCTCCCCCTAACTTTTATCCTCTGTAGAGGTATTCTAAAAATATTTTCCTTGGCCATTTATTATTTGTTATTTGGATGTACATTTAGGAATCTTGAGTTTGCCTTAAAAGGAAAGTATTGATTCTCCCTCAGGGATCTATAATTCAGTTTCAGCTGGAGTAACAGCAGGTCCTGATATTTTTATATTCATATTCAAGCATCTGACATTTGGGTTTTATTTGAATATAGAGCTGTAAATATAACACGAACCAGTTATCACATAGCTTTTTAATACTGAGATCTAATTAGTTCTTTCCAAGCGTGATAACTGTACTCTGTCGAAGTTCTAACCAGTTAGCTTCTGAGAAAGAAATACTATCTTCCCTTACTGTCACCATGAAGAGTTTCCACTGGGTGAGGAAAAAAAAATCTCAAACGATAAAAGAGAATTAATCGCTCACATGACTGAATGCTAGAAGTAAGGTTAGTTTCCGGATTGGTCCAGTTCAATTGCTCAACAGTGTCATCCAAGATCAAGTTTACTTCAACATCTGTCTGCCCTTGGCAATGTCATCTTCAATCCCAGCAGTCCTATTTGGGCTGTCCACAACTGCCTGGGCCCTGCCTCCATTCATATCTAAGGATAGAGAAAGAAGCTGGTTTCCCAGTTTTTCCAAAACAGAGGACACTTCTTTACCAGAAAGTACTCAGCAAACATGGTCTCAGGCTCGCTACCCACCCCCAATGCAATAACTCTGATCAGGGAATGGTTGTCCATCATTGGAATAGGCTCCACCTGGGTACATGCCCCATTTCAGTAGCCAGGAACAGAATCAGCTCCCCACAGCAAATGGGCTGTATAAAGGAGGTGTGGGTACCTGTGTACGAGAGAGCGTTGCTCCTATAGGAGGGAAAAGGAGGAGATATCAGTTATGGGGTGGGGGTGGCTACTAATACATACATGCACCTGACTATGGATGGGAAACTCTAGAATCAAACTGCCTGATTTTGAACCCAAGTTCTACCACTTATTAGCTCTATTACCAGGTGCAAGGTACTTGACCTCTCTCATCAAGTAACAAGTAGGTCAATGATTTGCTTAATTGCTTATAACATAGGGCTTTTTTTTTTCCCTAAAATCCAAGGTATTTAGTCAAGCATTTATTACACTCTTTCTTTGTGTGAAGCATGTGAAAAGAATTGGAGAGAACACTAAAGTGAACAAAATGATGTTCTACTTTGAAAGAGCAAGCAATTCAGGAGAGGAAATTAGAGCCCAGACATCGTGGTAACAGACAGATGGGATAAGTTACATAAAAAGATATGTTTCCTAAAATGACATTTTTCCTAATTAAACATTCTTTAATAGCAAGCACATCATGTAGTATTTTTCACATCCAAATGAAGTTGACATAAATTTCTGGACAGTTATTCATTAATGATAAATGACATTAATAATTAATTTTTTGTTGAGACAGAGTCTTGCTCTGTCACCCACACTGGAGTGCAGTGGTACGATCTCAGCTCACTGCAACCTCCACCTCCCGGGTTCAAGCAATTCTCCTACCTCAACCCCCCAAAGAGCTGAGACTATAGGCACATGCCACCACATCCAGCTAATTTTTGTACCCAAAGAAGCTGAAAACGTATGTCTCCACAAAAACCTACACATGGATTTTTTGTTTGTTTGTTTTTGAGACAAGGTTTCAGTCTGTCACTCTGTCACCCAGGCTGGAGTGCAGTGGTGCCACCATGGCTTACTGCAGCCTCAACCTCCCTGGCTCAAGTGATTCTCCCACCTCAGCCTCCTGAGTAGCTATAACTACAGGCACGCACCACAACACCCAGCCAATTTAAAAAAAAAAAAAAATTATTTTTAGAGACAGGATTTTGCCAAGTGGCCTAGGTGAGTCTCAAACTTCTGGACTCAAGTGATCCATTCATCCTGGCTTCCCAAAGTGCTGAGATTACAGGCGTAAGCCACCACACCTGGCCCACATGGATGTTTATAGGAGCTTTATTCATAATTGCTAAAAAACTTGGAAGCAACCAAGAGATCCTTCAGTAGGTGAATGAATAAATGAACTGTGATACATTTAGACACTGGAATATTATTCAGTGCTAAAAAGAAATGAGCTATCAAGCCATGAAAATACATGGAGAAAATTTAAATGCACAGTACTAAGTGAAAGAAGCCAATCTGAAAAGCCTAAAAAGCTAAAAATGTTTAGTTTTATAAGAGTATGTTTAGTTTAATATACATACTGTATGATTCCAACTATATAACATTCTGGAAAAGGCAAAACTGTAGATACAGTAAAAAAACAGTGATTGCCAGAGGTTGGGGATGGGGGATGATCAGGCAGAGCACAGAACATTTTTAGGGCAGTGAAATTACTCCATATGATAGTACTATGGTGGATACACATCACCATGCATCTGTCTAAATCCATAGAATGTATAACAAGAGTGAACCCTAATGTAAACTATGGACTTTAGATGATAATGACTTAGTGTAGGTTCATCAAGTAGCAAACATACCACTCTGATGGGAGGTGTTGATAGTGGGGTAGCCATGCATGTGGTGGGTGGCAGAAATATATGGGATATCTCGGTATCTTTCATTCAACTTTGCTGTGAACCTTAAAATGTGTGTGTGTTTGTGTGTGTGTGTGTGAGAGATGCTATCAACTCTGTAATATTTGAAATAATATAGAGAAGCAGAGGTGAGTGCTATCCAAAAATCATTGCAATTTTCCTTGGAAGTCTTTTGTGCTTAACGGTGTAGAGTGTAAGAATTTGATATTCTATGACCTGTTACCAGATCTCAAAATGAACCTCACTGTGAAAACCTAGGAAGTTGTCATTTCCCAGTCCACAACTGGGTTAGCTCTTTCCTGGGTAAAAAATAGAAAGCTTTCCCTTGTTCTAAATAGAGTTTACTTTCTTGGAGCAAAGGTAGTTAAACTTTTGCTTTTCCAAGACCTTTAATGAGTAAACCGTATGTCAGTGAAGTATAATAATTCAGTAACTACCACCCTTAGAGGGCGCTGTGTTGCCTTCGGTGCCACCCAAGTCAACTTCTTCCTCATCACAGCCCTGCGGAACTAGCTTGCTGGGCATGCTTTCTTTCCCAGTCTCAGTCCCCAGAATTTTGAACACCCTGCTTTTTACATGGTTTTCCTTACTGTTAAGAGAACATAATCACAGCAAGATAACAATTCTACAAAACCAAAAGAACCTAACCAAACTAACACCAGATAGAAGGTACACATTGTCTTTACTGAAAGAAAGAAAGAAAAAGAAAGAAAGAAAGAAAGAAAGAAAGAAAGAAAGAAAGAAAGAAAGAAAGAAAGAAAGAAAGAAAGAAAGAAAGAAAGAAAGAAAGAAGAAAGAAAGAAAGAAGAAAGAAAGAAAGAAAGAAAGAAAGAAAGAAAGAAAGAAAGAAAGAAAGAAAAGAAAAGAAAAGAAAAGAAAAGAAAAGAAAAGGACCATTACTCTATGTATTTATAGCTGCTGCTAACGTCTTCATATTCCTTTTGAAACACGCTGGTGAATTTCAAACACCCTACCCCAAAGTATGGCACCCTGACATACTGAATATTTCAAGCTGAAGGAATGTGAGAAAACAGCAGAAACAGGAAGGTCTCTCTGACCTTCACTTGTCCTCCCCTGAAGCAGGATGTAAAAATCTCATGTGAAAGGTATCCACCCTATACCCAGAAAAAGGAATAACCTTATCTCTGAAGACACAGGGACACAGAAGAATTTGAACAGATAGGTTTGCTAAGTTTCCCCAAGTTTATTACCATTAGATCACACCATTTTTTCCCACTCATATTTCTCCACGACTATCTGTTCTTGATCAAACCAGCTATAAAAAACCACTCAAGTTTGGCTGGGTATAGTGGCTCATGCCTATAATCTCAACTCTTTGGGAGGCCAAGGCAGGAGGATCAATTGAGGCCAGGAGTCCAAGGCTAGCCTGGGAAACACTGCAAGGCTCCATCTCAAACAAAAATTTTAAAATATTAAAAAATAAATTTGAGTTTAACTGTGTCTTTGAATCTTCATTTCCCTATGAAGGCTCCTGTGTCACATAAAACTTATATTAAATACATTTGTATGTTTTTCCTTTTGTTAATCTGTCTTTTGCTACAGGGGCCTCAGTCATGAAGCTAGGATTTTATTTATGCTCCCAGGTTGGGAGGGAGAAGAAATGCTATTGAGCACCTACAGTCTTTAGAATGGAATTGTAGCAATGGAGCTAACAGATTTTTTTGCCAGGCTGTGTGTGATCCTGGGGGACAGGGCCCTGTCTTTTCCTGTTCATGTCTGAAATGATATGGGTCAGTGTCGACACCCAAATCTCACATCAACTCGGAATCCCTAATGTTGGAGGTAGGGCCTGGCGGGAAGTGATTGGATCATTGTGGTGGATCCTTCATGAATAGTTTAGCACCATCTGGTTGGTGCTGTTCTTGTGAGAGAGTTCTCATGAGATCTGGTTGTTTAAAGTGTGTAACACTTCACCACCCCGCCCCCTCCACCCTACCCTTGCTCTTGCTCCTGCTCCTACCATGTGAGAGGTCTCGCTTCCCCTTTGCCTTCCACCATGATTGTAAGTTTCCTGAGGTTCCCCCCAGGAACCAAGCAGATGCCAGCATCATACTTCCTATATAGCCTGCAAAACTGTTAGCCAATTAAACATCTTTTCTTTATAAATTACCCAGTCTCAGGTATTTCCTTATAGCAATGCGAGAACGGCCTAATACCAGGTCCTTGCTTCAGTGTGTGCTGCAGATTGTTAGCCACATAAATCTATGCTGAGTCAATTTTACTTCTTCCAGAATGTCTGTAAACTAACCCACATTTGATGGTAAATAAGAAAACAATGACGTGAAAAACAAAAACTGTTAGACAGGTGGTGATTGAGAAAGATGATAACTAAAATGTTATCTCAAGAGGAGAAGGGAGTGGCTGGCCAGGGCTTCCTTAGAGTGAGGACAACTTGTACTGGAACCCATTTTCATCCCTAAAAGAAAAATCCACAGTACTGCGGAATGACAGAGCTGGAAAAGGCTATTCAGATCCTCTTGAGTCAACCCTCTTATTTTACAGTTGCGAAGAGAAGTTCATAGCTGGAAGTAACGTGCCTATGTTCTCTCAGCTAATGAGAGATGAAAGCAAGACAACGAATTATTTTATCCTCACCTCACCATGGATCTCAACTGCTCCACGTGGTGGTGGCCACTTCTCTGGTCCCAGCATCCAGAATAGACCTGGCTTGACAGGAGACAGAGTTTCTTGAAAAACCAAGCCCCACCTCAGAGTTCATGTCAAAACCACTTGCTTATTTCCAGGGCGAAGGTTGCTGGGTCTCTGTCCAGCATCAGTGAGAAATAAGGAGCTGGTGGTGTTATTGTCGTTTGCATTTTTCCCAGACACATGGATATGGGAGACTTCCATCCCAGTCCAAAGCCCCTACCAAGGACAGGTCATGAGGGGGCCCAGTTCCTCAAAATACTTCCTTTAGGTCTTTCAAGGATTCTTGGCCCCAGAGTTTCCAAAAGACTTAGATGACTGGAAACACTTTGGTGATGTGATGCAAGTCAAATTAGGAGTTAGCACAAGGAGAGATGTTCCATGCAAAAGTACAATACCAGAATCCCAGAGTGAGGTAGGCATGACCATCAGCAGAAATCAGTAATCCTATCACACTGCCTAATCAGGTGGCTTTTTCACGTGGTACTTCAAATGTGCATGTCAAACACCTACAAACACTTCAGTTGTACAGTAACTGCAACCCACAAGATGTTATTATTTTATAGATGCTAAGGCAAAAAAGTAAGTGCATACTGATTTCATTCATGTATTCAATCACCTATTCAACCCTGCATTAATTAGATATTTATCAGCCGGGCACAGTGGCTCATGCCTGTAATCCCAATGCTTTGGGAGGCTGAGGCAGGAGGGTCACTTGAGGCCAGGAGTTCAAGATGAGCCTGGGCAACATAGATTTCATCTCTAGGAAAAAATTTAAAAATTAACTTGGCATGGTGGTGCGCACCTGTAGTCTTAGCTACTAAGGAAGCTGAGGCAGGAGGATTGCTTGAGCTCAGGAGTACAAGGCTGCAGTGAGCTATGCTTGCACCACTGCACTCCAGCCTGGGTGACATAGCAAGACCTTGTCACTTAAAAAAAAAAAAAAAAGATATTTATTAAGTGACTCATATTACAAGCATTGGGCTTGAAGATGGTTGCATAAATGAATTAAAAAAATCCTTTCCTCATTTAGTTCCAATTCCTGGCAGGGTAATAGAGAAGAAAAACAAATTACTATGATGCAATGAGAAAAGAGCTCTAGTGGAGAAGCATGACTGCAAGATCAAGGGAGAACAGAGGAGCGAGGGAATCCTCTCTGACACGTGTGGGTGTTCATTCAATCAGAGTTCTCACGCCAAAGACTCACTAGTGGCTCATTTCATAAACTTACAGCCACAAAATTTTCTCTCTTCAATGGCGAAACCTCCAAGAACATTAACTCCAAATTTCCCTGGTTGGTACTTAGTACACTTGTAGAATTAAATCTTGCCTCCCCCTCCCTCATCGTCCTCCCCTTTAACCTATCAAGGCTTTTAGTTTATCTTGTTAGCTATAAGAAAATGCCCTTGCAAATTAGCAAGAGTCCAACTCTTCTCCAGTTGACAAGAAGAGCTTTTAAAGATGGCAATCTATATATTTTTTCAAGTTAGAGAATTTTAGAACAAAAGGGGAAGTTAGAGGTACCTTGGACCAACTTCTCTGTTTTTAGACAAAGAAACTGAAACCTATACTAATTGAATATACTAACTGAATTGAAATTGAAATAACCAAGCTCATAAAAATAGTACTAGAAGATACTTACTACTTTAATTATTGTGATCACTGAAAGAATCACAGTCACTACCGTTTAGTCACTGAAGATTTCAGACCCAACTCACTGTCTCTCCAATACTACTCCTGCCATAATTTTTGGGGATTTTGATACCCAATATAGGTGATATGTTCAACCCATTAGCTTGTCAATGTTTGGCTCTTCATCAACAAGGATCTTGTCCTCCTCCCCGTAGCCACACACCTCCATGGTCACACCCTAGTACCAACAAATGCATCCCATTCAAACCCCCAGTTTCCAGCATCCTACTGTCCTACCACCAGCTCACACCCTCTTCTACCCTAACTCCAACAACGTTTGACCCTTCTGGCTTCTCATTTTTATTGTCCAGGATTTTGTTCTTAGACCTCTTCTCTACCTGTCATTCCTTTGATGACCTCAGTCTATTGGCTTTTTGAGATACTAGACTATGCCACCCCAAAATATGCCTCTCAAAGGGTTGCTGAGCTGAAGGCAATTAAGAAGAAGCAGTTGCAGGAAAGCGCTCTGCCCTCCTTCAATTTGCCTAAAAGCAAAACATAGATTTACAAATACTAAAGCTACCCGGCCCCCACATCCCCTTCTACCAAGGAGAACAAAGGTTGACCAGTGGAGACAACTTTAGACCCTTCTGGGCTGAAGATGGCACCAGGGAAATCTACATTAACAAGCTTTACTCACCAGAGTTTATCTGAAGGTCATTTGCCTTCCTATAAATTGCCACCCATGGAGCATTAAAGTCCTTTTCCTTTGTCTCTTGTCACATCCCTAAAAATGTACTGTTCTTTGTTCAATTTTCTACATGAAGCTCAAATTCAAAGCCACTTTTTTTGAGATTTATTCATTCCATGGGTATCTCCCATGAATATATGAAATAAACATGTTAACAAATTTCTGTTTGTTTTTCTCTTGTTAATCCATTTCTTGTTACAGGGATTCATTCCAACTGAGAATTTATGAGCAGCTGGGAGTATCAGTGCTGACAGCTCTTAACTGATGCCCTCTGCAGGAATTGCCTGTGGCTCAAAAAAAAGCCACCTTGCCCAGTGTCTTAGCCCAACCCAATGACGGGTCAATATGGAGGTATCAATGCCTGGCCCCTTGGCAACCACTTTGAAGGGTGATCCAAGCTTCAGAGCTTCTCCAGCATTGCAGGATCTGTGGAGGCCCCTATTGCATCTGCATTTCATTCCCTCCACTACTGGTGATACTGAGAGTGCATCCCTGTAAACTGCCTGCACTCAAATCTCCTTCTCAAAAACCTCAGTCTGCAACATGAGGATGAAGGGAGGGTGAGGCCAATCTTGAGACTCTCAAATAGGGAGAGGGGGTGACTGTGAGTGGCAGGATGAACAAGGACAAGGTCAGGATTCTTTCTAAGAATCCACATGCTCTGAGGTTCCCTTTCACCCCAGGACACAAAGAATTCTGAGGTTGTACTCGCTGTAGAACTCATGCTGTTAATATGCTCCAAGGAAAGAGAGGACAAAAATTAGCTTTTCTGTCCCAAGATCTTCTAGAAGTTTTCATTTTTATGGTGAATCCTTAACAAACGCTGGATAGGCACTGTAATAGACTATAGTTGACCCTTGAACAACCTGAGTGTGAACTGAGTAGGTCCACTTATATGTGGATTTTCTTCTGCCTCTGCCACTCCTGAGACAGCAAGTACCAACCCCTCCTTTTCCTCCTCCTCCCACCCTACTTAACATGAAGACAACAAGGATGAAGACTTTTATGAAGATCCACTTCCACTTAATAAATAGTAAAACATTTTCTCTTTCTTATGATTTTCTGAATAACATTATCTTTTCTCTAGCTTATTTTTTGTAAGAATATTGTATGTAATACATGTAACACACAAAATATGTGTTCATTGGTTGTTGATTTTATTGGTAAGGCTTCCAGACACAGTAGACAATTAGTAATTAAGTTTTGGAGGAGTCAAAAGTTATATATGAAGACCTCAAACTATAAGAACCCTAGAGGAAAGCCCTGGAAAAACCATTCTGGACATGGGTCTTCAGAAAGAATTTATAACAAAGCCCTCAAAAACAATTGCAACAAAAATAAAAATTGACAAGTGGGACCTAATTAAACTAAAGAGCTTCTACACAGCAAAGGAAACTATCAACAGAGTAAACAGACTGGAAGAAAATATTCACAAACTATGCAGCTGACAAAGGTCTAATATCTGGAATCTATAAAGGAACTTAAACAATTCAGCAAGCAAAAAACAAATAACCCCATTAAAAATGGGCAAAGGACATGGACACTTCTTAAAAGAAGACATACAAATGGCCAAGAAACATGAAAAAATGAGTATCATCACTAATCATCAGAACCATGCAAATTAAAACCACAACCACAGTGAGATACCATCTCATACCAGAATGGCTATTATTAAAAAGTCAGACTACAGCAGATGTTGGTGAGGCTGTTGAGAAAAGGAAATGCTTATACATTGTTGGTGGGAATGAACATTAGTTCAGCCACTCAACAATGTCAGTTGGAAAGCAGTTGAGAGATTCCTCAAAGAACTTAGAATCACCATTTGACCCAGAAATCCCATTACCAGGTATATATCCAAAAGAAAATAAATCATTCTACCAAAAAGACACACACTTGCAAATTCATCACAGCACTATTCACAATAGCAAAGAAACTGAATAAATCCAGGTGTCCATCAACAGTGGATTGGATAAAGAAAATACAGTACATATACACCGTGGAATTCTATGCAGCTATAAAAAAGAATAAAAGTATGTCCTTTGCAGCAACACAGATGCAGCTGGAGGCCATTATCCTAAGCAAATTAACACAGGAACAGAAAATCAAATACCACATGTTCTCACTTACAAGAGAGAGCTAAACATCGGGTACTCATGGATATAAAGATGGCGACAACAGACAATGGAGACCACCAGACAGGGGACCGAAAGAAGATGGCAAGAATTGAAAATTTGTTGGGTTGGTCAGGCATTGTGACTCATGCCTGTAATCTCAGCACTTTGGGAGACCAAGGCAGGCAGATTGCTTGAGCTCAGGAGTTCAAAACCAGCCTAGGTAACATGGCAAAACCCTGTCTCTACAAAAAATACAACAATTACCCAGGTGTGGTGGCATGCACCTGTAGTCTCAGCTACTCAGGAACTGAGGTAGGGCAATCCCTTGAACCCGGGAGGTCGAGGCTGCAGTGAGCCAAGATCATGCCACTGCACTCCAGACTGGGCAACAAGTGAGACCCTATCTCAAAAAAAAGGTGGGGGGAGGGAGGGAGAAAGGAAGGAAGGAAGGAAGGAAAGAAGGAAGGAAGGAAGGAAGGAAGGAAGGAAGGAAGGAAGGAAGGAAGGAAGGAAGGAAGGAAGAAGGAAGGAAGGAAGGGAAGGGAGGGAGGAGGGAGGGAGGTAGGGAGGGAGGAAGGAGGGGAAGAGGAAGGAAAAATACGAAGGAAAAAAGGAGGAAGGAAGGAAGAGGGAGGGAGGGAGGAAGGAAGGAAAGGGAGGGAGGAAGGAGAGGAGGGGGAGGGAGGGTAGGGGAGGGTTGAGGGAGGAGGGGACCAGGGAAGGAGTATGGAAGGAGGCGGAAGAAGGAAGGAACGCTTACACATGCAGTCAGTATATCCAGGAAGGAAGGAAGAAAAACAAACGGTTGGGTAGTATTCTCAGTACCTGAGAGACAGGATCATTCATACTCCAAACCTCAGCATCACACAGTATACCCAGGTAACAAATTTTCACTTGCACTCCTGTATTGACAATAAAAAATTGAAAAAGAAAAAAAAAAAAAAGATACACATAGATTTTTCACTGTGCAGGTGGTCAGCATCCCAAACCTCAATTTGTTCAAGGACCAACTGTGTACTATTGTCAAAGTCTTTTCCAGATCTTCCTAACCAGGACCTCCCTCCCAGATGTTACAAGAAAAACCTGGGACTATAACATCCCCCTCCCCAAAACTGGGAAGGAACAGAGAGACCAAACAAACGACTTCGACAAGTCCAGGTTGGTGACTAGATGAGTTTATTAGGACTTACATACAGGGTACTCCTAGATGATAGCACGACAGCTCTGGAGATGTCCACCACCTCCCATCTCTCAACTGCCTTTAAGATAATTTTCTGGTTCTTTGCCTACTGTGTTTGGGTAACGAGACTGTTTTTCTTGATAGGTTCTCAGATACGCTCAGTTTCGGTTCCCAGGTACACCTGCTTCTCTGCTAGGCACCATGGCCTTAGCTCACCACTTGACCTTCAAGGTTCAAGCAGCCAATATAAATCCTTAAGTAACCTGGTGAGGAAAGTAGCATGCTATACCAGAAGTCCCTGAGGGAGAAACACACTTCCTTCCCCAGGTTTGGCCTTGTGACTTTCTTGGCCAATGAAACACGAGTGAAAGTGACATGTGCCACTTAAGAAAAGTTGTAAGGGCTATTGTGGTTCCACTTTCTCTCTTTTAAACTCTTTACTAAATCAGTAATATTCCAGATTAGGGGCTGCTCCTTTAGCCTGCATTCTGGAGAGACATATTAAAACTGACTCTCAAAGATCATGTCATGTGAATGAGAAATAACCCTTTGTTCTAAGCCACTGAGGTTTTGCAGTTATTTACTGCTTCAGTATACTTTAGCCTCAGCATACTAATACAGTCACCTAGAGCAGGGGTCAGTAAATTCTGGAAAGGGACAGAAAGTAAATACTTAAAGATCTGCAGGCCATACAGTTCTGTCACAACTACTCAACTTTGCCATTGAAGTGCAAAAGCACAGGGAGACAATATGTAGAGAAGTGAGCATGGCTATGTTCCAATAAAACTTTATTCACAAAAACAACCACCAGCCATAGTTAGCCAATCCTTCATGCAGATACTTAAGTAGTTTGGCTGTTTGCTAAAAACTCTGCAGGCAATTCCCTAAATCCATATCTTCACTAATTTTATCCACCCAGCATTACTTCTTAAGTTTTGCATTAAAGATGACAGAGAATGAACTTTGTTATATAAGTTTGTAGAGCCTATTTATTTAAGTAAGACTTAAGTGGATGAAAAGCACAGGATGGCAGATTTAATATTTCTTGATGGAAATAAGAAAAAAAAACTAGAAATGATATCCCCAATTGCATACTCTTCAAAAGCAATTGAGAAGGCATGGAGGAAGAGAATCAGGGAGAAAAGACAAAAAGCTGAATTTAAAAGGGGTAAAAAGAAGAGAAATGGAAACGCAAAGAGAAATAATCCATCTGTGACAGAAACTTGAATGAAGCTGGAATTCCTGTATCTGGCTGTTTTCAGCACCAAGGCCAGATAGCATGCTCGTTCCTCTACTGCCACCCTCAGTTCTTTCAGGATTCTGGCTCTATTGTTGCAATTTGCACTAATGGTTTAAATTGCCCAGGTTGCAACTCCAAGGAGTGCTTTTTCCATTTTTTATTTTAGCCAAATCTTGCTAAAACCCACGGAGGCTCAAGAATGGTAGGACTTGAATAAATGATGTTGTTGAATGACAGGGGAAGAGGACAAATCAAAGATTGAGAATAAACTGGGGCCAAAGTTAGTGTTGGGAGTGAGGAGACACTAAGCAGAGGTGGGGATTCCAGGAACAGGGATTTTGGAGACCGTCTATTTGTGTCAATTATGGAGCTGAGTTTGCATGCGGCTGCAGAATTCCACAAAAGTGCTAAAGTAAATCCATAGATATTAATTGATGGCTGGCATCTGGAGGTGTAGAATGAAAGCAAAATTATGGCACAAACAGCTCTGGGGAGATATGGGCCCGGCTGTGACTCTTGCATTTTATCACACTTTGTCTTGGAATCAGGGGTAATAAAATCACAGAAATCTAATTTTTTCACCTATTAGTGAAATCCGCTCTATCATTGCATTATGGTTGTATATTCAAGAGTCCATCTACATTGAAAGCAATTTGAAGCAAAAATAAGTCTTTTTCATCCTTCTAAACCCAGTACTCATTAAAGTAGCTTCCTAAGAGTGAACCCTCAGTGAGGTCATGTTAAATTGATTATTTTCAATGGTAAAAATAAAAATTTTCAAAATGTGGGAAGATGTCAATTCACTGGAGTGAAGATCAAGAACACTTTGTCCCTGGAAACTCTCAGAGCTTGCCATCTATTTTCCATGCCTCCAATCTAAAGCTATCCTTCATTTCTATTCATGTTTGAATTCCTGTACTCATCAACAGAGTTCAAAGCAAATGGTCAAGGCTTTGCTCTAATCACTGCAGTTATAAGATGCATTGAGTTTGACCTGGACCCCAGGCTGAGATTCAGACTGCAGCAACTATAAGTCTTTTCCAGTTGATGTGTTGCCTGAGAGGAGACAGACTGAATATGCAATATCCATTGTCACCCTCCTGTGACATCTTCTTTGGGAAAATCAGCCCTAGTCCAGCAGTGGAAAATGGACTATGCACTTTCCAGATGTCAATTATGATATACAACATCTAAGCCATTCAGAAGATGAAATCCTTTTGCTTCTGAAAATAAGACCGTACATATTAGTAGTGGGCTAAGTTGTCAAGGTAACAAAAAGAACACAAAAACTAGGAGAATCAAGTGGAACAGTTTGCTTCAAGACACAGCTACACCAGGCCAGGCATGGTGTCTCATGACTGTAATCCCAGCACTTTGGGAAGCTGAGGTGGGAGGATCACTTGAGCCCAGGAGTTCAAGACCATTCTGGGCAACATAGGGAAACCTTGTCACTACAAAGAATAAAAAAATTAGCCAGGCAGAGTGATAATGTGCCTGTAGACACAGCTACTTGGGAGGCTGAGGAGGAAGGGTCACTTGAGCTGGGGAGGTTGAGGCTGCAGTGAGACACGATGGTGCCTCTGCACTCCAGCCTTGGAGACAGAGTGAGACCCTGTATCAAACAAAAAGAGAGAAAAAGAAAAAGAGAGAGAGAGGAAGGAAGGAAGGAAGGAAGGAAGGAAGGAAGGAAGGAAGGAAGGAAGGAAGGAAGGAAGGAAGGAAGGAAGGAAGGAAGGAAGGAGAAAGAAAGAGAAAAAGAAAGAACGAAGAAAGAAAGAAAGAAAGAAAGAAAGAAAGAAAGAAAGAAGAAAGAAAGAAACTAAGGAATAATACTGAGAATGGTATAGGGTAGTACAGGAAAAAGCACAAGAAAAGTAAAAAAAGACAAAAGAAGGGATTGCTTAAGAAAAGGAAAAATAAAGAAAAGAAAAAGAAGACTCAAATAACGAGCCAGACTAATAATCCTCCAAAAGAAATAAAAAAGAAGAAAGAAAAAGAAATAAAGAAGAAAGAGAAAGAAAAAATAAAAAACTAAACGAAATTACCCTCAATCTAGATAACGTCAATTATAAATAAATTAAACTACGAGATCATTCATTCATTTTACCTTCCTTAATTACAGTCCTTACAGACCATTCCTTACTCTTCAGGCCTTCCGGAAAGATGAAGGAAGGAAGGAAGACCTTATATTGTGTAGTATACGGGTAATAAGAGGAAATAGCTATTCCTGCTCTGTTCCCAACTAAAGAATACCTAAGCTTTGCTTTACTCCTGTGATTGAGGAAACTTCACTTGGCAAACCCAGGCAAATCTCTCATTCCTTAAGTCTGAGGTCGCTTCTTCCAGGACCACCTTTCTGACCCTCTCTCCCACACTCCCAAGGTTGGCTACATGCTTCCTCTCTGTCCACATTGACCTCATCATATTGTATTTAACAGATTTATTGACCCCTCTGACTCCTGCACCATCCTATGAATTCCTTCAGGGCAGGAACCATTTCTCAATTGCCTCTGTCACTTCAACCCAAGCACCTAGTAGATTCTCATCAAGTGTTTGTAAATGAATTTGTCATTCATTGATTGTGAGTCAGATAAATCACAAATTCAATTCTAAGAAAGATGGCACCATCTCAGACCTGCTAGTCAATTAAACTATGGGAAAAAGCAAAACAGCCCCACAGGCTTTTCCATTGTCATGGGCTATATGGGGGTCCCATGGACATCCCAGACACTGGGGAAAGAAAGTCAGAGGAAGCCATGCAGTGCAGCCATGGACATTGATTGTCCTTCTGTCTTCATACTCCTGGGGTGTCCCTTGGAGTTCCTGAGCGACTTCACAGTAGTTTGGGGCCACAGGAGGAGCCATTTGGAGATTGCTTCTGTGCCAGCTTGCTTCAAGGTCACAGTGACCTTGAAACAAACTTCTTATACATTCTGTTGACTCAAAGGATAATTGTTGTATAATCCTTAAACCTGGAGATCCTTTAGACATTTAAAGGCACAGAAACATTCTGGTATAGTCATATGACGTGAATTATTTGGTCAATTCTGATTATTTCTTCTCAAGACAACACTTTGCTTCAAACCCCATTTGTGGTGACCTTTCAGAAGGGTAACAGGATACGGGCATTACTCACAGCACAGTAGTCTCCTCTTATCCACAGGGGATACGTTCCAAGTCTCCCTGTGGATGCCTGAAACCCTAAATAGAACACAATCCTATATATGCTATTTTTTTAATACACACATCCCTATGATAAAGTTTAATTTATAAACTAGGCACAGTAAGGGATTAGCAACAATAGCCAGTACACTATTCGTGCTTTGGGGTCATTATTAAGTAAACTAAGGGTGACAAACACAAGCAATGCGACAACAGGACAGTTGATCTGATAACCAAGACAGCTACTAAGTGACCAAAGGGATCGCTGGACTGAGGGATGAGTCACACCCTTAGCAGGATGGAGCAGGATGACGCAAGATTTCATCATGCTACTCAGAACGGCGTGACATTTAAAACTGATGAATTGCTTAGTTCTGGAGTTTTCCATTTAATATTTTCAGACTGTGGTTGACTGAGGGTAAATGAAACCACAGAAAGAGAAAACATAAATACGCCCGGACTATTGTATTCTTGCTTTCTCTCTCTACCAAATCAATAGATGTGAACTGGCGTCCATGTGCATTCTCTTACTGAGTTAACCAGGCTTGCAGATTTCTAGAACGTTGGTACAAACAACAGGGTATTATTTCTAAGGGAGCAAAATGAACATACACATATGCATAAGTATAGATATATCCATTGAGTCTTCCCTTGAGTCATCATTATTTGTTTAAAAAGAAAAAAAGATAAAATCAGATTCAGGTTGCAAGCCCTTGGTACTCCACTAAGCTACATATTCACTTAGTAAAGAACAAGAGGGTGAATTACTTTCAATGGGTAGTATGCTCATGACAAGATTATCAAAATTCCAGCACCATTTACACTCTTTATTGTTTTGTTTTAAGGACGTATTTTTCACAGGGAAGACACACACAGCATTGATTATCAGTTTTCTGATTCAAACATCAGTTTGTTTATCTTTTGGCTCAGAGAGAGAAATAGGTCGGTAGTTAACATGCTGAAATCTGAAGCGTATCACATGCTGTTGTGCAAATAGTAGATATTCAGTAACTACCTATTGAAAGGGTAAAAACATTTTCAGTAAAGAGTCAGTTGTTTTCCTGAAATTACAGTTTAATGCCGTCAAAAGCACAACACCGATTTTAAAGTGAATATATTACATGTTTATAAAGTAAACATGTATATTCTACTCTGTAATTGTTTAGTTCTGTTACTGTTTAAGTCATTTTCTTTCTAAGCCAAGACTCTTATCTGATAACCAAGCTTGCAGAGTCAAGTAAATGGACTTCCCTTTCTGCCAATAAGGGAGTTACCTCACCCTCTACAGGGAAAACCGGAAAACGTTCCGGCTGTAAAACAAAATGTAGTAAGATAACAGGTCTACAGTGGCCAAAAATGATGAAGAAACTTCAACCAGAAAGGTAAGAATGAGCTGGTAATGCTAGACAGCTCTACAGGGTTTTATTTGTCTTTGCAAACAAAAGGCTACGGTCTTAACGACCACATGAGTAACAGTTGAGGCCTGGAGTGTTTCTGAGGAAAAGGAGATGCAGCTGAGGCTCCCGAGTCAAGAAAGGCACCCTAAAGTTTTTCCCCTCTGCAAAGGGTATACTGAACACTGCCATCCAAAAGAGGGAAAGAGGCCGGGCGTAGTGGCTCACGCCTGTAATCCCAGCACTTTGGGAGGCCGAGCTGGGTGGATCGCTTGAGGCCAGGAGTTTGAGAGCAGCCTGGGCAACATGACTAAACCAGATCTCTATCAAAAATACAAAAATTAGCCAGTCTGTTAATCCAGTCCCCCAAATAAATAAATAAACACATAAAAGAGGCATAAACCGCTATATTCAATTGTCTGGAGATGTCTAAGCCAAAAATCTAACAACAACAAAAAGTGCTGCCAAGCTGGTAATATCCTTGGTAGAAGGAAATTAAAATCTGTTCTGGAGATTGTACAAGATTCCCACCCAAAAAACCTGCTTAAGTTCACCTTTCAAAATCTACAAATGAAAAAAGAAACTCTAATGAAATCGGTCTACACAACGCATGATGGGAAGAACTCAGGTAATGGAATTATCAGAGATTTTTTTTTAAAGTATGTTTAAATTAAAAGCAAAATTGGCTGGCTGTAAAACTAATGACACATAGAAAAGGATTAAAAGATTTTATTAAAGGCTAATAAGGATTAAAAAGACAAAAAGATTTGAAAAAGAAAAACAGAATTTATGTAAATGAAAAATGTAGTTATTGAAACCAACACTCAATGGAAATGTTAAGGAGAATATTAGACACAGCTGAAGAAATAATTAATAAGCAGTAACTTAAATCTAAGGAAGTTGCACAGAAGGCAAGATAGAGAATCAAAGTGAAAAACACCATGAAAAAGAAGTTAAGAAATGTGGAAAAGAGAATGAGAAGGTCTAATGTAGTTCTAATATGAGTTTCAGAAAGAGAAAGTAGAAAAAACTTCAGGAAAAAAAATTCAAAGAGACAATAATATATTAAGTTTTCTCAGAAATGACAATAACTGAACACTCTTCGTTTCAAGAAGAAAAGCCCAAACAGGATTAACAAACTTTTTCCCATTCCCAGCAGAGGAAAGTTGCATTCAATAAGTTGTGCTACAATAATTGGTTGTTCTTTTGGAAAAATAAAATAAAATGAGATCCCTATCCCACACAGTTTTCAAAATTCAGCTACAGGTAGGTTAAAAAATAAAAGAAGAAAATAAAACATTTAAAACATTTAGAAAAATATTGGAAAATAGCTTTATGATCTCATGGTATGAAAAATTTTATAAAACAGAAAAATGTTCAAGTAATTAATGAATGTTTTGTTAATCGAAAAATAACTTTTTTTTTTTTTTTAAGATAGGCTGGAATGCAGCAGCACTCCCAGACTCAAGGGAGCCTCTCACCACAGCCTCACCAGTAACTGGAACTACAGGTGCATGCCACCATGCCTGGCTATAATTTTTTTTGTATTTTTTGTAGAGATGAGGTCTCACTATGTTGCCCAGGCTGGTCTTGAACTGTTGGGATCAAGCAATCGGCCCACCTCCCAGAGTGCTGGGATTATAGGCGTGAGCCACTGTGGCCAGCCTAAAAGATAGCATTTAAAAATCAAAAGATAAGCCACAGATTGGGAGAAAAAAGATTCATGACCAAATATTATAAAGAACTCCTATAAATCATTAACAACGTAAGCAACCTAAGAAATAAGGAAAAAAGATATAATTCTCAGAAAAGGAAACTGAATGGCCAGTAAATATATAAAAAGATGCTCAATCTCAGTTACAACCAGGGAAATTCCTATTGAAACATTAAGTTATTCTATTCACACTCAGCAGATTGGAAAAAACACAAAATTCTGATGATACATTTTAGTGAGAGAATCAGCAAGGGAACGCTGCTAGTGGAACCTATCAATTGGTATTAATACAATCACTTTAGAGAACAATTTGGCCACATCTAGTGAAGATGGGTGTACCCTATAACCCAGCAATCCTATTGCTACATATATATTCCTAAAGAAATTATTTTCTAAGGAGATGTGGATAATTATAAAATAATATTTAATACAATATTTTTGAAACTGAGAAAAATTTTGAAAGAAGCAATATAAGAATGGCTGAAAGATGTTTTGATTTACTCACCCAATGAATAACAACCATTGGTGAAAGTGAATAGAGCCAGATCTGTTAACATGGATAAATCTAAAAAACATATTGCTGGCTGGGCTTGGTGGCTCACGACTGTAATCCCAGCACTTTGAGAGGCCGAGGCTGGTGGATCACGAGGTCGGAAGATCGAGACCATCCTGGCTAACATGGTGAAACCCGGTCTCTACTAAAAATACAAAAACAAAATTAGCCGGGCGTGGTGGCGGGCGCCTGTAGTCCCAGCTACTCCGGAGGCTGAGGCAGGAGAACGGCGTGAACCTGGGAGGCGGGGCTTGCAGTGAGCCGAGATGGCGTCACTGCACTCCAGCCTGGGCGACAGAGCGAGACTCTGTCTCAACAACAACAACAGACATATTGCCAAACAACAATAAAAGTGTTTTTGAACCTTTTGAAATAAAGAATATGTATATTATGATACAATTTATATAAAAATTAAAGCTGGAGAGAGGTTGGGTGCAGTGGCACACGCCTGTAACCCCAGCACTTTGGGAGGCCGAGGAAGCCGGATCATTTGAGGTCTGGAGTTCGACACTAACCTGGCCAACATGGTGAAATCTTGTCTCTACTAAAAATACAAAAATTAGCAGGCCGTGGTGGCGCATGCTTGTAATCCCAGCTACTCGAAAGGCTGAGGCAGGAGAATCACTTGAACTCAGGAGGCAGAGGTTGCAGTGAGCGGAGATGGTACCACTGCACTCCAGCCTGGGCGAAAGAGGAAGACACCATCCCAAAAACAAAACAAAAAATAGGAATGGCTGAAAAATTTTTGGATTTATTCCAAAATTAATGACAGCAACCATCAGTGAAAGTGAATGAAATAGAACCAGATCTGCCTAAATGGATATCTAAAAAACATATTGCTAAATAGCAATAGAAGTGTTTGAACTTTTCGAAAGCAGGGATATGTATATTAATGATACAATTTATATAAAAACTAAAACATGCCAAAGATAGCATAATTTTTTAAGGCTGTGTGTGTGTGTGTGTATAGTAAAAGTATAAAAACTGGAGATGGGGGGCCGGGCACGGTGGCTCAAGCCTGCAATCCCAGCACTTTGGGAGGCCAAGGTGGGCGAATCACAAGGTCAGGAGTTCAAGACCAACCTGGCCAATATGGTGAAACCCTGTCTCTACTAAAAATACAGAAATTAGCCGGGCATGGTGGCAGGTGCCTGTAATCCAAGCTACTCTGGAGGCTAAGGCAGGAGAACTATTTGAACCTGGGAGGTGGAGGTGGAGGTTGCGGTGAGCCAAGTTCATGCCACTGCACTCCAGCCTGGGTGACAGAGCAAGACTCCATCTCAAAAAACAAACAAACAAAAATACCTGGAGAGGGAAGGAGGGTGGGAGGTAGGTTTCACAAGGGGCTTCAATTAGAGTTGTAATAATCATCTTCTTATATCAGATGATCAGTACATTAGGTATTCATAATACTATCACCTATACTTTTTAATGTATCTATGTCATAATGTTGAAAACTCAAAAATATCCAAATATCTTTAAATACCCACATTCTTTTTTCTTTTAATAAAATACATGCTATGGTGAACCATAAGCACATCCCAATATCCATGTCTTTTAAGATGAAACTTTAAAACACTTTCTAAGTTGTGCTGAAGAATAGGCTGGTATATATGCCTAGGCCTGGTGAAAATCTCAGGAACAGAGCAGATACTTCTGCAACTGCTTGGGTTATTAGTAAATGAACTATTTCTAACATTAAATCATTTGATATTGAAAAAATATATGTTATAAAAAAATGAGATCATGGCTTTTGCAGGAACATGGATGGAGCTGAAGGCCATCATCTTCAGCAAACTAACGCAGGAACAGAAAAATAAATACCGCATCTTCTCACTTATAAGTGGGAGCTAATATGAGAACTCATGGACACAAAGAGAGTAACAACATACACTGAGCCCTATGTGAGGGTGGAGAGTGGCAGGAGGGAAAGGATCAGAAAAATTATCTATTGGGTACTAGGCCTACTGCCTGGGCAACAAAATAATCTGTACAACAAACCAACAAACCCCCATGACATGAGTTTACCGATATAACAAACCTGCACGTGTACCCCAGAACCTAAAATAAAATACATTACTTATATTAAGGAAATTTTGGGTTTATACATTTAGATGACTTAAGTCTTCCAGGTCCCCACCCTGCAATGGTAAAATAGAAATGGAACATTTTAAACAATTTACTCGAGAACCTATGCAGGCTTCTCCCACAGAGAAGGGGAACACATTTCCACCTAAAATATTTACGAAGCACACTATGCAATGTATTTGTGTATGTAGATATTTTCTCTTTTCATCTTAAAAAGCATTTCAAATAGCTGAATCTATATAGTGAATATAATGAATTCAGGTTCTTGGGGTAAGACAAAGAATATTAGAAAATCATTACCCATAAGAAGTTTACAAAATAATTTACAAAACCTTTCATCCAAAGGTGAACACTCAATGAACACGCTTAAACACAAAAAGCTTACAAAATAATTTACAAAACCTGTCATCCAAAGATGACAGATGCATGTTTTCCAGATACAGAATATCAAGATATTTAAACAGCGAACTGCTAGGAATGTACAGGTAGCAAATCACATCAGCATCTGAATCATATCCATGAGCTCATTTATAGTTGACCTAGCATTTCTCCAGTCACTAATGGAGTCAGCATTAATCTTTCTTGATGGTCATTTTGTCATTCCTAAATACATTTTAAAAACCACAATTGGGGCTGGGTGCAGTGGCTCACGCCTGTAATCTCAGCACTTTGGGAGGCCGAGGTGGGCAGATCACAAGGTCAGGAGATCGAGACTATCCTGGCTAACATGGTGAAACCCCGTCTCTACTAAAAATTAGCCAGGCATGGTGGTGGGCGCCTGTGGTCCCAGCTACTCGGGAGGTTGAGGCAGGAGAATGGCATGAACCCAGGAGGCAGAGCTTGCAGTGAGCCAAGATCGTGCCACTGCACTCCAGCCTGGGCCACAGAGCGAGACTCTGTCTCAAAAAAAGAAAATAAATAAAAACCCACAATTGTGTAATTTCACAGCAAACTCATAGTCCCATATTAGTAATTTTATTTGCATGCCCTCTCTCCACAGTTGCTAAGCAATTTGCTTATAAACTTCATGAAGCAATGTTGCCAAATGCCTAGCAAATGTTATCAGGATCATGTCTGGAAAGTGACCCTATTCAAAGTATTACTGGGCACTTATTAAATCTGCTGTTGTCAATAACAGAAAAGTCCTAGATGATACTTATTTTGAACAGTCTCACCATGTTCAGACCAATCCTGCATAGACTAGAATTAAAACCTCTTCCTTACACGAAGTCTCAGGAGCCCAGGAGGTTTTCTGATGAATTGGCTTGAAGTTTGGGAGTCTTCAGAAAGTAAATAACAGCAAAGCCTGTTTCAAGTCAAGTGGGACAGTAGGGGTCAGACCAGAGGGAATGGAGTCCAGGGAGAAGTCAACTGTCACAGTGGCTTTGGGGGTCACTAGATCCAATCTATTTGAGATTGTTACTGAGTAGAAGGGGTTTCTGGTTTTGCTTTTGTAACGGGTATGTAAGAAATATGTTAGCAGCCCTAGAGTAAGTCAACTTCTTAGTGATTGGGGTCACATCAATCAAATATGACATCAGAGCTTGAAGGTGCTCTAGAGGCTCAGCCAGCACTCTCATTTCATAAAGGACAGAATGCCATTCCAGGGAGGCCATGTGACCTGCCCAATTAAAGTAAAATCATAAAGCAATCAGCAAGGGTGCTGATGGCAGTAATGGGCTTTTCTCAGTCCCTCACTCCCCACCCCCACGCTGGCCCAGACATGATGCGATGTGACCGTGAGAAGCGTCTCACCTGCAGGCTGCAACAGCCAAATGACAGACGCCCAAACTGGAAACAGTGACCATGGCAACATTTCTAAATATACACCTGGAGGAGGCATTGCAATTCTTTGAGTAAAGAGGTTGGTTAAGAAAAGTATCTGACTGCACAGGCTTAAAGAGGTAAACAACATGTTTTTTTTTTTTTTTTTTTTTTTTTTTTTTCCATTTGGATATGTGAAATGAGAGCCTGGAAAAGAAGTAGCATCCCTTGGCCGGGCGCTGTGGCTCACACCTGTAATCCCAGCACTTTGAGAGGCCAAGGCAGGTGGATCATTTGAGGTCAGGAGTTCAAGACCAGCCTGGCCAACATGGTGAAACCCCGTCTGTACGAAAAATACAAAAATTAGCCGGGTGTGGTGGTGTATGCCTGTAATCCCAGCTACTCAGGAGGTTGAGGCAGGAGAATCACTTGAACCGAGAAGGCAGAGACTGCAGTGAGCTGAGACTGTGCAATTGCACTCCAGCCTGGGTGACAGGGCAAGAGTCTCAAAAAAAAAAAAAAAAAAAAAAGTAGCATCCTTTTTAATGTTAGATGGACCCTGCATCTTGAGTGGAAGAAAGCAGCATCCTTCAAAGGCTGCCCTGACTGGGGGCTTGTGCTCAGAGATGGCAATGGACTGAAGGCAAATGTGGGCTGCTCCTGCCTTCCCCTGGCCACACACTGGGAGACACCGTGTCCATGGGAAGTGCCCTCCTAAGCAGACAGATCAATCTTGGTCAGGGTGCACCCCTCCTGGGCAGCTTCCTTTGCCCCGGTGCCATCAAATCTGATTCTGAACTGCCAAATTCACCCAGTTTCAATTGCCTCCACTTTTCTACCACTCTTTGCTGACAGCTTCATGGAAGATGGCTTATTCTCTCTTCCCTCTTAGGTAATAAATGTGTCACTTTAATTGGTGGACTACTCTATGGTAAGCACTGTTCTAAGGGCTTTACATGTATTAATATTTACTCTTCATGACAACTCTAGGCCGGGCATGGTGATTATGCCTGAAATCCCAGCACT
Source organism: Rhinopithecus roxellana (assembly GCF_007565055.1). Lineage (NCBI taxonomy): Eukaryota > Metazoa > Chordata > Mammalia > Primates > Cercopithecidae > Rhinopithecus > Rhinopithecus roxellana. The sequence goes on from NC_044559.1 coordinate 110,162,467, forward strand.
TTGAGAGGCCAAGGTGGAAGGATTGCTTGAGCCCAGGAGTTTGAGACCAGCCTGGGCAACACAAGGAGACCCTGTCTCTATTTCATATTAAAAATAATTACTTTTAAAAATTCTATTAGGTGGATACTACTATTATCCCCATTTTACAGATGAAGAAACAGACCAGAGAGATTATGGTACCAAATACATATTTTAGTAGTAGGTTCTAGTGGTCCTCCTGGACCATCCTCCTGGATCATTTACCTGTTTAGTGTGTAACCCAAAGCAATAGTCTAATATTTGGGATTTCTTTCAGGTGTTTTAGAGGGAAAAGGATGGTGTCATTACTGGCTTGTAAATGACCAAATGGGGGAAAAAAATAGAACTGCTGATAGTCCTGTAATCTTGTAGCTGTGAAATTCACCTACACGCTGTAAATCTTGTAGCTGTTAAAATTCACCAATGCACAGGGTTGACTTTGGGGGAAGTCAGAGTGTCTGTCTACTCTTGAGTTCTCATGTTGGTAAAGAATAAAAAGAACACAGCTTAGCCAGGTGCAGTCACGCATGCCTGTAATCTCAGCATTTTGGGACGCCACTATAGGGGGGTTGGTTGAGCCCAAGAGTTCGAGGCCAGCCTGGGCAACACAGTGAGACCCGTATCTCTACAAAACATTTTTAAAAAGTAGCTGAGTGTGGTGGTGCACACAAGTAGTCCCAGTTTCTCGTGAGGCTGAGGTGGGAGGATTGCTTGAGCCCAGGAGGTCAAAGCTGCAGTGAGCTGTGATTGCGCCACTGCACTCCAGCCTGGGTGACACAGCGAGTCACCCAGTCAAATTATATTTATTTAATTGAATACATATATGTATTTTCAATTAAATAAAAGAAGAGCATAGATTCACATGTACTTTTATACTAATCCTCAGGGAGAATTTCTAGCCGTTTTGAAAATGTAGCTAGAATATTCTTCAGACAAAAAAAATCCATAAATCATTTCTAAAATCTATTTCAATTCAGGGAACATTAGCTACATTAGGTTCAGGTTTAATATATGATTCACTCTCTTAGCTCTACCTGTTAAATATTTGGGGGTTCAGTAATAAATCAACTAAGAATCTTTTGTAGTCATACTGCAGAAAAACAAATCTATAGTCATTTACAAGTTATCTCCACAGTAACTCCAAAATAAAAAAGATAAAATAATGAGTTTATACCAGGAATGGAATAATATTTTACACAATCTTTTATGTGAACCCATATGAATCAATAACTTAATATCTCATTATTTCATTTATTTTGGATCACTAGCAAAACACTTCAAGTACTTAAATATAATAGAGTTGATTTTCTCAATGTTAAGCATTTTAAGAACTTGAGCTCATTGGCTCTAAAGCTTAAACTAAAACTGAAAGTCAGTTAAGTAATGCTTTTACCAGCACCTTCCCCATCAGAGATCACATGCACACAAGCAGAAGAGAAGTAAGTGGCCCAATCCAGCTTGATAAAAGAGAGAAAAACCGGTTCTTATGTAAGAGGCAATGCACACCTCACCCAGTTACATAATTAAGCATATTTGGCAGGAGAAGTCTGACAAGACTGGAATACCCTGCTTGTTTGTAAGTGTTCCAACAGATGTAGGGATGGGAAAAAAAATCTATCAAGAGACATCAGTTCAATGTAGTCCAAAACCTTGAAGCAATACTACTTTAATGGCCCGTGTCTGAATAAACAACCCACCAATTTGCAAGGGTGTCTATGTAAGGGAAGATCTTAATCCTCAAGGTATCATTCTATTGCTTTTTCCTTTTTAAAGTCTCTCTCACTTTCTCTCTCTCTTGCTCTCTCTGTCTCTCTCTCTCTGAGACAGAGCGAGACTGTCGTTCAGGATGGAGTGCAGTGGTGTGATCATAGCTCACTGCAGCCTCGACCTCCCAGGCTCAGGTGATCCTTCCACCTCAGCCCGTCAAGTAGCTGGAACCACAGGCAGGCACCACACCACCGGGCTGATTTGGGGGGAATTTTAGTAGAGCCAAGGTCTCACTATATTGCCCAGGGTATTCTCAAACTCCTGAGCCCAATGGGATCCTCCCGCCTGGTCTTCCAAATTGCTGGGATTACAGGCAGAAGCCAAAGTGAGTTTCAAAAGTGAGTCTTCACTTACTGCTTCTCCTTCTTTGCCCTCTGCAGTTGGGGGACTTGCACTGATAACCAAAATCCTAAAGCTTTTCGTTTCAGACCTCAAATCTAAGTGGCCCTTTCTGAGCTTTCATCCTGCCTGATCTCTTTGCAGTATGTGACACTCCGCCTAACTTCCCTTCTCAAACCCTCATCCACAGATAAAATAGAAAGTTTAGAAACAAACCAGCTGGCATTCAATTTAAGGCCCAGACAATTACAATTTGGGAGTGTCCTTGCGTTAACTCACTTAACCTTCTGAATCCCAGTTTCTTTCATCATCTATAAAAATGAGAATACTATTCCCTGCCCTCAGGAGACTGGTGTGGATTAAATGAAATGAGTCAATGAAGGCATCTATCATTAGGTAGTCAACAAGTTGTTAGTTTTCTTTCTCTCTGCAGCCCTGTTCTTGTTCCTGAGTGTCGGTTCATAATTTTTATTTCCCTTCAGCATAGCTGCACCTGAACTTCCAATTCAATTGGGACAAAGCTAAATTAACACACTCTTCCACTCCTGCCTGCACTCTCCAATAGCTAAAGTGGGGCTTATAGCCTTAGCCCCCTCCCCATCACCTGAGCCAGCATTCCATGTGTTATGAAATTAAATGGGGATATATGACCTAAGCACTTAGGACTGGAACATCTGTAAGGGATCCTCTCTCTGTGTCTATTTGTCAGAGAAACTTTCCAGCATTCAGGCAAGCCTAGGCAGAGCATCTTTCTAAATGTTTAAACTAATGGTCCTCAACCAGGCACAGTGGCCCACACCTGTAATCCTAGCACTTTGGGAGGCTGAGGCAGGTGGATCACCTGAGGTCAGGAGTTTGAGACCAGCCTGGGCAACATGGCAAAACCCTGTCTCTACTATAAATACAAAAATTAGCCAGGTGTGGTGGCAGGCACCTGTAATCTCAGCTATTTGGGAGGCTGAGGCACGAGAATCGCTTGAACCCGGGAGGCAGAGGTTGCAGTGAGCTGAGATTGCACCACTGCACTCCAGCCTGGGTGATAGAGCGAGACTCCATCTCAAAAAAACAAAAACAAAAATAAAATAATGGTTCTTAAAGTGGGGTCCCCAGGCCAGAAGCATCAGCATAACCTAAGAACTTGTTACAAAGGCATATTTTCGGCCCCTCCCAAGACCTACTGAGTCAGAAACTCAGGGTGGGACCCAGCATCTTCCAGGCATTTTGGATGCAGGCTAAAATTGGAGATCGACTGGCATAAACAACCTGTTACCTTGGACCTTAGGAGAAGACAGATATTTATATATTAGTGTACATGAACATGAATAATTTCATTCAATCAGTACAAAACAATTTATAAAACAGAAATTATCTTAGTGTATATTATTATTTCACTATAATAAGTTCATACAAATCTTGATACTATGAAAACTAAAACTGTTCCCATTTCATATCCATGAATGCAAAATATTTAGAAAAAGACTGAAAAGGTACCTGTCTTAACGCTGTGAAAAGACTATTCTTAAGAAACAAAGGTAACATACATAACAGATTCCTACTTAAGCCTATTATATAACATTTTTAAAAAAAAAAAACTTTAAGAATGGGAAGGCTGTACTTGTTTTACATTAACTTAAAACATCTTCTCTTGGTCTAACTAGCATGTGATGCAAATAATCAGTGTCATCTAAAAGTCCAGGATATGCAGAGAAAAAACTTAGCAACTTAAATATACTGCATTAATTACTGTCTTCAGAGATATTAAGTTAAAATAATTAGTACATAGAATGTCTCCTGAGACTCAGGAAATCTCAGATCTACTTTTCACTAGTAGAACAAGGAAACATTAACAAGATAGATTTTGTGTGTTTGTTTTTGTTTTTAAGACAGTCTTGCTCTGTCGCTCAGGTTGGAGTGCAGTGGTGTGATCTCGGCTCACCTTAATCTCCGCCTCCTGGGTTCAAGCAATTCTTGGGCCTTAGCCTGCCAAGTAGCTGAAATTACAGGTGCCCGGCTGATTTTTTTATTTTTAGTAGAGCCAGGGTTTTGCCATGTTGGCCAGGCTGGTCTCAAACTCCTGCCTTCCAATGATCCACCCGCCTCTGCCTCCCAAAGTGCTGGGATTACAGGCGTGAGTCATCGTGCCTGGCCAACAAGATAGATTTAAATTAAAGAGCTTCAAATTCCTTCGCAAGATAATAGGTCATATAACAAGAGCCAAAGCAACATCATCACTGAAGGCAACATGGGAATGTTGCGTGGGGCACCACCAACCACAGAAACACCCACAGCTCTGCATGCCCAGGTACATCTTGGTCCCTAACAAGGCTGGTTTGCAAGGCCGACCTCAGTGACTCACACCCATAATCTCAGTGCTTTGGGAGGCTGTGCTGGGAGAGTCACTTGAGTCCAGGAGTTCAAGACCAGCCTAGGCAACATAGTGAGAACTTGTCTCTACAAAAAATGAAAAATTTAGCCAGGTGTGGTGGTGCATGCCTGAGGTTCCAGCTACTTGGGAGGCCAAAATGGGAGGATGACTTGAGCCCAGGAGTTCAGGGCTCCTGTAAGCTATGGTTGCATCACTGTCCTCCAGCATGGAAGACAGAGGGAAACCCAGTCTCTGAAAGAAAAAAGGATTTGGGAAGAGCTTGTTTGCTCCCAGCCTCCTTCAGGTAGCCCTTATCTGTTCCTTCACTGGAAATGCCCCTTGAATCTCATTCCTCAGAGTTTACTAAAAAATACGTCTGGTGAGCCATACGTGGTGGCTCATGCCTGTAATCCCAGCACACTGGGAGGCCGAGGTGGGCGAATCACCTGAGGTCAGGAGTTCAAGACCAGTCTCAACATGGAGAAACCCTGTCTCTACTAAAAATACAAAAAATAGCCAGGCGTGATGGTGCATGCCTGTAATCCCAGCTACTCCAGAGGCTGAGGCAGGAGAATTGCTTGAAACTGGGAGGTGGAGGTTGCGGTGAGCTGAGATCACGCCACTGCACTCCAGCCTGGGCAACAAGAGCGGAACTCCATCCAAAAAAAAAAAAAAAAAAAAGAACTTCTGGTGTTAGAGAAAAGCCTTCAACCTCATCCAAGCTTGCCTTCTAAGTTTCATGCTCCAAGGACTGAACACTGCTTAGGATGACTGACAGCAGGTACATCTATTTCCTTTAGGAGAAACCCTTTTAGTCTCAACAAAGGTAGATGATTTGGCCAGATGGGCTCTACAACACAATCAACCAATAATCAGTCAGCAACTTGAATTCATTACACAGAGTATGTACCATCAATTGCCCAGTGCAGTTCAGACTGCAAATCTTAGTTTAATTTATTTTAAATCTCATCACAAGAAGGATTCAAAAATTACTAGAGTTCAACCTTACACAGCATTATATTATGTATATGTTTAAAATAATTTGAAAAATGTAGACCAAATTTTTAGTGGTTGTTTTGTCTGGTTGGTGGATTATAGGTAGTTTTTATTTTTATTTACCTTTTTTTTTTTTTTTTTTTTACCTTTTTACAATGAATAGCCATTTTTAGCTAACCAAAATTTTAAAAGCTACTTGAGCACAGGAGTATGAGGCTACAGTGAGCTATGTTTGCTACTGCACTCCAGCCTGGTGACACAGAGAGACCCTGCCATCAAAAAATAAAATAAAATAATATCAAAAAGAAAAGTATTGGCTGGGTGCGGTGGCTCACGCCAGTAATCCCAGCACTTTGGGAGGCCGAGGTGGGTGGATCACGAGGTCAGGAGATTGAAACCATCTTGGCCAACACAGTGAAACCCCGTCTCTACTAAAAATACAAAAAAATTGCTAGACGTGGTGGTGGGCGCCTGTAGTACCAGCTACTTGGGAGGCTGAGGCAGGAGAATGGCGTGAACTAGGAAGGCAGAGCTTGCAGTGAGCCAAGATAGCGCCACTGCACTCCAGCCTAGGAGACAGAGCGAGACTCCTCCATCTCAAAAAAAAGAAAAGAAACAGATTATTATCTAGTCTTTTTTTTTTTTTTTTTTTTTTTTTACAGTCTTGCTCTCCCCACTGGGTCAAGCGATTCTCCTGCCTCAGCCTCCTGAGTAGCTGGGACTACCTGCATGTACCACCACACCTGGCTAATTTTTGTATTTTTAGTAGAGAAAGGGTTTTGCCATGTTGGCCAGACTAGTCTCAAACTCCTGACCTCAGGTAATCCTCCTGCCTCCACCTCCCAAAGTGCTGGGATTACAGGCATGAGTCGCTGTGCCCAGCCTCTCTAGGCTTTTTATAGGATAGTCTGGAGGGAGTTGATGCTACAAGCAAGGAAGTCAGGTTAATAGTAGAGAAAGATTGGAGACCTGAAGTGAGACCATATGGATGAAAAGATATTTAAGAGGCTAAATTAACAGGAATAGATGACATATTTGGATATAAAAGTGGTAATTGGCAGGGCACAGTGACTCATGCCTATAATCCCAGCACTCTGGGAAGCCGAGGCAGGTGGATCGCTTGAGCCCAGGAGTTCGAGACCAGCCTGGGCAACAGCATCTCTAATAAAAATACAAAAATTAACTGGAGTGATAGTACATACCTGTAGCCCCAGCTTCTCAGAAAACTGAGGTGGGAGGATTGCTTGGGCCCAGGAAGTCAAGGCTGCAGTGAGCTGAGATCAAACCACTGCACTCCAGACTGAGCAACAGAGCAAGATCCTCAAGAAAGAAAGAAAAGAAACATGGATGGAGGGAAGGAAGGAAGGAAGGAGAGAGAGAGAGAGGAAGGAAGGAAGGAGAGAGAGAGATGAAGGAAGGAAGGAAGGAAAGAAGGAAGGAAGGAAGGAAAAGAAGGAGAGAAGGAAGAGAGAGAAGGAAGAGAGGGAGGGAGGGGGAAAGAAAAGGAGGAGAGGGGAGGAGAGGAAAGAAGAGGAGAGGAGATGAGAGGAGACGAGAGGAGATGAGAGGAGGGGAAAAGGAAAGGAAATGAATAGTTAGTGTTCAAAGATGACCCCCAGGTTCCCAGCTTTAGAACATAAATGAATGGTGCTACCTTCAACCAAGGTAGGAGAGGCCGGAAAAGAGTGTGGTGCTGGGAAAAATTATGAGTTCAATTCCAGACACGTGGGGTCTAGGGGGCCTGAAGGATAACCAAGCAGAGAACACTAGTAAGAAGTTGGATTTGGAGCTCAGGAGAAATGTCCGAACAATGATTCAGATTAGGAAGTCATCCGTAAAGTTATAGCAGAAGTCGTGGTTGTGGATGAGGCTGCTGAAGAGAGAAGGAGAACAAGATACTAGCAGAAAGGAATTCCAAGGATCACCAACATTTAAGGCAGGAGCAGAAAACAAAAAGCTCAAGAAAGTTTTTTCCAAGAAAGAAAGAACAACTCAAGAGAATGGACTCACAGAAATAAAGGGAATGATGGCTGCTCTCAGTGCCTACTCCCTACGGCTCAGTGCTATGCCAGGAGCTGTACCCATTTCACCTGTAGCCATTCAGCAAACCTACAGGGAAGGCATTGCTGTCTCCTCTTACAGAGAAGGAAACTGACATTTGTAGAGCACAAGAAATTTTCCCAGGATCACACAGCTATTAAGGAATAAAGAAAGGATCCAAACTCAGCCTTGCTGACTCCAAAATCTGTACTCTTTTCTCTCATCATCATGCTGCTTTGTTAGAATGTATTGTAAATTGCTGTATCTGTCAACTGGTCTACATGCAGGTGAAGTCTAGACCCTTGGCTTCCTTGACACAGTTCTTCAAACAACAGAACTGATGGGTAGCGGGGTCTTTTTAGTACAGCCATGCCATTGTTAAAATAGTGGAACATAGCACAGCTTTCTGAATATTTTACTTCCATCCCTTCCCAACTACCCGGGCCCCCCTTCCAGAAGTCCCCTCCTCACGATCCAGCAATCTTCTCTAGCACTAAGACCAATGCCTTGTTCTGTTTGGTTGGCACCCATGCCCTTCAGATTGTTAACTATGTTGTATATTACCACAATAAATAACTGCGTGAGCCAGTTAAGCATTTTACATCATGATAATATATATGGTAAGCACTCATAGGAAACACCTCTGATCTCCTTAATATTTGGTCAAATTATATATTTTGAAGATACAGCTTTTCTTTCTTACTTAAAAAATAAGGCTAATGGAAAAATTAAATTATAAACTGTCATTTTAGAGATCAGTATTCATCACTTAAACAGCCAAAAGAATATGAAGCCTTTTGATGGGTGGAGTAATTCCAGGACATTCCATTTGAACAAAATGGTGATAAACATTTGCAAATGGATTAAGAGAGCACCAGCTGAAAATCACACAATTAATTATGCAGCTTTAAAAAGGTAAGATTTTTAGACATAGTCATCATAGATATTTTATAGATGGTGGAAAAAATTAGTAAAATATTATGCTGAAAATAAATATAGAAGATCATACTTAGTTTCTTAAGCTATCACTTAACTTCTCTGTGGTTGGCAGATTGTGATGCAAGAAAAAATTCTAAAACCGTATCTTCTCTCAAGAGACAGTAAATTTCAAGATAAAAAAATTATGTAGAAAAGGATTTTCAAGTCTTTGTGTTTGGATTTTTTAAGAAAACAAAGCATTCTACAAGTAAATATTGTTATTTCTGCTAACAGTGTAACAGCTGAATCCAAGATATATAATTATTTTGTCTCCTTCAAACAAATGCATACCAATTTTCTTCCTTATTTTTCAGTAAGATTGATATGGATGATTCCAGATTTACACTAAGAATTATACAAGGAAGACTGAATGCAATGGCTCACATCTGTAATTCCAGCATTTTGGGAGGCTGAAGCAGGAGAATTGCTTGAGGCCAGGTGTTCCAGACCAGCCTGGGCAACATAGCGAGATCCCATCTCTACAAAAATTTTTTAAAGATTTAGCCAGGCATGATGGCACATGCCTGTAGTCTTATCTACTAAGGAGGTTGATATGTGTATTAGTTCGTTTTCATGCTGCTAATAGACATATCCAAAACTGGGAACAAAAAGAGGTTTAATTGGACTTACAGCTCCACATGGCTGGGGATGCCTTAGAATCATGGCAGGAGGTGAAAGGCACTTCTTACATGGTGGTGGCAAGAGAAAATGAGGAAGAGGCAAAAGCAGAAACCCCTGATAAACCCATCAGATTTCATGAGACTTGTTCACTATCACAAGAATAGCACGGAAAAGACCAGCCCCCATGATTCAATTACCTCCGCCTGGGTCCTTCCCATAAAATGTGGGAATTCTGGGAGATACAATTCAAGCTGAGATTTAGGTGGAGACACAGCCAAACCGTATCAATATGGGAGGATCTCTTGAGCCTAGGAAGTCAAGGGTACAGTGAATCATGATCACACCACTGCACTCCAGCCTGGGTAACAAACAGAGAGAGGCCCTGTCACCATTTTAAAAACAAAAATTATTCAGGAAGGACTTAATTGATCTCACTTTGGGTCACAAGTAAGTGACTAAATGATTGATTGGGGAATCTTCATTTCCTGGCTCGATTAGTCCCTTCCTATAATCACATGTCATCTAAACAAGTTATGTTGTTCTTTAAAGAAGTGATATTAGCCCAAGAACCATGAACAAATGTAAATGTGTCTGTGGCCAATGAAGCTCAGCAGGAAATCAGTCATATAAAAATATCAAAGAGGCTGGGTATGTGGCTCATGCTTGTAATCCCAGCAATTTGGGAGGACAAGGCGGGCAGATCATCTGAGGTCAGGAGTTCAAGACCAGCCTGGCCAACAACATGGTGAAACCCCATCTCTACAAAAATGCAAAAATTAGCCGGGCGTGATAGCAGGTGCCTGTAATCCCAGTCACATGGGAGGCTGAGGTGGGAGAATTGCTTGAACCCAGGAGGCAGAGGTTGCAGTGAGCCAAGATCACGCCATTGTACCCCAGCCTGGACGACAGAGTGAGACACTTTCTAAAAACAAACAAAAACAAAAACAAAAACAAAAAAGAAGGAACTTTGACCTAAGTTTTAATATGTTGTTGTTGTTGTTGTTGTTTTTCTGGACTTTTTTCATGATGCAGCTGATAATACTAGACCTAAAAGACAGTTCTCAATGAAAATAGAGGCCAGGCATAATGGCTCACTCCTGTTATTACTCCAGCACTTTGGGAGGCCAAGGAGGGAGATCACTTGAAGCTAGGAGTTTGAGACCTGGGCAACATAGCAAGACCCTGTCTCTACAAAACAAAATTTGTTTTTATTAGCCAGGTGTGATGGTGAGTGCCTATAGTCCCAGTTACTCAGGAGGCTGAGGCAGGAGGATCACTTGAGCCCAGGAGTTCAATGCTACAGTAAGCCATAATCACTGCACTGCACTTCACCCTGGAAGACAGAGCAAGACGCTGTCTTAAAAATAAAAATAAAAAATAAATAAAAAGTGAAAATACAAAAGCAATCTCAAAACAAATGAGTTTGGAGGTGGAAGAATAAGTGATGGTAGAGAGTATTTAAGTCAAACATGCCTATGAAAACAGAAAGACACAGTAGGTGCCAGGTATATATAATGACTGCCACAAATTTCTAACAAAAAATTGAAAGAGAAGGAGAGACTTGGCAATATGTGCAGAGCTATCCCCAGATTTGACAGATTAATTATGCATGTTTTTCTTTGGGTCTTAAGCTTTAAAGTACAAAAGAAAAATGCCTTAGAGCCAACTTCCATTAAAAATCAGGATGCATTCTTAAGAGAAGATAGCACTAAAAGGCTTTTTGGAAATCGAGGGATACAAAGAATGGCTGGGTCTGCATTAGCACAGGACAGTAGAGGACAAATACTGCACTCCTAGAATTCTATGACTTTTACTGACTCTGAGATCTTTCCACTGTTGTATTCTCATTGGCTGACCCAGACCACAAGAGGATATATTATTTCTTTTTTTCTTTTTCTTTAGAGACAGGATCCCCCTCTGTTGCCCAGGCTGGAGTGCCATGGTGTGATCATAGCCCACCGCTGCCTCAAACTCCTGGGCTCAAGCGATCCTCTCACCTCAGCCTCCAGAGTAGCTGGGACTATAGGTACATGCCACCATGCTGGGCTAATTTAAAAAATATTTTGTAGAGACAAGGTCTTGCTTTGTGACTCAGTCTGGTCTCAAAATCAGAGATTTGTGATTTGTGCTAGCATTTATTTATTTATTTAATGCTTTTTATTTAATTTTTTATTTAGATTTCTAAGGTCATGACCTCTCCAAGACATTCACATCACTCAGTATCTATTAATGGTTTACTGATAAGCAGATCCTTTGTAGAAACCACACATGTCTTTGTGTTTGTCTCTAATGTATTTTCCTCATTCAATATACACATGACAATACATATCCAGCCACTCAGTGTCTTTCCTTATCATAACAAAGTAGAAGCCTTAAGACATGCCTGACATGCCTTTGACCGTTCCTTTCACTATTTCATGACCCTGTTTCTCTGCTTCCTGGACCCTGGTGCTTTCAGTGCCTTTCCACAGCTATTCCCCTCACCTGGGGTGCCCAACTCTCCAGTTATGCAAATCCTCTCTATCCCTCAGGCCTATTCAATTGTCACCTTCTGCCTGAGCCTCAACTTCATCATCGATAACTGGGGTTAATAATATTTGTCTTTTAAGGTGGGTATTGAAGCATTAAAATAAATAACGCATTTATGAGCTCAAAATGTTGTCTAACAGGGAAGTCATTCACAAACTATAGATACTTGAATTCTCTTCTGAACTTCTAAGCTCATCTATACATGACCTTGGCATGTATCACATTATTTATATTAGGGATATTTATGTACATATTTTATCCCTACCATTAGATTTTTACTTTATTTTATTTATTATTTTAAAAATTTTTTTGTAGGGACAGGTTCTCACTATGTTGCCCAGCAAATCTCAAACTCCTGACCTCAAGTGATCCTCCCACCTTGACCTCCCAAAGCAAGATTTTAAGTTTCTTGAGGACAGAATTTGCTTGATTCATCTTGGTTTCCACTTAAAGCATAGCAAATGTAAGCACAAAAGTAAATGTATAAATACAGCATTCAGGAAATAAGTCACAGGATCAATTTTATCTGCAACACTAAGAAGTGAATCAGGCTGGGCACAATGGCTCATACCTGTAATCCCAACAATTCGGGAGGCCAAGGCAGGTGGATCACTTGAGGTCAGCAGTTCAAAACCAGCCTGGCCAACATGGCAAAACCCAGTCTCCACTAAAAATACAAAAATTAGCCAGGCATGGTGGTGAGTGCCTGTAGTCCCAGCTACTTGGGAGGCTGAGGCAGGAAAATCACTTGAACTCGAGAGGTGGAAGTTGCAGTGAGCTGAGATCACTCCAGCCTGGGTGACAGAGTGGGACTCTGTTTCAAAAAAAAAAAAAAAACAGATCAGTGACGGGGCACAGTGGCTCACAACTTTGGGATGCCAAGATAAGAGGATCACTAAAGCTCAGGAGTTTGAGACCAGACTGGCTAATATAATAGGACCTTGCTTCTATTTTAAAAAAAAAAAAAACCTTTATAATAGTGATGGGGCAGAAGATAGAGGATACAGAGAGAACAAGACTGGACATGTGTACATGAGGGTTCACAGTATAATTCTTTAACCCTTGAAATTTTCTGTAACAAAAAACCTTTATTCCCTATTTTATTTATTGACTCTTTAGTTTTACTTAAAATAAATTTAGTGTAGTGGCTAAGAGTGCAGGTTCTTGAATTTCAGAATTTGGATTCCATTCCTGTTTTTTCATCAGCAAAACAGAGATGAAAGTCCTAATTCCTATTGCATAATGCTGTTGAAGGACTGAATAAGAAAATCCTCATAAACCATGAAGGAAACACAAGGCCTGAAATCTAACAAGTGCTTGACTTTGTGTGGTTCCGTAATAATAATGGAACCACGAAAAAATAAACCAATGTGCTTAACTGTAGGAATAATTTCCATCAAGCTGGAGTGACTAAACACTCCTAACTGACATGAAATGACACCAAGTTAAAACCTAAATAAGGCCTGGTGTGGTGTCTCCTGCTGGTAATCCTAGCATTTTGTGGGGCCAAGGCAGGAGGATGACTTGAGGCCAGAACTAAAGGCTACAGTGAGCTATGATTGCACCACTGCACTCCAACCTGGATAACAAAGTGAGAACCTATCTAATAATTTTTTTAAAACATTTAAGAGAGCCGAATAGGAACAGCTCCAGCCTCCAGCTCCCAGCGCGAGCGACACAGAAGATGGGTGATTTCTGCATTTTCAACTGAGGTACCAGGTTCATCTCACTAGGGAGTGTCAGAGAGTTGGCACTGGTCCGCAGGTGCAGCCCAACCAGCCAGAGCTGTAATCCCTTTGGGTTACACACAAAGGGAAGCTGGATGGAGAATGACTTTGATGAGTCAAGAGAAGAAGGCTTCAGTCGATCAAACTTCTCAGACCTAAAGGAGGAACTACATAACCAACACAAAGAAACGAAAAACCTTGAAAAAAGATTTGACGAATGGCTAACTAGAATAACCAATGTAGAGAAGTCCTTAAAAGAACCGATAGAGATGAAAACCATAACACGAGAACTATGTGACAAATGTACAAGCTTCAGTAACCGACTCGATCAACTGGAAGAAAGAGTATCAGTGATTGAAGATCGAATGAAATGAAGCGAGAAGAGAAGTTTAGAGAAAAAAGAGTAAAAAGAAATAAACAAAGCCTCCAAGAAATATGGGATTATGTGAAAAGACCAAATCTATGTCTGATTGGTGTGCCTGAAAGTGACGGGGAAAATGGAACCAACTTGGAAAACACTCTGCAGGATATCATCCAGGAGAATTTCCCCAACCCAGTAAGGCAGGCCAACATTCAAATTCAGGAAATACCGAGAACGCCACAAAGATACTCCTCCAGAAGAACAACTCCAAGACACATAATTGTCAGATTCACCAAAGTTGAAATGAAGGAAAAAATGTTAAGGGCAGCCAGAGAGAAAGGTCGGGTTACACACAAAGGGAAGCCCATCAGACTAATAGCAGATCTCTCGGCAGAAACTCTCCAAGCCAGAAGAGAGTGGGGGCCAATATTCAACGTTCTTAAAGAAACGAATTTTCAACCCAGAATTTCATATCCAGCCAAACTAAGTTTCATAAGTGAAGGAGAAATAAAATCCTTTACAGACAAGCAAATGCTTAGAGATTTTGTCACCACCAGGCCTGCCCTACAAGAGATCCTGAAGGAAGCACTAAACATGGAAAGGAACAACAGGTAACAGCCATTGCAAAAACATGTCAAAATGTAAAGTCCATTGACGCTAGGAAGAAACTGCATCAATTAGCGAGCAAAATAACCAGTTAATATCGTAATGACAGGATCAAGTTTACACAAAAAAATATTAACCTTAAATGTACATTGAATAAATGGTTCAATTAAAAGACACAGACTGGCAAATTGGATAAAGAGTCAAGACCCATCAGTTTGCTATATTCAGGAGAGCCATCTCACATGCAGAGACACACATAGGTTCAAAATAAAGGGATGGAGGAAGATCTACCAAGCAAATGGAAAACAAAAAAAAGCAGGGGTTGCAATCCTAGTCTCTGATAAAACAGACTTTAAACCATCAAAGATCAAAAGAGACAAAGAAGGCCATTACATAATGGTAAAGGGATCAATTCATCAGGAAAAGCTAACTATCCCAAATATATATGCACCCAATACAGGAGCACCCAGATTCATAAAGCAAGTCCTTAGAGACTTACAAAGAGACTTAGACTCCTATACAATAATAATGGGAGACTTTAACACCCCACTGTCAACATTAGACAGATCAACAAGACAGAAAGTTAACAAGGATATCCAGGAATTGAACTCAACTCTGCACCAAGCGGACCTAACAGACATCTACAGAACTCTCCACCCCAAATCAACAGAATATACATTCTTCTCAGCACCACATCACACTTATTCCAAAATTGACCACCTAATTGGAAGTAAAGCACTCCTCAGCAAATGTACAAGAACAGAAATTATAACAAACTGTCTCTCAGACCACAGTGCAATCAAACTAGAACTCAGGACTAAGAAACACAATCAAAACCACTCAACTACATGGAAACTGAACAACCTGCTCCTGAACGACTACTGGGTACATAATGAAATGAAGGCAGAAATAAAGATGTTCTTTGAAACCAATAAGAACAAAGACACAACATACCAGAATCTCTTGGACACATTTAAAGCAGTGTGTAGAGGGAAATTTATAGCACTACATGCCCACAAGAGAAAGCAGGAAAGATCTAAAATTGACACCCTAAAATCACAATTAAAAGAACTAGAGAAGCAAGAGCAAACACATTCAAAAGCTAGCAGAAGGCAAGAAATAACTAAGATTACAGCAGAACTGAAGGAGATAGAGACACAAAAAACCCTCCAAAAAATCAATGAATCCAGGAGTTGATTTTTTGAAAAGATCGACAAAATTGATAGACCACTAGCAAGACTAATAAAGAAGAGAGAAGAATCAAATAGACGTAATAAAAAATGATAAAGGGGATATCACCACTGATCCCACAGAAATACAAACTACCATCAGAGAATACTATGAAAACCTCTACGCAAATAAACTAGAAAACCTAGAAGAAATGGATAATTTCCTGGACACTTACACTCTCCCAAGACTAAACCAGGAAGAAGTTGAATCCCTAAATAGACCAATAGCAGGCTCTGAAATTGAGGCAATAATTAACAGCCTACTAACCAAAAAAATGTCCAGGACAAGACAGATTCATAGCTGAATTCTACCAGAGGTACAAGGAGGAGCTGGTACCATTCCTTCTGAAACTATTCCAATCAATAGAAAAAGAGGGAATCCTCCCTAACTCATCTTACGAGGCCAAAATCATCCTGAAACCAAAGCCTGACAGAGATACAACAAAAAAAGAGAATTTTAGACCAATATCCCTGATGAACATCGATGCAAAAAATCCTCAATAAAATACTGGCAAACCGAATCCAGCAGCACATCAAAAAGCTTATCCACCATGATCAAGTGGGCTTCATCCCTGGGATGCAAGGCTGGTTCAACATATGCAAATCAATAAATGTAATCCAGCATATAAACAGAACCAAAGACAAAAGCCACATGATTATCTCAATAGATGCAGAAAAGGCCTTTGACAAAACTCAACAGCCCTTCATGCTAAAAATTCTCAATAAATTCGGTATTGATGGAACGTATCTCGAAATAATGAGAGCTATTTATGACAAACCCACAGCCAATATCATACCGAGTGGGAAAAAACTGGAAGCATTCCCTTTGAAAACTGGCACAAGACAGGGATGCCCTCTCTCACCACTCCTATTCAACATAGTGTTGGAAGTTCTGGCCAGGGCAATCAGGCAAGAGAAAGAAATAAAGGGTATTCAGTTAGGAAAAGAAGAAATCAAATTGTCCCTGTTTGCAGATGACATGATTGTATATTTAGAAAACCCCAGTGTCTCAGCCCAAAATCTCCTTAAGCTGATAAGCAACTTCAGCAAAGTCTCAGGATACAAAATCAACGTGCAAAAATCACAAGCATTCTTATACACCAGTAACAGAAAAACAGAGAGCCAAATCATGAATGAACTCCCATTCACAATTGCTTCAAAAAGAATAAAATACCTAGGAATCCAACTTACAAGGGATATCAAGGACTTCTTCAAGGAGAACTACCAGCCACTGCTCAGTGAAATAAAAGAGGACACAAACAAATGGAAGAACATACCATGCTCATGGATAGGAAGAATCAATATTGTGAAAATGGCCATACTGCCCAAGGTAATTTATAGATTCAATGCCATCCCAATTAAGCTTCCAATGACTTTCTTCACAGAATTGAAAAAAACTGCTTTAAAGTTCATATGGAACCAAAAAAGAGCCCGCATTGCCAAGACAATCTTAAGCCAAAAGAACAAAGCTGGAGCCATCTCGCTACCTGACTCCAAACTATACTACAAGGCTACAGTAACCAAAGCAGCATGGTACTGGTACCAAAACAGAGATATAGACCAATGGAACAGAACAGAGCCCTCAGAAATAATAGCACACATCTACAGCCACCTGATCTTTGACAAACCTGAGAAAAACAAGAAATGGGGAAAGGATTCCCTATTTAATAAATGGTGCTGGGAAAATTGGCTAGCTATAAGTAGAAAGCTAAAACTGGATCCTTTCCTTACTCCTTATACAAAAATTAATTCAAGATGGATTAGAGACTTAAATGTTAGACCTAACACCATAAAAACCTTAGAAGAAAACCTAGGTAATACCATTCAGGGCATAGGCATGGGCAAGGACTTCATGTCTAAAACACCAAAAGCAACGACAACAAAAGCCAAAATTGACAAATGGGATCTAATTAAACTAAAGAGCTTCTGTACAGCAAAAGAAACTACCATCACAGTGAACAGGCAACCTACAGAATGGGAGAAAATTTTTGCAATCTATTCATCTGACAAAGGGCTAATATCCAGAACCTACAAAGAACTCAAACAAATTTACAAGAAAAAAACAAACAACCCCATCAAAAAGTGGGCAAAGGATATGAACAGACACTTCTCAAAAGAAAACATTCATACAGCCAACAGATACACGAAAAAATGCTCATCATCACTGGCCATCAGAGAAATGCAAATCAAAACCACAATGAGATACCATCTCACACCAGTTAGAATGGCAATCATTAAAAAATCAGGAAACAACAGGTGCTGGAGAGGATGTGGAGAAATAGGAACACTTTTACACTGTTGGTGGGACTGTAAACTAGTTCAACCTTTGTGGAAAACAGTGTGGCGATTCCTCAAGGATCTAGAACTAGAAATACCATTTGACCCAGCCATCCCATTACTGGGGATATACCCAAAGGATTAGAAGTCATGCTGCTATAAAGACACACGCACACGTATGTTTATTGTGGCACTATTCACAATAGCAAAGACTTGGAATCAACCCAAATGTCCATCAGTGACAGACTAGATTAAGAAAATGTGGCACATATATACCATGGAATACTATGCAGCCATAAAAAAGGATGAGTTTGTGTCCTTTGTAGGGTCATGGATGCAGCTGGAAACCATCATTCTCAGCAAACTATCGCAAGAACAGAAAACCAAATACCGCATGTTCTCACTCATAGGTGGGAATTGAACAATGAGATCACTTGGACACAGAAAGGGGAACATCACACACCGGGTCCTATTGTGGGGAGGCGGGAGGGGGGAGGGATAGCATTAGGAGATATACCTAATGTAAATGACGAGTTAATGGGTGCAGCACACCAACATGGCACATGTATACATATGTAACAAACCTGCACATTGTGCACATGTACCCTAGAACTTAAAGTATAATTAAAAAAAAAAATTTTAACCTAAATAAGTATTTAAGAGGTATATGTAAGCTAACAAAAACGATCAGCTAGCAAACTTTCATTAAACTGATATGTTTAGTTACAATTTTCTCAAGTTTTACAAAATTACGAGTTGAAGGTCCATCACTACCTAGTATTTCAGACTCATCTTCATTACTGCTTGTGGTCAAATTGTTGCTGTTAATGATGTCATAATTTATTAACAGTGTGTAAAGCAGGGCTTCCCTTACATGAATAATGATGTGGTTGTCTTAAAAAAAAATCTAAGCACTATAGAAAATCCCAATTTAAAGAAAAATAAAAATGGACCAGGTAGGGTGGCCTACAATCCCAATGCTTTGGGAGGCTAAGGCAGGAGCATCACTGGAGCCCAGGAGTTTGAGATCAGCCTGGACAACATGATGAGACCACATCTCTACAAAATATGTTAAAAAATTAGCCAGGTATGGTGGTGTGTACTTATAGTTTCAGCTGTTCAGGAGGTTGAGGAAGGAGGATCATTGGAGCCCAGGAGGTTGAAGCTGCAGTGAGCTATGATTGCACCACTGCACTCTGCCTGGGCAACAGAGAAAGACTATGTCTCAAAGAAAAAAAAAAAAAGTAAAAATGAACTCAATTTCTCTGCCCACACAAAAAACCTCTTCAAATTTAAAAACTCCATTGTTTAAAGTATTTCTTTCATATAACCAGACATTGCAAGTAATTGTTATTGTATTTGACAAGCCAGAGACTTTAGCCAGCATATTACTATACATTTACTCAAACAAAGTAGATATCTTTCTCTTTCAATTAAGGCCATTTCAATATGCTCAAGTGCAAAGCTCTTGAAATCAATATAATTCCACTAAATTAAAAACAAGAAAAACTGGGCAAGCCTCAGCCATATTCTAGTACAGATGCTCTTCAATTTCTGATGGGGTTCCATCCCAATGAACCCATCATAAATGAAAAATGTTTTAAGTCGTAAGTCAAAAACGCATTAAATACACATAACCTCTTGAACATCACAACTTAGCCTAACCTACATTAAATGTGCTCAGCATGCTTATATTAACCTATGGTTGGACAAAATCATCTAACACAATGCCTATTTTATAATAAAGTATTGAATATCTCATGTAATTTATTGAATACCAAACTGTGAAAACCAGAAAAGTTGCATAGGTCCTCACCGTTAGTGTAGACAACTGAAAGTACACTGGACCTGAAGAATGTTTGAAACACTGAACTGAAATTAATTGCTGGATGAAGGGGATGCTACAGCCACAGAGTTGTCAATTTCTCCCTCTTATAATGAGGCTCTGGAGAGAATAGCTGGTATAGGTTGAGCATCCCTTAACCAAAATTCTTGGGACCAGAAGTATTTCAGATTTTTTTGGGGGGGGATTTTTTGGAATATTTGCATACACATAATGAGATACCTTGGAGGTGGGACCCAAGTCCAGATATAAAATGTATTTGTTTTATACACACATAATACACATAAACTGAAGGTAATTATATACAATGTTTTTAATAATTTTGTGAAATTATTAAAGGAGGACAAGTGTGGGATTTTCCACTTGTGGCATCATGTCAGCACTCAAAGTGTGCATTTTGGATTTTCAGATTAGGAATGCTCAACCTGTAGAAGGCACTGGGATGTCAACACTTCATGGTTTAGCAGGTATAATGTTCAGGAAGCTATCAAGTTTTGTCTGTAGAATTTGTTACTTCTTTTCATTATTTATTTCTCTAGAGGAAGTAAGAGCATACTGCATCTGTCTGTCAACTCTTGCAAACCTCTCATAATTGGCATCCATTTCTCTGTTTTTGTTTTTGTTTTATAATTTCAACTTCTATTATAGATTAAAGGGTACTGGCTGGGCACGGTGGCTCACGTCTGTAATCCCAGCACTTTGGGAGGCCAAGGTGGGTGGATCACTTTCAGGCCAGGAGTTCAAGACCAGCCTGGCCAACATGGTGAAATCCCATCTCTACTAAAAATACAAAAAAATTAGCCAGGCATGGTGGCATGCACCTGTAATCCCAGCTACTTGGAGGCTGAGGCAGGAGAATTGCTTGTATCCAGGAGGTGGAGGTTGCAGCAAACCGTGATCACGCCACTGCACTCCAGCCTGGGTAATAGAGTGAGACCCTGTCTCAAGAAGAAAAAAAAAAAGATTAAAGGGTACATGTGCAGATTTGTTACATGGGTATATTGCATGATGCTGAGGCTTGGGATTCCAACAATTCGGTCACTCAGGCAGTGAGGATAGTACCTAATAGGTGGTTTTTCAGCCCACACTCCCCTCCCTCCCTCCCCTGTCTAGTAGTCCCCAGTGACTATTGTTCCCATGTTTACATTCATGTGTATTCAATGTTTAGCTCCCACTTATGAGGGACAACATCTGGTATTTGGTTTTCTATTATTGCATTCGTTCACTCAGAAAAATGGCCTCCAGCTCCGTCCATGTTGCTGCAAAGAACATGATTTTGTTCTTTTTAAGGCTGCATAGTATTCTATGGTATATATGTACCACATTTTCTTTATCCAAACCACCATTGATGAGCACCAAGGTTGATTCCTTGTCTTTGCTATTGTGAACAGCACTGCAATGAACATATGAGTACATGTGTCTTTTTGATACATTCATTTCCTATAACGTCTATACACCACTGCTAATCATAGCAAACACCTCTGTGGTTTCATTGCTGTGCACTTTCTTGGTGCATTGGGTAAAACTTCTTCCTCTGCCTCAAGTTCTTTACTTCTTTCTTACTCCCGTTTGATCAGCTCCTCATTGATAAATTCTTCAGCCTCAAAGCCAACAAGTTCATCCTGCTCGTCAATGTCAAATTCCAGCTGTTTCCCAAGCCCTAATACACTGTTACTTACTATTCCATCAATAGCAGGGTCATTGTCAAAGTCTTTGAATGTGTTCACATATGTCTTCACAGCTTTCTTCCAAAAGCAATTTATGCATTGCTGTGTGTCTTCTTCCTGTGCTGCAGCCATGTTCTGGATAGCACTTAGAATGTTAGAACATTTCCAAAACTCTAGTAGCATTTGGTCAGATTCAGTCACTTCAACAGCCTGTGTAAACATCTGGTGATATAGTATGCTATGAACCCAGCTCTTGTGCTTTGGTCCATTGGTTGAATTAGTGCAGTTTTGTCTGGTGGCAAATACACAACATTTACATCAGGATGCATGTCACCAATATGCTGTGTGTGCCCCGGAACATTATCTAGTATCAGAAGAATCTTGAATGGGATGTTGTTTTGCCTCCAATATTCTCTTGCCTGTTCAAAACCAGTTCAAAACCAGTCTTCGCATAATGTTGATGTCATCCAGGCTTTCTTCTTATGGAAATAATAAATGGGAAATGTATGCTTGCTCAATTCTTGAATGCTCTAGGGTTCTCTAAATGGTAGACTAGGAAAGCTTTATTTGAATCTTGCAACATTTCTACCCAAAAGCAGTGTGAGATAATCTTTGAATGCCTTGAATGCTGGCATTGTCTTGAACTCTTAATGAATGTATGTATGCTCAACACACACTTCCAGAACAAGTTGATCGCACTGACATTAAATATGTGTCCTGGCAATATTTCTCATTTGCAGTTATCCTATGAGGCTTGCTGTGGTTTGAATGTTTGTTCCCTCCAAAACTCATGTCAAAACTTAACCCTCAATGTAGCAATATTGAAAGTTGGGTCCTTTGTATTAGTCCATTTTCACGCTGCTGATAAAGACATACCTGAGACTGGGCAATTTACAAAAGGAGGTTTAATGAACTTACAATTCCACATGGCTGGGGAGGCCTCACAATCATGGTGGAAGGTGGAAGCCATGTCTCACATGGAGGCAGACAAGAGAAGAGAGAACTTGTGTAGGGAAACTCCCCTTTTTTAAACTGTTGGATCTCATGAGGCCTATTTGCTATCATGAGAACAGCATGGGAAAGACCTGCCCCCATGATTCAGTCACTTCCTACCGGATCCCTCTCACAACATGTGGAATTCAAGATGAGATTTGGGTAGGGACAGAGCCAAGACATATCAGCCTTTAAGAGGTGATTGGGTCATGAGAGCTCTGCCCTCATAAGTGGATTAATTCATTCACAGGTTAATGAATTCATGGGCTATGATGGGAGTGGAACTGGTGGCTTTATAAGAAGAGGAAGAGAAATCTAAGTTAGCATGTTCAGGCTCCTTGCTATGGGATGCCTTGCACCACCTCGGAACTCTGCAGAGAGTCCCCACCAGCAAGAAGGCCCTTACCAGACGCAGCCCATCAAACTTGGACTTTTCAGACTCCAACTGTAAAAATAAATTTCATTTCTTATAAATTTCCAAGTTTCATGTATTATTTTATAAGCAACAGAAAATGGACTAAGACACAGCTCTTCCTTTAAAGATTTGACGTCTTCAATCAGCATTTGCTGCTTCACTGATGACCTTCACGTTATGAAAATCATGATGTCTTTTGAAGTGTTGGAACTATGCATGATTTGCTGTAAACATTTTCAATCACTCATTCCCTTCTTATCCTTTAAGACGATTGGGATTGTTGATTGCAACAGTCCTAATTCACATGCAATGGACATTACTGGCTTGCTAACATTGTCCTTCATGATGGGCAATTATCTAGAGGTGTTTGTGTTTGTTTTTGTTTTGGGAGGTTTTTTAGAGGCTGGTCTCAAACTCCAGGCTTCAAGTGATCCTTCTACTTCAGCTTCCCTAGTAGCTGAGATTTCAAGCATGAGCCACCATGTCCCACCTTATCTTGAGTTTTGCCTCAAGGGTAATTGCCTTCCTATTTTCACCTGAAGCAGGAGACACAAGTGGGCATTTTGTAGACATGATGGGATGTAAAAACACAAAACACGATATCTTAAAAAGGCAACATAGCACACTGTAGAGTATCAGTTGTTTACTGTCTTGATTACTTGCCTGATTGGGAGTTGCAGCACAATGCTGCCGTTGAGTATTGAAAGAGAATATCACATTATGTATTGCTAGTATCATTAACCTAGGAAAAGATTTCTTTAAAAAAAAATTTCGAGACCAGATCTCACTCTGTCACTCAGGCTGAAGTGCAGTGGTACAATTATAGCTCACTGCAGCCTCAACCTCCTGGGCTTCAAGCAATCCTTCCACCTTAGCCTCCTGAGTAGCTAGGACCACAATTTAAGCATCACCACCCCTGACTCATTTTTAAATTTTTTTATGGAAATGGGGTCTCACCATGTTTCCCAGGCTGGTCTCAAACTCCTGCACTCAAGCAATCCTGTGGCCTTGGCTTCTCAAAGTATGGGGATTATAAGCATGAGAAACCACACTTAGCCCAAGATTTTTAAAAGGACAGTTTCTACCATGTGCATATTGCTTTTGCACCATCCTAGAGTCTGAAAATTGTAAGCTGAACATTGAAAGTCGGGACCATCTGTCCCGCTCTTGTGTCCTTGGTGTTTTCTCTGTTTTATTTAAAATTGTGAACAATGAAATGGGATACTGGCATAAAAGTTTCACAAAAGAATTAAGAATTACTTTTAATATAATTTGCAGGACAAGTCTTAGCTTCAGGGATGCTGCAGAAGAATTTCTAAAAATGATTTTAGAAGTCAGAGAAGCTTTTTAAAAACTGATAAAATGTGCATACGAAAAAGACAGTGCTAGGCTGGGCACAGTGGCTCATGCCTGTAATCCCAGCACTTTGGGAGGCCGAGGAGAGTGGATTATTTGAGGTCAGGGGTTCAAAACCAACCTGGCCAACATGGTGAAACCCTGTCTCTGCTAAAAATACAAAAAAAAAAAAAAATAGCCAGACATGGTGGCGTGTGCCTGCACTCCCAGCTACTCAGAAGGCTGAGGCAGGAGAATTGCTTGAACCTGGGAGATGGAGGTTGCAGTGAGCCGAGATCGCGTCACTGTCACTGCACTCCAGACTGGCGACAGAGAGAGATTCCGGAAAAAAAAAAAGAAAGGAAAAGAAAAGACTGTGCAAGACTGTGCTATCTCCTTTTAGAAGAATCTCCACCATCCAGGAGCCCAGCCAAGGGCTTCCCTGAGGATTATGGACTCCCCTCAAAATCCCTGCCCTGGAAAGCCAATTTTGATTCCAAAATAAAACATTGCTGTCCTGGGAGACCTTTCATCCAATTTCCCCATATAAGCCTAGGGACCCTGATATTCACCAGGCAGTTATTTTGTTCCCTCTCTCTTAGAGGGAAAAATGAGATTAACAGACCATGACCACTATTAAGCAACTTACCACAAGGCTCTGCAAATCCTTTCCCAGAAGACAAATATTGCAACAAGGAGAGAACGTGTTCTGTTTGCCTGTAGGAATCTTCTCTTAATTTAAAATGTGTGCGTGAACCCTCTCCAGTTAGGAAAGTTATTAGAGAAAATCGGCCCAATGAACATGGCTCCAGGGAGGAGAAAGTGATGACTGGTATCTTCTCACCTGTATTTTTTATTCCAGGGGTGATAGTAGAGGACAGAACACCCCCACCTTATAAAGTAGATACTCACTTAGGGCCATTGAGTTCAGCTGTGTGCTGCAGGCCAATTCCTTTGATTATGCCTCTGCCCAAGTAAACACACGTCCAGGGCTGTTGAGAGATTTTATAAAGAACTATCTCATCCGTAGATGCCCAAAAACCAATGAGAGTGATATCTAGATATTGCTTAATATGTTTTGAGTGGAAAACGAAGGAGAATGTAGCAAAACTCTTTGACTTATCATTGACTTTGGTGTTCTGAAAGCTCTGCTCTTTGCTAACCCTAGAGAATCAAAAGTATGCTGCTTAAGATAAATCCTTCATCCCTGATTTTTTTCAAGGTCCTAAAGCAATTACTTTTTAAGGTCAGATTTATTTGCAAAAATATGCACATAACGAACTCCCAACCATGTAGCATGCATTTATCTTAATCCTACATTTTGTATTCCTTGGACTGTTTTAATCTGTTTTAATGCAAGTGAAATGAAGACAGAAGCCAAAATACCATGACTTACCAAATACTGTGGAGTTGGATGATACACAAATTAATTTTGCAAATGTAACTCAAGGGAATTTAACTGTAAGCCTTTGGCATGAAAGTAAAACCAGGAAAGATGGACAAAAATGCAGAGAGGTGAGGAAGGAAAAGAGGAAAGGGAGAGGGGAAAAGGAGAAGAGGAAACTATTTAAATCATGCAGGTAATCCCTGACAATGGTTTTAAGAATGTGTGGCCAGGAGGTAAAGCTACACCTAGGGAATGAGAACTTGACCAACCTGAGACAACACCTTTGGTCTCCAGAAGATCCAATAATTCACAAGTAGCTTATTGAACAAATTTCAAAAAGTAACTTTCACTATCTGCAGTTTTCACTAAGTGCTACCATGCGTACATACCCCCAAAATATTTTACTGTTTAAATTAAACTTGGTGACCGTATCTTAGGCTACTTCCTAAGTTACAACACTCAGTGCCAAACATTTTTCTCTATTTTAAAAATATTAGGAACCTTTCTGTCACAAGATGACAGATAATCAATAAATTAAAAATACCCATTAACATGTTTGCCATGTTTAAAAGACAATTTGTCTAGGCCAAGCTCATGCCTATAATCCCAGCAATTTGGGAGGCTCAGGTGGGAGGATTGCTTGAGGCCAGGAGTTTGAGACTAGCCTGCGCAACAAAGTGAGACCCCCATCTGTACGAAAAATAAAAAGTAAACTTAAAAAATTAGCTGGACATGGTGGTACATGCCTGTCGTCTCAGCTATTCAGGAAGCTAAAGCAAGAGAATCCCTTGAGCCCAGGAGGTCAACGCTGCAGTGAGCCATGATTGCACCACTATACTCCAGCCTGGGCAACAGAATGAGACCCTGTCTCAAAAAAAAATTTTTTGATAAAAAATAAAAGACAACTTTTCCCCACATTGCCATTGAACAGACATAAATTTTGAAATGTGAAACATTCAAGGAACAAACCCCTCTGGTCCTTGAAGCTCCCTCATAGGCAATAAAGCATATTCACAGATTTTAATAAGTTACTCAATTTTTCCTGAATTATTATGGGAGTGGAGGGAGATGAAAAGTTGGTTATAGGATCAATTTTCTCTCTATCTTTTTTTTTTTTTTTTTTTTTTTTTTTTTTTTTTTTGAGGCGGAGTCTCGCTCTGTCGCCCGGACTGGAGTGCAGTGGCCGGATCTCAGCTCACTGCAAGCTCCGCCTCCCGGGTTTACGCCATTCTCCTGCCTCAGCCTCCCGAGTAGCTGGGACTACAGGCGCCCGCCACCTCGCCCGGCTAGTTTTTGTATTTTTAGTAGAGAGGGGGTTTCACTGTGTTAGCCAGGATGGTCTCGATCTCCTGACCTTGTGATCCGCCCGTCTCGGCCTCCCAAAGTGCTGGGATTACAGGCTTGAGCCACCGCGCCCGGCCCTCTCTATCTTAATTAATGTGTTCTTATTTAATTGAAGTCAACAGTGATGTTTTGAGGAATCAGCAGTGCACCTAGTATTTCTGGCATATTAGACAATCAGAGTGCATCATTTTTAACACATCATTCGTCCATGCTCCAAAAAGCAATAATCATGAAATAGTTCATAATTATTATTATTTTATTCATTCTTTCATTTAAAAACAATTTATTAAAATTAAAGAATAAATTTCAATTTAAAAGATACCATACAAATCCAATAAGACATTTCATGTATGAAATAAAACCTGCATTTACCAAACAAAAATATTATACAATGCAATTAAGTCTCTTTTTTCTTCACTCTTTTGGATTTAAAACACAAATAGAAACTCCAAATGGCCACAGGGAATGACAGATTAAAGTAATTCGGGGGGCCAGGCCTGGTGGCTCATGCCTATAATCCCAGCACTTTGGGGGGCCAAGGTGGGCAGATCACCTGAGGTCAGGAGTTCAAGACCAGCCTGGCCAACCCTGTCTCTACAAAAAATACAAAAAAATTAGCCAGGAGTGGTAGCACCTGTAATCCCAGCTACTCGGGTGGGTGAGGTGGGAAAATCGCTTGAACCCAGGAAGCGGAGGTTGCAGTGAGCCAAGATTGCACCACTGCACTCCAGCCTGGGTGACAAGAGCGAAACTCTGTCTCATAAATAAATAAATAAAGTAATTCAGGCTGTTTCTTTTTTTTGCAATCGCATACTATCATTATTTATTCCAAGACTACTGTGATACTCAAGAATATGCAGTGCCACAGTGCTTAGAAAAGGCCTCCGAAGATGCTGAGCCTTCATGAGCATCTTCTGTGAATGAATACACATAGATGAGTCCACTGTAGGACTGACTGTATACCTGCAAGTGTTCCAGGTTTATTTGCAGCTAGGATACAGTGTTTACTAAAGGATAAGTAATTAGGTTGAACACAGTGCCTCATGCCTGTAATCTCAACACATCACTTGAAGCAAGGAGTTCCAGACCAGCCTGGGCAACATATCAAAACCTTATCTCCACAAAAAAAAAAAAAAAAAAAATTTTAATTAGGCAGATATGGTGACTCAGGCCTGTATTCCCAACTACTCGGGGGGTTGACATGGGAGGATCACTTGAGCCCAGGATTTCAAGGCTGCAGTCCAGCCTGGGCAACAGAGCAAGACCTTATCTCTAAAAATAAATAAGTAAAAATGAAAATAAAGAATAAGCAATTAAAGCCGTGCACGGTGGCTCACGCCTGTAATCCCAGCACTTTGAGAGGCCAAAGAGGGTGGATCATCTGAGGTCAGAAGTTCAAGACCAGCCTGGTCAACGTGGTGAAACCCCATCTCTACTAAATATACAAAAATTAGCTGGGCATGGTGGCAGGTGCCTGTAATCTCAGCTACTCAGGAGGCTGAGGCAGGAGAATCGCTCGAACCCGGGAGGTGGAGGTTGCAGTGAGCTGAGACTGCGTCATTGCACTCCAGCCTGGACAACAAGAGCAAAACTTCGTCTCAAAAAAAAAAAAAAAAAAAAAAGAGTAAGTAATTAAAATGTGCTGATTTGAAGCTTACTCAACAGTAAACCCAGTTATCACAGCAATTGTTAAGAATTGGAGTTTTTGGACTAATACAAACCCCTTTTCAGTAACAATACTAGGAACTCTGAGTATGCTCAGACACACACATCATTCACCCCATCAAGGAAACAAGAGGCCCTAGAGAAGGATATGCTATAGGTGATCCCTGCAGTTTTCTAAAAACAGTCAGGAGTTGGGCTGCTAAGTAAGCATCACAAGAAAGATGAATTTAATTTTTTCCACAGTAGACTTGTGACCTTGAAAATGTTTTAGGGGTGACCACAAAAGACACTGCCCCTCTTATCCTGACTTTGAGGCATTTGGGGAAAAAGGAAATAAATAGTCCTATTTGAGAGAGTCTCAAGTTGAGTTGAGGAGAAGAGGGAAAGAGTATGGGATAGTTTGAGGCTGAAGACACACTGATTACAGAACTGAAGCTCCAGAGGCCACAGGAAAGGCTGAAGCCCATAGGAGAGAGGCTCTCCTTGCCTGTATGGGGCAATGAGAGTTGCAAGAAGGGAGGTGTGAAAGAAAAATAAATCTTGGACTCCTGAAATCACTAAGCTAAAGAGAACAGTTAAGCTGGGAACTGCTTACAGCAAACCTACTTCCCATTCTATTCAAAGCCTCCCTCTGCTTACTGAGATAAATGCATATGTGATTGCCTCTTATGGAAAGGCCAATCAGAAACTCAAAAGAATGCAACCATTGGTCAGGCGCCGTGGCTCACACTTGTAATCCCAGCACTTTGGGAGGCCCAAGTGGGTGGATCACTTGAGGACAGCAGTTCAAGACCAGCCTGGCCAACATGGTGAAATCCCAGCTCTACTAAAAATACAAAAAAATTAGCTGGGCGTGGTGGCGGGCGCCTGTAATCCCAGCTACTCAGGAGGCTAAGGCAGGAGAACTGCTTGAACCCAGGAGGCGGAGGTTGCAGTCAGCTAATCACGCCATTGCATTGTCAGGGAAACAAGAGTGAAACTCTTTCAAAACAAAAAAAAAAGAAGAATGCAACCATTTTTCTGGACCGAACCAATGTTCATCTTACATATATTGATTTATGTCTCATGTTTCTCTAAAATGGATAAAACCAGGCTGTGCCCTGAACACCTTGGGCACATGTCATCAGGACCTCCTGTCATGGGTTCTTAACTTTGCATTCTTAACTTTGGCAAAATAAACTTCCTAAATTGACTGAGACCTGTCTCAGGTATTTGGGGTTCACAGGATGTGACAGAGATCACAGTCAATTGCAGGAGCTGCAATTCAGACAGAGGCCAACACAAACAGGATGAGAAGCCTGCTGGGTGCCTCCCTGGTATAAAGAGGTCACCTGTAGAAGTGACTTCTTAGGCCCACCTGGAAGAAGAGCCTAGTGATTTCCTGTGTGGCCAGGTTCCTTTCCCTGAGCTGGCTGCTGCCGGCAGCTGAGTCTGGAATCCCAGAAGCCAGAATGAATGAGCAGGGTCCCTGGGGCTCTTCACTCACTGGAAGGTTCTCATTTTATTGCGGTCTTTCTGCTCCTTAGCTCAGCGAAGTCCAAGTTCTTGTCAGAAGAACTAAACATGTGGACACTGGAGAGTGAGTGGAGTAGAATTTATGAAGCGAAAGGAAAATTCTCAGCAGAAAGGGGACATTGGCGGGGGCGGGGGACATGGTTCCCCTACCCAAAGGTGGGAAAAGTCCCCACTGTGTGCCTGGGTCGGGGGTCTTTTATGGACTCAGCATGGGGAGTGCATGCTGATGGGTTTGTGCATATGCAAAAAAGGTTGAAGCAAAGACACCACCCAAAGGTGGGCACGACAGTGTAGAAAACCAATTTAGAAAAGGGTAAGTATGTGTAAAACAGGTGAAGGGTGGGGTCAATCAGAGGAAAGCGCACCAAACGGGAAGACAAGTTGTCAATCCCAGTTTGAGGATTTAACTTGTAGCTTGGCTTTTAGGTTTCGAACTGTCTTCAGCTTGGAGGTAAAATTTTACTGGGGACCTGCCCCTAACTGCTTAGGCATTTGGCTGCCTCCTGTTGCTCTCAATTATCCCCTGTATTTCTCCAGGAACCACTCCTGTTCTGAATGGACACATTCTTTCCCAAGGTATCTTTATACCAACTCAGCTGTCTTGCTCCGGGCTAAAGTCTAAGGGTTCCCAAAGCACGATGAACAACAGAATATCCTGAGAAACTTAAACTATGCAGATGCTCAGGCCCCACCCCAAATCTATGGATTAAAGATCTCAGCAGGACAAGCCTAGGAAACTGAATTTGGAAATACCTACCTGCCTCCTTTTCCCTCCAAAATTTTGATACTTGGACCAAGAACCAAAGTTTGGAAATAATGTATAAGAAGCCAGTGGAGGCTGGGTGTGATGGCTCAAGTCTGTAATCCCAGCACTTTGGGAGGCCGAGGCGGGCACATCAAGAGGTCAGGAGTTCGAGACCAGCTTGGCCAACATGGTGAAACCCCATCTCTACTAAAAATACAAAAATTCTCCAGGCATGGTGGTGCATGCATGTAATACCAGCTACTTAGAAGGCTGAGACAGGAGAATTCCTTGAACCTGGGAGGCAGAGGTTGCAATGAGCTGAGATCGTACCACTGCACTCCAGCCTGGGCAACAGAGCAAGAGTCTGTCTTGAGAACAAAACAAAACAAGAAGCCAGTGGATCTCTCTAAGGGGCCTTTTAAAGAAGTGGGATAAAGCCCCTTTGCAGCTCTACCAGTTTCAGAATTATCTTAGACTTTTGTTAATATGTAGATGATTCACTATTTTCCAGGACCCTGTGGGCGGGACACCCAGATGTCTCTGAAATACTGATAATTTGAGAACCATTGCTTTCAGGTGTATTTTCTAAACTAAAGAAATCTGAAGAATTCCAGGACACTTGCTGAACATAAACATTTAGTCTCCCCCACACTTTTTCAGGCCAACCCAAATAGAATCTTCAAATTTAACAAGCCCTGTCAGGTGATTTTTATCATTAGGCAGATTAGGAAGCACTGCTTGAAGCCAATAATTGCTCACATTTACTGAACACACACTGTGTGCAGGGCAGTGTTCTAAGTGCTTTTCTGGGTATTTGTTCATTTACTCTTAACAACAACCCCACACGCCTCTGTATCAGCTTCATTTCACAAAGTAACTGCTTCTTTCCTCACAAATCCATAAAGGATGAATTTTGCCATTTGACTCTCAGGGTCATCTCCTTTTACATATCCATAGTCCCTTAAATTATTATAGATTCTGAACCTCTCTTGCCTTGAGATTAAGCACGGACTTGGAGTTCTCTGCATTTTACAATGTACACCACAAAGTTCTTTGCATACACGTGGAGCTCCATACATATTGTTTCTTCTAACAAATCAAAGGGGGCTGGGCATGGTGGGTCACATCTGTCATCCCAGCATGTTGGGAGGCTGAGGAGGGAGGATTGCTTGAGTTCAGGAGTTTAAGACAAGCCTGGGCAATGTAGTGAGACCTTGTCTCCAAATAAATAAATAAAATTTAGCCAGGCATGGTGGCATATGCCTGTAGTCCCAGCTACTCGGGAAGCTGAGATGGCAGGATTACTTGAGCCCAGAAGGTTGAGGCTGCCGTGAGCCATGATCATGCCGCTGTACTCAAGCCTGGGCAGCAGAATAAGATCCTGTCTCAAAGGAAAAAAGAAAAAAAAGAAAGAAAGAGAAAGAGAGAGAGAAATAAAGAAGGAAGGAAGGAAGAGAGAGAGAGAGAGAGAAAGAAAGAAGGAAAGAAAGAAAAGAAAGAAAGAAAGAGAAAGAAAGAAAGAAAGAAAGAAAGAAAGAAAGAAAGAAAGAAAGAAAGAAAGAAAGAAAGAAAGAAAGAAAGAAAGAAAGAAAGAAAGAAAGAAAGAAAGAAAGAAAGGGAGAAAAGAGAGAGAAAGAAATCAAAGAGTCGTTCTGCTTTTTGTCTGGTGCACTTGGCAGTGTAAAATTCTACCCTGATTTTGAAGATGTGGAAACAGAAGTTGGCAGCAGAACTTGCTACTGAAAGCAGAGACCTTTTGAGTTACCTTGGCTGAGAGTCAGAGTCCAGCAGAAATTGAACCAGGAAAAGGAAAACAGAAAGATCATCTGATTTGGCTGGCTCTCCTAGCCCTGATCCTGGCTGGGGAAGAGGATTTCAGTTCACAAGAGAAAGGTAATGGATATTTCCAGTTTCCTATCACACCCCTCCTTCTACTTGCTTATCCACATTTTAATCAGCCTTCTGAGACTAATAGTTTCCAGTTTACTAAAAGCCCATACTCATCTTTCCCTTTCTAATGCCTTTTATACTTGCCTGGACTTTACAATTTCACATTTTATACTTTTCTCGTCTCTGACTATTCAATACCACAAAGCTAACACTTCCAAGCTTTGTTTCATTCATTGCCACTCAAGGGACACTCAGAACAAATGGGTATGCTAACAATTTTCTTACCAGCCATCATCCTAAGTCCTTCAACATGGGGAAGCTCTTCCTTGCTCTATAATTCAAAATTACTCTATTGAAACTTAAAACACTCATTAAGTATCTATAATAGTTCAGGTTTTTCTACTTGATTCTACTACACTGGGGGAAGAAAAGGTACCAGTAGCTCCATTTGTTTTTTTCTCAAGACTCAATGAGGTTAGTAATTTGCCTGAAGTCACTCATTTGTTTGGCGGGGGAGAAGCAAGATTTGAAGCTGTGTCTGACTTCAAAGTCTATGCTCTTTCCATCATATTGTAATATTCAATGTTCAAGCTGTTTTGTTCATTGTTTTATGTATTTATGTGTTATTGCCTCAATAGATGAAAAACATGTGGGCCGGGGGCAGTGGCTCACGCCTGTAATCCCAGCACTTTGTAAGGTTGAGGCAGGTGGATCACAAGGTCAGGAATTCAAGACCAGCCTGGCCAAAACGGTGAAATCCTGTCTCTACTAAAACTACAAAAATTAGCCAGGCACGGTGGCAGGCGCCTGTAGTCCCAGGTACTCAGGAGGCTGAGGCAGGAGAATCACTTGAACCCGAGTGGCAGAGGTTGCAGTGAGCCAAGCTCGTGCCACTGCACTCCAGCTGAGCGACACAGTAAGACTCTGTTAAAAAAAAAAAAAAAAATCATGAGTACAGTAGATACGTAAGGCCAGGCGCGGTGGCTCACGCCTGTAATCCCAGCACTTTGGGAGGCCGAGGCAGGCGGATCACGAGGTCAGGAGATCGAGACCATCCTGGCTAACACGGTGAAATCTCGTCTCTACTAAAAATACGAAAAAATTAGCTGTGCGTGGTGGCGGGCGCCTGTAGTCCCAGCTACTCAGGAGGCTGAGGCAGGAGAATGGCGTGAACCCAGGAGGCGAAGCTTGCAGTGAGCCGAGATAGTGCCACTGCACTCCAGCCTGGGCGACAGAGCGAGACTCCATCTCAAAAAAAAAAAAAAAAAAAAAAAAAAAGAGAGAGAGAGAGATAGGTAGTGCTTATTTGTACTGGCTATACAAAGGTCTTGGTAGAAATGACATAAAAATACGTGAGGGCCTCTCCCTGGCCAAACTAACCTCATTAAATCATCTCTTGAGGCTTCCAAATCAGAAACCTCCTCAATCAAATTGACTTTTCAGAGTTTTTATATCAGAATCATAAATCATTCGGTGGTGTCTCTGGAATATAGGACTGCTGCTTAGGCAATCTCAGCTTCATTTGTTCCTGGAGATTTCACACCCTGTGCAACCTCCTTGCACGGTGCATCTCCGTGAAATAGATAATTGACTCCAGGGACATAGGAGCTGTATTCGTACCAACAATTGGATCATTCAACACAGGGAAAGCTTTTCCTTGTGCTATACATTGAAAATTACTCACTTGGAACTTAATAAAGTTATGTCAGGGCACCTTTGCTTAATATTTAATAGGTCTATACGTTCTCTTATCTGTCTTTCATATCCAATAGTATTCCTCTGTTCAGTAATTTTGCTATAGAATGGATGAAATGGTATTGATTTGCAGACCATTTCCAAAACTTCAGGTAAACATTTTTAAAAAGGTAAATGCAGTTAGGTGGAAGGAATAAGTTCTAGTGTTCGGTAGCAGAGTAGGGTGACTATAGTTAACAACAATGTATTATATATTTCAAAATAGCTAGAAGAGAGGACTTGAAATGTTCCCAACACATAGAAATGATAAATACTCAAAGTATTTATCATCGATGAACACCCCAAATACCCTGACTTAGTCTTTACACAATCTATGCATGTAACAAAATATCACATGCACCCCATAAATATGTACAAATGCTATAATGTATCAGTTTTTAAAAGGGGTATATAAATGTGTGTTCTCTACCTTAGCAGTCACTGTAAGATTGTCTTTCATCTAAGAAAAACATGTGTAGGTATCAGATGGAGTTCAGGTTCTCTGTTCACTCAACTGCTAGTTTCTCAGCCTACACAATCTGAACCTGCTGACTTTTCTCCCTTGCTACCACATTTACCCTGATTCAGGCCACCATTCTTTCTTACCCTGACTATTGCAATAACCCCTTAACTCTTGCCTTACTGCAGCATATTCTTGGCACAGCATGGTGGCATCTTTAGACAGCAAATCAAATGTTTTGTTTATTTGAGACACTTCACCAAGTTTGATGACAATAATGTCCAAACTCCTTGCCATGACCTACAGGACTCTACAGAACCTGACCCCTGCCCACATCTCCAACTTCACCTAATATCTCAGTGCATAAATGTTTGTTGAATGGATATATTTGTCTGTTCTCATGCTGCTAATAAAGACATACCTGAGACCGGGTAATTTATAAAGGAAAGAGGTTTCATAGACTCACATTTCCAATTGCCTGGGGAGGCCTCACAATCATGGTAGAAGGTGAATGAAGAGCAAGGATACGTCTTATATGGTGGTAGGCAAGAGGGTGTGTGTAGGGGAACTGCCCTTTATAAAACCACCAGATCTCATGAGACTTCCTCACTATCATGAGAACCACATGGGAAAAAAACCTGCCCCTATGATTCAATTATCTCCTACCAGATCCCTCCCATGACACATGGGGATTATGGGAGCTACAATTCAAGATGAGATTTGGGTGGGGACACAACCAAACCATATCAATGAATAAATGAATAACACCTTTCTTAATTTTTAAGATATATACTGGCTTCACAAACACCATATTGCTAAAATGTAACAAATGTATCATTGTGTATTCATCTGGATGGCAACTAATTGGTAATTGATACAGGCAAACATGTTTCTTATGGAGCTTTATATCTGCTGTGTTCAAAAAAAGGAAGTTCAGCTTCATCCTACCCACCCCCATAGGCTTTTTGTAAAAGACTCTTACTTTTTCTTCGTTGGCTGACTGACAACTAATAAGACAAAATCCTACAATTATATCTATAATAATTAGCCAACCAGTATATGCTAAATATACTAGTTACATATTTCAAAATAGCTAGAAGAGAGGTATTGTATTTGTACTAAGGATCATCAGTTGGCTGATTCCTATTAGTTAAACTCAATCAAGCAGTAGTAGCTGTTCTGGTAATAACAGATTTGATTGTTAGTTAATAATTATATTAATTAGAGATTCTCTTAAATTCATACAAAAGGTATTTTTAAAAGAATCTGCTTTTGGTCAGTGTGCAAATGGGTAGATTTTTTAAAATCTGCTTTTAGGCCAAGTGCAGTGGCTCATGTCTATAATCCCAGCATTTTGGGAGGAGGCAGGAGGATCCCCTGAGCCTAGGAATCAAGACCAACCTGGGCAACACAGCAAGACCTCATCTCTAATAAAAATTAAAATAAAAAATTAGCTGGGCATAGTGGCGTGAACTGTAGTCTCAGCTACTCAGGAGGCTGGGGTGGGAGGTCTGCTTGAGACCAGGAGTTCAAGCTTATAGTGAGCTATCATTGCACCACTGCACTCTAGCCTAGGCAACAGAGTAAGACCTTGTCTCAACCAATCAATCAATCAATAGATAAAAATCTGCTTTTGGGATTCAAGTGACCAACCATTGCTTATTATTTTGTTGGGCTTACTACCCCCTTTGATCTACTAACAATGTCTAATGAAGTCAACAGTCAGTAATTAATCAGGCATGATCTATGAGTAGTTGACAAACATTAAGCAGTTAATGGATTTCAGGTAAATGACAGGCAGGCTTATTAATATGCTGATTCTATTCTGGGAACCCTCATTAGAAGAGAACTGCTTCATCTTCACAATGTCAAACTTGCTTCCAATGGATAAATTATCATGATACAAAAATAGACTGCAGATGAAGCCTTCAATTCTACTTGGGCAAATCCAAGAACAATGTAAGAGTGTTACTTAAACTTTCATTTAGAAAAGTCAAAGATTGTAAGGGAAAATATATAATTAGTTTGAAAACATAGACTATTTTTCTATATTTTTTTTTAACCTATCACTTACTTAGCAAATACTTATTTACACTGGTCAGGCATGTGAAAGTTTTCTAGATTCTAGAAGCAGACTCTCCAAATCATACTAAAGGCTCACACTGAGCTCTCAATTAAACCATGATATATTCTCATGATCCGGTAAGAGGTGTCATCCATAATTTCTTTTATTCCCATTTTGTTTATAAGACTAGCCCAAATCTTACTGTGTCTCAAGCAGTCTGAAACTCCAACTTCACATGTATTATCAATCAGCTAGATTATCTCTCAAAGGCAATTGGGAAAAAAAAAAAAAAAAAAAAAAAAAAAGTCCTGTTTCCCAGAGATTTTTTTTCTTTTTTTGAGACAGGGTCTCACTCTGTTGCCCAGGCTGGAGTGCAGTGATGCAATCATGGTTCATTGCAACCTTGAACTCCTGGGCTCAAGCAGTCCTCCCACTTCAGCCTCCCAAGTAGCTGGGACTACAGGCGGATGCCATCACACCTGACAATTTATTTTCATTTTTTGTGGAAACGAGGTCTCACTATCTTGCCCAGGCTTGTCCCAAACTCCTGGCTTCAAACAATCTACCCACCTTGACCTCCCAAAGTCCTGGGATTACAGGCATGGGCCACCATGTTCAACCTCAGAGATTTTTAATGTACACTGAAAGTAAATCCAAATGCTTACATATTTTAACATAATTAGAAACGATCATTTAATTCCCTATCTTCAAAATATAATATTCTTATCAATATAATCTGAATGGTTCAAGTGCACAGAGTCAGCAAATACATACAGAATAATGAGGCAAATTCACATTAATGTGTTTTAGTGTATCAAAGGAGAGTCACAGAGCTTCACCACATTCTAATCAGCCCAGGAAATGCATCATTAAAAGGAAAAATCCTTCATTCTGATGACTTTGAGGTAGCAAAAAGCAAAAAAAAAAAAGAAAGAAAAGAAAAGAAAAATAAAAGTCGGATATCCAGGTTCAGCTCATTGATATCTTTGGAAATGGTTTATTTTCAAGTTGAAAATCCTTTGATTTGAAAATAAATCTTGGCTGGACGCGGTTGGTCACACGTGTAATCCCAGCACTTTGGAAGGCCGAGGCAACCAGCCTGGCCAATATGGCGAAATCCCATCTCTACTAAAAACAAAAATTAGCCAGGTGTTGTGGAATGCGCTTACAATCGCAGCTACTCAGGATGCTGACGCACGCAAATCACTTGAACCCAGGAGGCGGAGGTTGTAGGGAGCTGAGATTGTAACATTGCACTCCAGCCTGGGCGACAGAGTGAGACTTCGTTTCAATTAAAAACAAAACAAAACAAACAAACAAACAAAAAACCCACAAAGAAATTAAATCTTACCATTATTTAAGGAGATTTTTTAAAAAATAGTTACTGTGTAAGGGAAGGTCTTCATTAAAAAAAAAAAAATCTAAAGCCTAATCTGGCTAACTCTTTAAAAAAAAAAAAAAAAACAGGCAAAGAAATTAAAGGATGAAATATATTCTATAGGCCACAAGAAACTTGGGCATAAATTAAGTAGTTCATAAAAACTGAGGTAAAGACTTCAAAAATAGTACTCTCTCATATAGGGATGAAATGCCATAGGTATAAAGAGTTATGTGTAAAACTGTGTAAGTTAACTTTCATAATGTTGTAATTTCTCTTTCTCCAAAATCCATTCTGTATTATGTTTAAATGTTGATATGCTGAAACTTAAAGAAAACTTGATGAGGTATATAGAGTAGATTAAGAGAGCCTTTTCTTTCCTCCCAAATTCAATTTAGTGAATTTAAACTATTGGTACCTAACGGAATTGTGTGCTGGCTCAAACTTTTTACTCAAGTCAATTTTTTTTTTTTTTTTTTTTTTAATTTGTAGAGACAGGGTCTTGCTTTGTCGCCCAGACTGGAGTGCATTGGTGTGATCATAGTTCACTACAGCCTCCAATTCCTGGGCTCAAGCAACCCTTCTGCCTCAGCCTCTCCAGTAGCTGGGATTACAGGCCAATGTCACCATACCTGGCTAATTTTTTTACTTTTTATTTTTTGTAGAGTCGTGCTGGCTGCCCAGGCTGATTTTAAACTCCTGGCCTCAAGCAATCATCCTACCTCAGCCTCCCAAAATGCTGAGATTACAGGTGTGAGCCATGGTACCCAGCCTCAAGCTGGGTATTTTTAAAGTATTTTTTTTTAACAAAGCTTACAGTTTAAAATGTATAAATCACAAATTACCATAAGAAATTTCGTTACTAACAATTATTTCAAATTCAAAGAAAATAACCTCCAGGGTGAACGAGGGCTTTTTATTCATTTTTGCTGTTCATTATTTTTTTCACTATTACTCACTAACCTAGTTAAATTTTTCTTATAGTTCAGAAAAACGAAAAAAAAAAAAAAAAAGTGGCCAGGCGTCATGGCTCACACCTGTAATCCCAGCAGTTTGGGAAGCCAAATCCAGGGAATCACCTGAGGTCAGAAGTTCTAGAGCAGCCTGACCAGCATGGTGAAACCTCCTCTATACTAAAAATATAAAATTAGCCGGGCATGGTGTAGTACCCGTAATCCCAGCTACTCGGGAGGCTGAGGCAAGAGAATCACTTGAACCCAGGAGGCAGAGATTCCAGTGAGCTGAGATCGTGCCACTGCACTCCAGCCTAAGCGACAGAGAAAGACTGTTTCAAAAAAAAAAAAAAAAAGGCCGGGCGTGGTGGCTCATGCCTGTAATCCCAAAACTTTGGGAGGCCGAGGAGGGCGGATCACCTGAGGTCGGGAGTTGGAGACCAGCCTGACCAACATGGAGAAACTCCGTCTCTACTAAAATTACAAAATTAGCCGGGCGTGGTGGCGCATGCCTGTAATCCCAGCTACTCGGGAGGCTGAGGCAGCAGAATCGCTTGAACCAGGAGGCGGAGGTTGTGGTGAGCGGAGATCGCACCATTGCACAAGAGCGAAACTCCGTCTCAAAGAAAAAAAAAAAAAAAAGAGTAAGTATGTTTCGTTTGACTAAAGTCCATATTTATACAATAGATTTTCCTTCATTTCTAGATTTTGAGGTGTCAAAAGCACCCGGATTGCTAGCTGGAAAGATTCTTTGGAGTCTAGTCATTACTTACTCCCAGTCTAGGGAATTGCTTGTGGATGTAGGTCATTCCTGACTATTAAGGTACATCCTACATTAATTAGAATTTATTTAATGGCAAGAATCTCAACCACAGAAGTTTATTCCTGCAATTCCTGCATTCAAAACACTAAATGAGTATGAACTTTTAAAGCATCTTAATGCCTTATCTTCATTTTTATTTTAATCTCAAACTGGAAAATTCAAATTTCTTGAAAGAGATTATTTACAGGTGGTCAGTGGTATGCTGCATAATGTTTAAAAGCAGCTCTGTATAAGAGGAGAAAGAGGGGAAGAAAGAGGGAGCAGAGGCTCTGATTTGTAGCATTACCAAATACCATAGTGTAAATATTCCCACTGTGGCTGGTTTCCAGCTACCAGTGTGACAGTAAATGCAGTGATGAAAACCAATGCTCAATAGGCCACCATTATAGAGTATTTCCACCACACACAGATGCAATAGACATAAATCAGCACAAGAACATGTATGACAGTAAAATAAAGCAAATAATTAGGAAGTTTTGACTATAGTATATATTGCTTTTGTTTTGAATAGTTTAATTTATATTATGTAATTTTTAATAATAACTGTGCTTCACAAACACCTCACTAAATTCCTGACAATTTAGTAAGTAGCACTCAAGAGCCAGTAAGAGTGGACTCCAGCACATTACTGCTGTGTTAGTAGTTTCTTTCCTTTGGTGTGTTTTATTTTTTTTTTTTAATTTTTCCTAAAATCTTAAATGAGATACTTTTTTTATGCCTTTTTGTTTTCTTTTCTTTTCTTTTCTTTTCTTTCTTTTTTTTTTTTTTTTTTTTTTTGAGACAGAGTCTGACTCCATCGCCCAGGCTGGAGTGCAGTGGCGTGACCTTGGCTCACTGCAACCTCCACCTCATGGGTTCAAGAAACTCTTGTGCCTCAGCCTCTGGAGTAGCTGGGATTACAGGCCCTTGCCACCATGCCCGGCTAATTTTTCCGTATTTTTAGTAGAGATGGGGGGTCTTACTGTGTTGCTCAGGCTGGTCTCGAACTCCCGGCCTCCAGTGTTCCATCCCCTCGGTCTCCCAAAGTGCTGAGCCACCAAGCCAGGTTCCTTTTTGTTTTCTTTCTTATCAAGACCATTAAGAATGTTTTTCATATGAACAGTTTTTGCTGCATTCTCATGGAGATTTTTTTTAAGTTTTTTACATTGATTTTATAATAGTCTGTATTATTGCTATTTGGGACCATTTATGGGTTTTTGTCTTTTCTTTATTTTTTTATTTCTAGATTACACTGTTTTCTTTAAACTTATTAATTTCTAGATTTACTGCTGTGTGATTTGAGAATATAACCTACATAATTTTTACTTATTCTTTGTCAAGATTTTATTATGATATACTTTTGTTAGTAATAAGAATAACAAAAGTTGCAACTCACAGAGTCTGTCTCAGAAACATTCTATCCCCTTTAGTGCTCTCAAGAATCTGATATGATCCTGTCTTAGCTCAGAATATGTAGGAACAAAATCTGAAGCTAAGCCTCTTTGCAGTCGTTTATTGGAGGGGAGTACAATTCCAGGGCAGAAAGAGTAGGGAGCAAGGAAGTGAAGGAGGAAAGGAAGGAAAGCTTCCAAGACAGTTGCTGGGTCACACAGGCCTACTCCAGGGAGAATATATAGAACCAGTGCACCTCAGAATACAGTGGTCCCCCCTTATCCATGGGGGATGCATTCCAAGACCCGGGTGAATGCCTGAAACCTCAAATACTACCAAATCCTACATTCACTGTTTTCTCCTATACATCCCTATGAGTTTAATTTATAAATTTGGCACAACATGACAGCAGTTCCCAACCTTTTTGGCACCAGGGACCGGTTTTATAGAAGACATTTTTTCCATGAACCATGGTGGGAGGCAGGGGATGTTTTTTAGGATGATTCAAGCACTTTGCATTTATTGTGCACTTTATTTCTACTATTATTACACTGTAATACATAATGAAGTAATTCTACAACTCACCATCATGTAGAATCAGTGGGAGTCCTGAGCTTGTTTTCCTGCAACTAGATGGTCCCATCTGGGGGTGATGGGAGACAGTGACAGATCATCAGGCATTAGATTCTCATAAGGAGTGTGCAACCTACATCCCTCGCACGCTCAGTTCACAGTAGGGTTCATGCTCCTATGAGAACCTAATGCTGCCACTGATCTGACAGGAGGTGGAGCTCAGGTGGGAATGCGAGTGATGGGGAGCGACTGTAAATACAGATGACGTTTCACTGGCTCACCTGCCACTCACCTCCTGTTGTGTGGCCCAGTTCCTAACGGGCCAAGGACCAGTGCCAGTTCGTGGCCTGGTGATTGGGGACCCCTTCAGTGAGGGATTAACAGCAATAACTATTAACATAGAACAGTTATAAAAATATACTATAATAAAAGTTACGTGAATGTGGCCTCACTCAACATATCTTATGGTACTATACTCACTCAGTTTTGAACTGTGGTTGATCTTGGGTAACTGAAACCAAGGAGGGTGGAACCACAGATAAAGGGGGACTACTGTGGCCCAGTAGGAAGGAAAAAAAGAGAGAAAGATTTGCTTGCTGGTTATTTCTGTTCTATCTTCTAATCCCAAAGTTCACCCCAGTAGGTATTAATGCCCTATGGTAGATTGTTTGCAGAAATGGTCACGATAATCTCTCCCATCCCTGAACCCATGCTGGTCTCGAACTCCTGACCTCAGGTGATCTGCCCGCCTCGACCTCCCAAAGGCCTGGGATTATAGGCAGGAGCCACCACACCCAACCCAGAATCTATCTTTTTGGTGAGTAAGACAGGGATGCTTGCAGTAGGGGAACTTCTTCATCATTGTTGCCAGGTATAATGTCTGTGCCAGGTGTGGTAGTGGAGATGTTTCCACCAGTGTAGTCCCTGTGTGGTCTTTGGGTGTAGATCCTGGCAACATGGCATACAAGCCTACATTCTCTGGCTCACCAGAAAAGTCCATGAACAACCCAAGAAGTCCAAGATCAATACATTTCCTATCTGCTTAAACTAACTATGGATTCTGCTGTTTACAATTAAGAGTACCAAGGGAGATAGCTGGGTATAGAATCAAGGATTAGAAATCATTTTCCCTGAACATTTTGCAAAGCATTGTTCCATGGTCTTCTGGCTATAACGTTTCTGTTGAGAAGTCTGATGCCATTCTTTTTCTTAAGGTTCTGGATATGACTTATTTTTCCTCTCTGAAAGCTTTGAGACTCTTTTTTCTATCCCTAGTACTCTAAAATTCCTAGCTGAAAGCATGAGTCTTTTTGCATTCCTTGGGCTGCCACATCCGGTTGTGTAAGTTGTGCACTGCATCACTTTAGGGAGCCATGTTCCCATCTTAGTCCATAGATACAACTTGGATGACTGCACAAGACAGCCTTGTGGGTACTCTGTGGGAACTTACAATCTGAAGATGACTGTCATTGAGTTCTGGGAAATGTTTTGCCCAATCCTTCCTCTCAACCAATTTTTTTTTTTTTTTTTTGACACAGTTTCTCCCAAGCTGAAGTGCAGTGGTGCAATCTCTGCTCACTGCAACCTCCACCTTCTGGGTTCAAGCAATTCTCCTGCCTCAGCCTCCCGAGTAGCCAGGATTACAGGGGTGCACCAGCATGCCCAACTAATTTTTGTATTTTTAGTAGAGACAAGATTTTGCCATGTTGGCCATGCTGGTCTCAAACTCCTGGACTCAAGTGATCTGCTAGCCTCGGCCTCCCAAAGTCCTGGGATTAAAGGCATGAGCCACTGTGCCCGGCCTCAACCAGTATCTTTGTTCTATCTCTGAAACACTTTAGTCACAAATTGGACTTCCTAGATTAATCTCCTCATTTTCTTATTTTGTCTCTATTTTCCATTCCTTATTCCTTATTCCACTTTCTGAGAGATTTCCTCCACTTTATCTTCCAATCTTCCACTGAATATTTAACTTCAGCTATGCTATTTTTAATTTACAGAATTCGTTTTTAAGAATAGAATTTTGTTCTCCAGGATCCAAGATCTCCTTTTGTTTCTCTGAAGATGTCAATTAGAGGTTTATTTACTTTTTTCTTTTTTAAGATTTTCTTCCATTCCCTATATTCTTTCTGTTTCCTTTGTCTTTCCTGTCCACTAGCTGTTTCTTTTTTATTTGTTTTTGTCTCTCTTTTGTTTTGAGATGATATAAATGCCTCATGATTCATGGCACTGATATTTCATAGAAGGGCACTGAAAAGCTGATTGGAATCTGTGTGCCAGGGGCAGGGGACTTCTCCATTGGTGGCTTCACTCTGATTGATCTGGTGTGGCTGTTATGCTGAGGATCCCAATTGAGAGTCTCTGTGGTCTTTTCTCTTGGTCTGATCTGTTTTCCCAGAAAGAAATCTGCTGAGGACAGAGAAGCCACCTGGCATCAGCATTCTCAGACTTAAGTAAGGAGAAGTGTTGGGACATGTGGCCTTACCTTTCAGCAGGTAGTTGTTTCATTCAATGTCCAGTTTCAGTGCAGCAGCACATCCTTAGCCCTACATACACAGTCTGAAAGGTCGGAGTCTGTCTGGTTCTGCTGGGATAGGAAGGCTATTGTCATCCTGCTGTGTAGCCTAGGCAAAGGCATCCAAGGGCTTAACTATGTCTCCAAATTCCATTAACCCCAAGTGTACTGTCACCATCATGGGCAACCAAGAGCTTCCAGTTCTTTGCTGTTTCTGGGATTCTGCAGAATAAGGCTGCTTCTGGCTATTCCCTGAGTCTGGTGAGGTTTTCAGTCCTTTGGTCTGCTATTAATAAATCATGTGCCACTCCTTCCAGTTTCCACATTTTATTTTATTATTGTCATCTCTTTTCCCGTTTTGTTT
Organism: Rhinopithecus roxellana; assembly: GCF_007565055.1. Taxonomy (NCBI): domain Eukaryota; kingdom Metazoa; phylum Chordata; class Mammalia; order Primates; family Cercopithecidae; genus Rhinopithecus; species Rhinopithecus roxellana. The sequence goes on from NC_044559.1 coordinate 110,207,355, forward strand.
TTCTTTTTTTTTTTTTTTTTTGTCCTTGTGGGATTATGATTTTTTTCCACCATTTTTGGGAAAGTATTTTGGGAAGCTGAGGTGGAAAACATATGTTGAATATATCATTATTTAAAACCTAATATTCTTTCTATACTTTAAAAAACATATGGGAGGTCCATGGTGTGCTAGTCACTTAACCTCTCCTCTTCCTCATTTATATGTCACAACAATGTAGCACCTACCCCATGGGATTATCCTGAGAATTAAATGAGGAAAAGTTGGTGAAGCACTGAGTTTATTATAATAGTGAAAACAATGGAAAATGAAGAGGTTCACAACGTGTTGACTCAAAATATGCCACTTTGGTAGATTGATTATTTTGAGCTAAAAGAAACTGAAAATCAAGCAATGCAGGAAAACTCTTTACCTCCCACTCAGCTACATAAAATAAAGTACAAATTTCCAGTTTAATAAAGGAAATTTATAATTACAAAATATATATACCAGGAGGAGAGCTATGTTGAGGCAACTTTTATCACCTGAGAGACTTATCTGCATAACAAGACAACCTTTGTTCACCAAACATTTTCTCCCCTCACCTTCCCACAATTTGTCTCCATCACCCTCATGCATCAAACCTTTATTTCTTTCTGTAGCTCAGGATGATTTATGCATCTCAATCATCTGGCCACTCCCTTGAATCTAATTTTTGTGGGACTCCCATACATATGTATGTAATTAAAATTATTTTTCTACTATTTTATGTTTTCTACTATGTTATGACTGTTTTATGTCAACTTGATTTATAGACCAGCCAAAGAACCTATAATGGTAGAAGAAAGCATTTTTCCTCCCCTGCAAGACCAAACGATACATGGCAAACAGCATGGCAAAGCCACAGGAAAGATAATGTTCTCTGGGATTAATAAATAACAATCGTTCTCAAAGTGTGGTCCTGGGACCCGCAGCACGAGCATCACCTGGAAGTTTGTCAGAAATGCAGATTCTTGACCAGGCACAGTAGTTCATATCTGTGAGCTACTTTGGGCCAAGATGGATCACTTGAGGTCAGGAGTTCAAGACCAGCCTTGCCAACATGGTGAAACCCTACCTCTACTAAAATTACAAAAATTAGCTGGGTGACATGGCAGTTGCCTGTAGTCCCAGCTACTCAGGAGGCTGAGGAAGGAGAATCACTTGAACCTGGGAAGTGGAGGCTGTAGTTAGCCGAGATTGCACCACTACATTCCAGCCTGAACGACGCAGTGAGACACCATCTCAAAAAAAACAAAACAAAACAAAACAAAACAAAACACAGAAATTCATATTCTTGGGCCAACCTCAGACCTACCACAACAGAGATTCTAGAGGTGGGATCCTGCAATCTGTCCTGTAACAAGCAGTTCAGGTAATTCCGATGCCTGCTAAAGTCTGGGAACTGCTGATATAGAGACAAGGAAATGAACTCCTTCATTCCAGGTTGCTGGTTAGGGACCACCCTCAATCACTGGATGTGTTTTGCATGCTAGGAAGAATAAGAACAACATTTAAATAAAAGCAGAGATATGTGGAGAGGTAACCCAGAGAAGAGACAGCCTTGGAACATGGAAGACCTATGTCTTAACCTGTTTTGCTTTGCTATAAAGGAATACCTGAAGTTGGGTAATGTATAAAGAAAAGAGGTTTGTCTCATGGATCTGCAGGCTGTACAGAAAGCACGACAACAGCACCTGCTTCTGTCAAGGATCCCAGGAAGCTTCCACTCATGGCAGAAGGCTAGGGGATGGCAGGGGTGTCACATGGCAGAGAGGAAGCAATAGAGGGGAGGGAGGTTCCACGCTCTTTTCAACAATCAGATCTCTTAGATGTATGTATTTTCAGTGTACAAAACAATAAAAAATTAAAAGAGATAAAAGAAAAAACAATCAGATCTCATGGGAGCTAATAGAGTGAGAACTCACTTGCATGAGATTGACACCAAGCCATTTATGAGGGATCTGCCCCCGTGACCCAGACACCTCCCACTGTAACAGCCCAAGGGGTTCACTTTGCCCACTGCCTAGACAGAGCTGATTCATCAAGACAAGGGAATTGCAATAGAGAAAGAGTAATTCACGCAGAGCCAGCTGTGCGGGAGAGTGGAGTTTATTATCACTCAAAGCACTCTTGCAGAGCATTCAGGGAGCAGAGTGTTTAAGGATCACCTGGTGAGTAGGGGGAACCCAGTGAGCCAAGAGTGCTGACTGGTCAGAGATGAAATCACAGGGAGTTGGAGCTGTCTTCTTGTGCTCAGTCAGTTCCTGGATGGGGGCCACAAGATCAGATGAGCCAGTTTATTGATCTGGGTGGGACCAGCTGATCCATTAAGTTCAGGGTCTGCAAAATACCTCAAGCACGAGGGTCAGAATCTTGTAGCCTCCAGCTGCATCACTCCTAAACAATAGTTTCTAATTTTGTGGCTAATGTTAGTCTTACAAAGGCAATCTAGTCCCCAGGCAAGAAAGAAATCTGCTTTGAGAAACGGCTATTACCGTCTTTGTTTAAATTATAAACTAACTTTTTCCCAAAGTTAGTTCAGCCTATGCCCAGGAATGAACAAGGACAGCTTGAAGTTAGAAGCAAGATGGAGGCAGTTAAGTTAGATCTTTCACTGTCTCAGTCATCATTTTGCAAAGGCGGTTTCACCACTAGGCCTCACCTGCAACATTTTGGGATCAAATTTCAACACGAGATTTGGAGGGGACAGATACTCAAACTACATCAACCTGATTATAAGCCCTGAGGTCCTGGTTCCTGTGGTTTTCTCTTCCACTCTCTAAGCTATGCCAGGATCCCACTCAGCAACTTGGATCAATAGATTCCCAATTCTTATTTTGTTTGTTTTTACAAAGCCAGTTTCAATCAAGTTTCTGGTATTTGCACCCTAAAGAATCCTGAATAATTCCCCACTCTTCATCTTTAAGAAGCAGAGTGAAGCTGACCTTCCCCATAAGGTTGTCTTCAGTAGCATATTGGAGAGGTGGCCAAGGGCAGCTCTTAGGACCTGGCAATTGGTTCTTCCCCTGGAAGGTTCTACAGTGCTCAGAATTCACAATCTTCTCTGCATATATATATACCTGTGTAAATATGGATGTATTTACATGTACAAGAATCAATTGAATAAATTTATTTCATCTTGGTATTTTCTCACCCGATGAGGACATCCATGTTCGTGAAACCACCACACAGAGTTGGCAAAAATTGCACTCAGGGTTCTGGACAGAAATATAGTTATAATTAAGCATTCATCAGACTGCACTCTGGCTCACTTCGTTGTTGCTAAAAGTCACATACCACTAGATCCTGACCATCTGCAACCCTGCTGTTCTTATGGCTAGGATCTCTGACATTAGCATCATAAGGCTTTTGTTTAAGGATTGTTTAAGATGTTTTTCAGATCCATGAATTCCAGCAACCAGTTTGAAGACTCACACAGAGGAATGGGATCAGCATGAGAATACAACTTCCTCATCTCCCTGTTCCATGATGCCCTGTGTTCTTCAACCCATCAGTGATCCCCACACTTTGGCCCACTCCAAAACCCTTAGAAACTCTAACCCCAAATTCCTTGGGGAGATAGACTTGAGGTTTCTCCCCATCTCTTGGTTCACTGACCCTACGATTAAACCTGTTTCTCTGCTGCAACCCAGTGTCTTGATGTATTGACTTGCTGTATGTATCAGGAAACAAACCTATTATGGTTACTTTCATAGTATTCATAATATTTATGATTTTATGAATTTTCACCATACTTCTTATTCTTCATCTTATCTCTCCTAATCTTTCTATATTTCACAGAGAATTTACTCACTCACTGAGAGTCACAAGGTCTTCCTTAGTTCAAGCTTTCCTAAACCTAGCTGATCATCAAAACCACCTGGGGACACTTTCAAAAATATAATGCCCATTTCTCACTCCAGTGCTAAATCTCTTGGGGCCATTTTCTGCACACGTGCACACACGCACACACACACACAGACACACATACCCTAGTGAAACTAATGGCCTCTATGAGGGTTTTCATTGCCCTGAAAATTATGTTTTGTTAATACCAAGAATATCATCGTATGCTTCCTTTTGGCAGTAAAATGTGAAAAACGAGTATTTATTTGTCCTAAGAGTAATGTAGGAGGCTAAATATGTCATCCCAAATTCTCTTTAACATAAAGATAATTTTGAGCTGATTATTTTGAGAAACAGCAAACACAGAGAAACTCTGAGGACACAGCATAAGTTTTTTTTTGTAAGGGAAATTTACATCTATAAAGGGAAACTCCATTTGTAAGGGTGCCTCTCTCTTTCTGTACCAGGAAGAGAAGGATAACTCTTGTCAATGGAGAATGTACTGCGTTAAATCTGCATAATAAATCTTACCCTTGTTTACTATACCTTTTCTGGTCACCTTCCCAAAACTTGCCACCCCTGCTCAGAGGCCCCAGATCACTTTTCCTTTGTCGGTATTATTAAAAGAAAAACTTCAGACAAATTAAATTTAAAAGAGTTTGATTGAGTAAAGAACGATCCCCCAAATGGGCAGCTCCGACAACCAAAACAGGTTCAGAGCAACTCTGTTTGCTGTCACATGGTGGGATAATATTTATGGAGGCCAGGCGCAGTGGCTCACGCCTGTAATCCCAGCACTTTGGGTGGCCGAGGCGGGCGGATCACGAGGTCAGGAGATCGAGACCATCCTGGCTAACACGGTGAAACCCCATCTCTACTAAAAATACAAAAAATTAGCCAGTTGTGCTGGTGGGCACCTGTAGTCCCAGTTACTCGGGAGGCTGAGGCAGGAGAGTGGCATGAACCTGGGAGGCGGAGCTTGCAGTGAGCTGAGGTTAGCGCCACTGCACTCCAGCCTGGGTAACAGGGCAAGACTCCGTCTCAAAAAAAAAAAAAAAAAATGGACATAAAAAGGAAAGTGACATACAGAAAATGGAAGTGAGGTACAAAAACAGCCACATTAGTTACAACTTTGTCTTATTTGAGCATGGTTTGAACAGTTGCCCATTAGTGATTGGCCAAAACTCTGTGATTGGCATAAGAGTAGGTTACAGTCTGTTTACACATCCAATTAGGTTACAGTTCCCTATTTTTGGAGAACTTTTAGTCCAAAGTTAAAAAATAAAAGGAGTCAGCTTTAACATAATTTAACCATATATAAGCCTAAATTCTTTTTTTTTTTTTTTTTTTTTTTTTGCGATGGAGTCTCACTGTGTCACCCCGGCTGGAGCGGAGTGGCGGGATCTCGGCTCACTGCAACCTTCACCTCCTGGGTTCAAGCGATTCTCTAGCCTCAGACTCCTGAGTAGCTGGGACTGTAGGTGCGTGCCACCATGCCCGGCTAATTTTTGTATTTTTAGTAGAGATGGGGTTTCACTGTGTTAGCCAGGAAGGTTTCGATCTCCTGACCTCATGATCCTCCTACCTCAGCCTCCCAAAGTGCTGGGATTACAGGCATGAATCATCGCACCTGGCCTTATAAGCCTAAATTCTAAACACTCCTTTGAGTTACTCATTTCTGGGTATTTCCTTGTGTTACACGTGCAAATACACATGTTGTTACCAGTGGCAAATCCAATAGATCTACAGCAAACTCAATCCTTGCCTCTTTGGAGGAAAGAACTTAGCCACTAGGCAGAAGTAGATTCAAGGCAGAGGGAGAAACTAAGGCAAGTTTTAGAACAGGAGTGAGTTGATTATAAAGTTTTAGAGCAGGAATGAAACGAAGTAAAGTTCAACTTGGAAGAGGGCCAAGCCAGTGACTTGAATGATCCAAGTGGCCCAGCCAGCCCTTGAGATTTTATACATTGGCACGGTTCCAGGGTTTTCCTTTCTCCTCCCCTGCTTTTTCCCTTGGGGTAGGCTGCCTGCATATGCAGTGGCCTGCCAGCACTTGGGAAGGGCCACACGCACGGTGTGTTTACTAAAGTTGGGCACATGTTCATTCCAGGTATTTTTCTCTTTTTTTTTGAGACGGAGTTCCGCTCTTATTGCCCAGGTTGGAGTGCAATGGCGTGATCTTGGCTCACCACAACCTCCGCCTCCCGCGTTCAAGCAGTTCTCCTGCCTCAGCCTCCCGAGTAGCTGGGATTACAGGAATGCACCACCAAGCCCAGCTAATTTTTTTTTTTTTTTTTTTTTTTTAAGTAGAGACAGAGTTTCTCCAAGTTGGTCAGGCTGATCTTGAACTCCTGACCTCAGCTGATCGACCCGCCTCGGCCTCCCGAAGTGCTGGGATTACAGACGTGAGCCACCGACCCCGGCCAGAGGTATTTTTCTCTTACCAGTTACCAGTTGAGCATTCCTAGAGGAAGGTCATATACCAGCTGAACCCATTTTGCCTCTTAGTGTGTATGTGTGAGCCCACTAGCCCAGCTTCTGAGATCGTATCAGGAAGCTCCTGATCATCAGCTTCAGGTGTGTTCTGTCTACTGGGAGACTATTTCCCTGGCACTGGTTGTGACCAAGTATTATTTTAGAGAGACAGTTTAACAATGACCTGACCATCACCTATGGTCACCTGACACTCCTAGGGCGTGGGGGTGGGTGGCTCTCCTGTCCTGCTCATGTCTGCCTAACTACCTACTCTAACTATGTTAACAAATTTCACTTGGTTTTCCTCTTATTCATCTGTGTTTTGTTACAAAGACTCAGCCAGGAATCCAGAAGGATGAAAGGAAGAAAGGTTTTTCTTCTCTTCTAGTAACAAAATTAAAGCTGAGTTTTGTCAACCTAAAAGGAAGAGGCTGTGGCACAAGACATAATTTCATGAGTTTTCTTGAGTCAAAATGAGGAGAGTTGCCTGGAAAACTCAAAACCAAGTAACCTTGGATATCAGTTCATTGGGCCTTTGTTAGAAGCAAGATTTTAAAAGCAAAAAAGGGGAACAGGCCAGGTGCTGTGGCTCATGCCTGTAACCCCAGAACTTTGGGGAGGCTGAGGTGGGAGGATCACTTGAGGCCAGAAGTTTGATACCAGCTTAGGCAACATAACGAGAACCCATTTCTACAAAAATAATAAGCATAATCGTAATAATAAAATTACCCAGGCATCGTGGTGCATGTCTGTAGTTACAGATACTTGGGTGGCTGGGACAGAAGGATCGTTCAAGCCCAGAAGTTCAAGGCTTCAGTGAGCTATGATCATGCCACTACACTTCAGCCTGAGTGACAGAGTAAGACCCTGCCCTTCAAAAAAAAAAAAAAAAAAAAAAAAAAGTGTCCATTCTAAACATGGTTTTGGTTGTTTTTTTTTTTTTAAATCATTTCAACTTTTATTTTAGACTCAGGTGGTACATGTGCAGGTTTGTTACATGGGTACATTGCATGATGCTGCAGTTTGGGTACGAACAATCCCTCACCCAAGTAGTGAGCATAGCACCCAGTAATTAGTTACCCAACCCTTGCCCCTCCCTCTCCCTCCCCACCAGTGGTCCGCAGTGTCTGCTGTCACTATCTTTATGTCCATGAGAACCCAACATTTAGCCTCCATGTGTAAGTGTGAACATGCAGTGTTTGGTTTTCTGTTCTTGCGCTAAACATGGTTTTGATATTTTTGGGCCAGTTGAAGCTATCAACAAAGGAAAATATAAATAAATGTTCAAAATGGAAACTTGTCAATACTCACTGTTTTCAAAAGTACCTATAATTTTCCTATTTTGAAATAAAATCTTGATATTAAATATACCATTGCAAAAATATTAAGATAAAATATTTGCATGAATAAAGAAAAGCAAAACCTATTAATACATAATGACAAAGTACTATGCCAGTGTTAAAATTAAAACTTGAGACAAATTAAATTAACAGAGCTTAAATGAGCAAAGAATGATTCATGAAGGGGGCAGGCCCCAGAATCAGAACATGTTCAGAAAGACTCTGTCATCACAACCAACAAGTAGTCAAACAACATTAATGGACAGAGAAAAGGTAATGAGGTACAGAAACAGCTCAACAGCTCCATTGGTTACAACTCAGTGCAGCCTTATTTGAACCTGGTTGAAATAGTTAACTGCCTATGACTGGCTGAAGCTCAGCTGCTCTGATTGGCTGAGACTCAGCTATTTGTTACAAAACCATACGTAAAAATTAGGCTTTCAATTTGTTTACATACTGAGTTAGACTGCAGTTTGTTACACAGAACTGGTATGGAAGCCTCTAAAGCCGAAATTTAGTTTGATTTAACACCAGTCTAACGATCAATACTAAAAGTAATCTTAAATTAGAACAATCATAAAACAGAAGTTCAGGATTAACCTGAAGGCAAAGCTATAAACCAGATTAAATGCATACAAATTAGTCTTGTAATTCTAAAGATAATAATTATAGAAGTAGCTGACATTTACTGAATGCTAACTATATGCTTGACACATATTCATTATAATGTTATCTCTAATACAGTCTTTACAATCACCCTCTGAAATGAAGTTTCAATAACTATTTCCATTATTCAAATGATGAAGCTGGGTTAAAGATACTAACTTACCTAAGATAGATAAGTTTGTACTTACCTAACTTACGTATACTTGTACAATGTATACTTAATACAAGTATGGGCTGGGCATGGTGGCTCATGCTTGTAATCCTAGCATTTGGGGAGGCCAAGGCAGGCGGATCACATGAGGTCAGGAGTTTGAGACAAGCCTGGGCAACATGGTGAAAACCCAGTTCTACTAAAAATCCAAAAAAAAAAAAAAAAAAATTAGCTAGGTGTGGTGGTGGGCGCCTGTAGTCCCAGCTATTCTGGAAGCTGAGGCAGGACAATCACTTGAGCCTGGGAGCGGGAGGTTGCAGTGAGCCAAGATCGTACCACTGCACTCCAGCCTGGGCAACAGAGCAAGACTGTCACAAAAACAAAACAAAACAAGTATCCTTGTACTAAGTGCTTCAGCCACAACTTGAATCCCAACCAGCTTGACTACAAAGACCTCTCTCATGAGTGAAATAATTTGGGGACAAGATATGATCATTACAGCCTCTAATTACTAAGCATCTAATACCATATAGCTTGAGTTACATAGTGCTTAGCACAGCCCTTACTATCCTCCAGGCAGTCAATATTTGTTGAATGAATATTTACTTCCTACTTCCAAAAAGCATTTCCTTATATTTTTCTTAACTATTCAGCACAGTGGTGTGGCTAGCCCAGGGTACCTTCCCACCTAGATAAAATGAGAGACGCAGTGACCAAGGTATTCTTCCTTGGCTCTCCTGGTTCTAGGCTTTATGCAGACCACTCACTGCCCATTTCTTCTGCCAGTGCATTGCTGCAGTAGTATTCTGTTTGGGTGAGTTACAGCTTTCTTCACGTTAATTACTCTGATTAACTCCTACAAAAGTTGTACTTGTAGTATAGCTCCTCTGACTACACTAGGAAGTCCTCTTCTCCTCAACAAGAATGTTAGTGGCCCTTTCTTGGGGTGGGCTATCTTTACCCTTCCCTGCTCTGACCCATTTATGATGATTCTTTAATTTCAGATGATTGGCCTCATCCTTAAATCCAAACGATAACCCTTATACAGAGCCTCTAGCCCACTGTAATGGTCTGGGTTTTTTTTTTTTTTTTTTTTTTACTCTTTTCCTTTCCTTTTTCAAGAATTGGGGTGAGGCTTAGTCATTTACTTTCAAAGACTTAGTAAGTTAGTAAATTAAAATGGGTGAATTAGTAAATATTAGAGAGGAACACCTAATTTTAAGCAGAGCAGATGACATACAACTATTCTAAAAGAAAAACAAGCAGAGCTGTGGAAAAGAAGGAAATTTAAAAATAGAGAAAGAGGAAGACCAGCAAGAGCCTAAAGAAGTGAAATCTGTGAAACCTAAAAGGGAAAAGTTTTTACGTATTTTTCTTTCTGAAGAAAACCAGGGATTGTGTTTAAAGCCAGACTTTCAAGATGTTTCTGATATACTAAAGAACAAGTAAGAATGGAAAGGAGGCCGGGCATGGTGGCTCATGCCTGTAATCCTAGCAGTTTTGGGGGCTGAGGCAGGTGGATCACAAAGTCAGGAAATCAAGAACATCTTGGCCAACATGGTGAAACCCCATCTCCTCTACTAAAAATACAAAAATTAGTCCAGCATGGTGGCGCGCGCCTGTAATCCCAGCTACTCAGGAGGCTGAGGCAGGAGAATCACTTAAACCCAGGAGGCAGAGGTTGCAGTGAGCCAAGATCATGCCATTGCACACCAGCCTGGGTGACGAGAGTGAAACTCCATTTCAAAAAAAAAAGAAGAATGGAAAGGAATGGCCAGGTGTGGTGGCTCACGCCTGTAATCCCAGCATTTTAGGGGGCCAACGCAGGTGGATTACCTGAGGTCAGGAGATCGAGACCATTGTAGCTAACACAGTGAAACCCCCTCTCTACTAAAAACACAAAAAATTAGCCAGGTGTGGTGGCACGCAACTGTAGTCCCACTTACATGGGAGGCTGAGGCAGGAGAATCACTTGAACCCAAGAGGCAGAGGTTGCAGAGGTTGTTTTGTATGAAAACAAAACAAAACTGAAAAAGGAAAAGAAATAGAAAAACAGCAGCCTTACCAAAATACAGAAGGCTTGGCCAGGCGCGGTGGCTCACGCCTGTAATCCCAGCACTTTGGGAGGCCAAGGCCGGCAGATCACAAGTTCAGCAGATCGAAACCATCCTGGCTAACATGGTGAAACCCGTCTCTACTAAAAATACAAAAAATTAGCCAGGCGTGGTGGCGGGCGCCTGTAGTCCCACCTACTCGAGAGGCTGAGGCAGGAGAATGGTGTGAACCCGGGAGGCGGAGTTTGCAGTGAGCCGAGATCACGCCACTGCACTCCAGCTTGGGCAACAGAGCGAAACTCTGTCTCAAAAAAAAAAAAAAAAAAAATATATATATATATATATATATATATATATATATATATATGGTTCAGCAGCTGTGTATACCTGTTGAGGAGCTGATGGGAACTGGAACCCTAAATTATTGCGACAGTTAATTCTACTTTTGTATCTTTTTATATCTTTGTCATGGGAAACAAGTTAATGTGTATTTTATTTACTTTATTCCCAGATACTTCAATATCATGATATATTTTTCTTCTTAAAGATATTTTATGGCCAGGTGCAGTGGCTCATACCTGCAATCCTAGCACTTTGGGAGGCCGAGGCAGGAGGACTGCTTGAGGCCAGGAGTTCGAGACCACTCTGGGAAATATAGTAAAACCCCATCTCTATAAAAATAAAAATTTTAATTAGCCAGATGTAGCCAGGCATAGTGGCAGGTGCCTGTAATCCCAGCTACTTGGGAGATTGAGTCAGGAGAATTGCTTAAACCTGGGAGGCAGAGGTTGCAGTGAGCCAAGATCTCGCCACTGCACTCCAGCCTGGGTGACAGAGCAAGACTCTGTCTCAAAAAAAAAAAAAAAGAAAAGAAAGAAAGAAAAGAAAAAAGAAAATTAGCCAGATGTGGTGGTACGTGCCTATAGTGCCAGCTACTCAGGAGGCTAAGGTGGGAGGATCACTTGAGCTAGGAAGTTGAGGTGGTTGAGCCATGATTGCGCCACTGCACTCCAGCCTGGGTGACATATTGAGATCCTGTTTCTAAAAATATATACAGATATTTTATTTTAAACGTGTGTGTGTGTGTGTGTGCATGTATGCTCTAAACCATTTATTTTTTGTTTTTTATTTTAGTAATGTATTTTTTTTTCATTTTTACTTTGCAGGAGCAAGAGCTAAACCATTTCTAATAAATGAAGTTGAAGAAGACTGTGATTTTTATGCCAAACTCCATTTATCCCTCTTCTTGGGAACTGTCTGGATGGTATTTTCCAGTTGGATGTGCTGCACATGACATGTTCTGGAGACAGGAGAAGTGACAGATGCCACCTCAGCATGGGCACTCTGCTCCCTCTCATCAGTTGCAGACCAGACACGACTGCAGACTGTCATTATGCAGATGGTGACAGTCCCTGGGGAGCAGAGCTGCCCTTCTGACTGGACTGCTCCCGTTGGAAGAGTTAAGTGAGAAAGAAAGAAACTTTTTGTTATAGCAGCTTGGCCTAACACAACTATACTGTCTACTCTTGCAAGGTCACATTGCCTTCCAAATCAGTAGAACCATCGCTACAAATCACATTCTGAGCAGTACTAGCTTCTGCCAACAGTCACAATCAAGAAAATGAACAGGGACCAGGTGGGGTGGCTCACACCTGGAATCCCAACTTTGGAAGGCCGAGTTAGGCCGATTACTCGAGGTCAGGTGTCCGAGACCATTGGCCAACATGATGAAACTTTCTCTCTACTAAAAGTACACACGCACACACACACACAGAAAGAAATTAGATGGGTGTGTTGGCAGACGCTTGTAATCCCAGCTACTTGGGAGGTTGAAGCAAAAGAATCGCTTGAACCCGGGAGGCAAAGGTTTCAGTGACCCAAAATTGCACCACTGCACTCCAGCCTGGGCGACAGAGAGAGTCTACATCTCAAAAATTAAAAAAATTTTAAAAAGACAGAAAGAAAAAGAAAAAAGAAAATGAACCGGTAATGAAAAATCAGTCAGAGAACGACTTTATATTGACAAGTTTAACATACATCTTAAATCTCACTCTTCTTTGGCCTAGAATTCTGTGTAAGCAGTTACTGAGGTTTCTGCATCTACTGTTTATGGAGACATGAGCATTGTTTAGATTTAGTAAACAGCAAAAGCATTAACTGTTTGCTCCCTTTAGGTCTAGTCAGTGCTTTTCAGCAAGGTGGCAAAGGTAGCCAAGTGACAGCTAAGACAGAATTTCCTGACTGCAGTTGTCCACTTAACTGTGGCATTTCCTTCTTCTTTCATTCCTATTACATCACTGGTGTAGCTCGTATTTCACTGTGAGAAACAAAAAGCGCCAATGTTTCCTGTTTGCCATCAGAACTGAAAGCCTTATTTGAGTTTATTTTACAAATTGACTGCAGAAGTGTCCCACGACACATTGGTATAAATTCCCTTCACGAGTACCTATTTTGCACACCAGCTTTTTGTACCTATAAGCTAAGAAATACAACCACATTGTCCTCCCTAAAATTATTCAAACAGACAACCACTAATCTACATGGAACATTTGTTTAGACTCAATTATTACTTCAAGCATATATCATTAAGGCTAAATCTGTATACACTGACATTCTATTTGCATCCTCACTTGCTAAAATAATTCCAGTTTCAAGTATAAAATGTCCTGTGTGTGCAGGTTTTTTCCCCTACTTTAACTGCTTTAAAATATAAAATTCATAGACCCCACAGGAATTAATTCATTCTTTGCTTTTCTCAAATTGTCAAAATCTAGTTGTCAGCATATTAATGCAGGGTATTTACTGAATCTATTAAACACTAATCAATATGAGAAAAATTATTTTACTCTAATGAAAAAGGAAGTTCAGGAGGAAGACTAACTTTCTTACCTATGTAGATGTAATATACATACATTAAAGAAGTATTAGGGAGAGGAAATTCAAAGAGAACTGTCATATTTGTACTGGACCCATCTGTGCACACTTTGATTTGGAGTCTGCATGAAGACCTAATATTTGAATTCCCTCGTAATTACTGCAGCTTTGTGGACCAGAAAACTAACACCAAAATGTATAAACAAGCTAGGTGTGGTGGCTCACACCTGTAATTCCGGTGACTTGGTAGACTGAAGTGGGAGGATTGCTTGAGGCCAGGAGTTTAAGACCAGCCTGGGCAACACAGTGAGACCCTGTCTCTATATTTAAATATACATATGTCAGACATGGTGGCTCATGCCTGTAATCCCAGCACTTTGGGAAGTCAAGGTGGGTGGACTGCTTGAGGCCAGGAGTTCAAAACCAGCCAGGACAACATAGTGAGACTCCATCTCTACAAAATAAAAAAAAATCAGCCAGATGTGGTGGCCCACACCTGTGGTCCCAGTTATTCCAGTGGCTGAGGTAGGAGGATTGCTTGGTCCCAGGAGGTCGAGGCTGCAATGAACTGTGACTGCACCACTGCACTCCATCCTAGGTGACACAGAGAAAGACCCTATCTCAAAAATGACGTAATTAAAAATTTATAAACAGGCTAGGAACAGTGGCTCATGCCTAATCCCAGTAACTCAGGAGGCCCAGATAGGAAGATTGCTTGAGCCCAGGAGTTCAAGACAGTATGGGCAACATAATGCCAGCTACTCAAGAGGCTGAATCAGGACAACTGCTTAAGCCCAGGAGTTCAAGGCTGCAGTGAGCCATGATCATGCCACCGCACTCCAGCCCAGGTGACAGGTTAAGACCCTAGCCCTACAAAAAAAAGAAAAAAAAGTATAAATAGAAGAAAGACAATGGCAGGGACACACTATGAAGGATTATATATGATAGAGAGGAAACAAAATATTAACTAGGCCGTGACAAATCAGCTCCAATTTTGAGATTTAATATAGCCAATCCATTTGTTTTCTGAGTATGTCACTGCACACACACTCTGAGATCCCGTAATCAGACAAATCCAGGATACCACCAAACAATGAAAAAAGAAGACAATGTAAGCAGCAAATAAGCACTCTGGTTGACCAAAAACTAAAGCTTAAACACATTACTCAGAGCAGAGCATCACGGTTCTGAATTAGAAACTCATTTCTAGTATGACAGGTTGTGTTATTTTAAAAAAAGAAACCCATTTCTTATGATTTTAGAGTCAATTCAGACAAGCACATTGATTAGTGTCTCTAACTGAACACAGAAAATCATAGTGGGAATTGAGGTTGGAAAGTGACAATGGTAAGAGCTTTTATAATGTAAGGAAGTAAACAGGAAAACTATAATCACAAAGATAAAATTCCCAGCACTAGCTGAGCATGGTGGCTCAGGTCAGTAAACCAAGCACTTTGGGAGGCTGAAGGGGGAGGATCCCTTGAGCTCAGGAGTTTGAGACCCCATCTCTACCAAAAATACTAATTAAAAAATTAGCCAGGGAGAGGCATGGGACGGTGGCATGCACCTGTGGTTCCAGCTACTCAGGATGTAGAGATGGAAGGATAGCTTAAGCCAGGGAAATCAAGGCTGCAGTGAGCCATGATCATGCCACTGCACTCCAGCCTGGGCAACAGAGTGAGATCCCATCTTGAAACAAATTAAAAAAAAAAAAAAAGTCCAAGCACTCTGAGATCCCTTTAAGTACAAATGAACTGTCACATTTCAGCCATCTGCAAGCACTGAAGGATTAAACCATATTCAGTTTTTTTTTTTTTTTTTTTTCAGAAAGAGTCTCACCCTGTTGCCCAGACTGGAGTGCAGTGGCGCTATCTCGGCTCACTGCAGCCTCCGCCTCCTGAGTTCCAGGGATTCTCCTGCCTCAGCCTCCCGAGTAGCTGGGACTACAGGTGCGCGCCACCACACCCAGCTAATTTTTGTATTTTTAAGTAGAGGCAGGGTTTCACCATATTGGCCAGGCTGATCTCAAACTCCTGACCTCGTGATCTGCCCACCTTGGCCTCCCAAAGTGCTAGGATTACAGGCGTGAGCCACTGTGCCTGGCCTCATATTCAAAATACGAGGCCAGGCACAGTTATTTTATAAAGAAAAATCAGTACACCATAAATTACTTTTTTTTTTTTTTTTTTTTTTTTTGAGATGTAGTTTCACTCTTGTTACCCAGGCTGGAGTGCAATGGTGTGATCTCAGCTCACTGCAACCTCTGCCTCCTGGGTTCAAGCGATTCTCCTGCCTCAGCCCCCCAGTAACTGGGATTACAGGTGCCCGCCACCACGCCCAGCTGATTTTTTGTACTTTTATTAGAGACGAAAGTTCACCATGTTGGCCAGGCTGGTCTCGAACTCCTGACCTCAGGTGATTCACCGCCTCAGCCTCCCAAAGTGCTGGGATTACAGGTGTGAGCCACCACGCCTGGCCTATGAATTACTTCTTAAAGGATTTCATCAAATACAGTTATTTTGCTTTTTGTTTCATATTTTACACAAAAAGGAACTGTTCAATTATTTAGAAAATTCAATTGTGAGAAACAAGGCTAGATAAGGTTTTACTGTAAGTTAACTGATGACAGTGAACTCTCTCTGACCTTTACTCATAGAATCATTGTCATTCACCTAATTTACAACAGGAAGAAATACATTTTTTTCCAACAGCTGTTCTGATCTGATTTACACTACTTGCCCTGGTCCCACTGACCAGTGACATAAGCATGCAGCCAGTATTATTGAACACAACAGTCCTAACTCATGTTTGAAATCTGTTCAACATTTCCTTCTCAACCAGGCTACAGAGAAAACAATCATCAAACTAGGAATTGCTAGAGACTGGATGTGGGATGGCAGTAACCCCAAAGCAAAACACAGCAAGTCATTTTGGAGAAGGCAGTATCTTCAAGATCATAGCAGATTAGTGAAGTTCTATTTTTAGCTAATTACAGTTGACCTGGTTTCTCAAGATGTTTTGAAGATGACACATAAAATCAATGAATTCTCATTTTTGGTTTCAAAAACCATTTTGTCAGTTATAGAATTCAATACTGCAATATCTTTCCCTATTATTTTAGTTTAAAATGCGCGTAATTACTTTGTTATTAATAATTCCCGGTACCTTTAGAGTCAAGTTATTTTCATTTAATTTCACATCCTCCAACTAAATATTTTCCAAAGCTCCATTTCCCTCCAATTAATTCCTTCATTCAAAAATTTGGCAGGGCGTGGTGACTCATGCCTGTAATCCCAGCACTTTGGGAGGCCGAGGTGGATGGATCACTCAAGGTCAGTAGTTCGAGACCAGCCTGGCCAACATGGCAAACCTCGTCTCTATAAAAAATACAAGGCCAGGCACAGTGGCTCATGTCTGTAATCCCAGCACTTTGGGAGGCCGAAGCAGGCGGATCATGAGGTCAGGGGATCGAGACCATCCTGACTAACACGGTAATACCCCGTCGCTACTAAAAATACAAAAAAAAAAATTAGCTAGGTGTGGTGGCATGCACGGGTAGTCCCAGCTATTCATGAGGCTGAGGCAGGAGAATTGCTTGAACCTGGGGGGTGGAGTTTGCAGTGAGCCAAGATCATGCCACTGCACTCCAGCCTGGGTGACAGAGCAAGACTCCATCTCAAAAAAACAAATAATAAATATACAAAAAAGTACTTGGGTGTGGTGGTGGGCACCTGCAATCCCAGCTACTTGGGAGGCTGAGGCAGGAGAACTGCTTGAACCTGGGAGGCTGAGGCCGCACTGAACCAAGACCACACAATTGCACTCCAGGTTGAGCGACAAAGCAAGACTCTGTCTCAAAAAAAAAAAAAAAAAAAGCAATTTACTGAGCACACACTCTGCTAGGCACTTGGAACCCAAAGATTCAACAGGGAATGTGCCTATTGAGCTTAGTACATTTGGGGAATCAAAACTGAATTAAATGTCATCTAGTTTCTCAGTGCCTCTTTGAGACAGCTACAAACACTCTAGGGATGTACAAAAAAAAATGAGGTCTGAACTTAGGATGTAACAAATAACTGTCTATTTAATGTGAACATGCTACATACTTGAATTTATCCAGTACATCTACCTACATATCAAATTATCAAATGTCCAAAGGATTACAATCTATTTTTCTCCCCAAATGCCTTTCTTCCACATGAGCACTAAATGTCATGGTAAAGTGCTAATGATTCTCAAAATGCAAAACTTGGGGAAAAAAACTGTAAAAGATTAACTTTCTTTTAGGAAAAGAAAAAGGGCGTAAGATAAACTTGAACAAAGTAATGAAATTATCTCCAGATTTTTTTTTTTTTTCAAGGCTGAGTGTGGTGACTCACACCTGTAATCCCAGCACTTTGGGAGGCTGAGGTGGGAGGATTGCCTGAGGCCAGAAGTTCAAGACCAGCCTAGGCAACATAAGGAGATCCTCCCCCGCCCCCAATCTCTATGCAAAATAATTAGCTGAGCATGGTGGTATATGCCTGTAGTCCCAGCTGCTCAGTAGCCAAGGTGAGAGGATAACTTGAGCCCAGGAGGTAGAGGCTGCAGTGAGCCATGATTGTGCCACTGCACTCCAGCCTGGGGGACATGACAACACCCAGTCTCAAAAATAATAAACAAAATTTTAAAATTAAATTTGAAAACAGGACTGGGCATGGTGACTTAAGTCTGTAATCGCAGCACTTTGGGAGGCTGAGGCGGGAGGATCACTTAAACTTAGGAATTAAAGACCAGCCTAGGCAACATAGTGAGACTACATCTCTACTAAAAATTTAAAGAAAAAAAAAATCAGCTGGGTGTGATGGTGGACGACTATTGTAGTACCAGTTACTTAGAAGGCTGAGGTGGGAGAATCACTTGAGCCCTGAGGTTGAGGCTGCAGTGAGCCATGACTGTGCCATTGCACTCTAGCCTGGGTGACAGAGGGTGACCCTGTCTCAATAAAAACATAATAAAAAAGAAAAGAAAAAAGAAATCAGGACTTGGAATCCTAATTTGAAAATGAAACAGAACACAGAAGAACCTATCTAAAACAGTAATAGGCTGACAGAAGCCTTTTTAGGAATTCTTGTGTATTCTACTCATACTTGTATAAAATTTTAAGCATCTCCAAATGTTATACAGCTCTAAATAAAGTGGAGAAAAGGGGTAGCCAGGTAATTCAAATAACAGCAATTTTTTCTTCCCAAATTACTTACTGAAGCCACGAAGCAAAACTTACCTACACAAAAATTCAGAGATCTGTGATTAGTAAACATTTAAACCGTTGACAAATTCTTTCCTTGATATTCAACGGCATCCTTCCAAGAATGTGGTTAACCAGTGACCTCAATCAAGTTCAGTTGTGTCTATGACTGTGCTGTCTAAATGACTAACTGAAAAGTAAAATACCCAAAATAGCTGCTTTTCTTATGCAGTTAACATACCCCAACATTATGCACACAGGTGCGCCAACTTAGTCTATTTGTGCTGCTGCAACAAAATATCTGTAATTTATAAAGAACAGAAATTTGTATTTCTCACAGTCTGGAGGCTGGCAAGTCCAAGATCAAGGCGCTTACAGGTTCCACATCAGGTGAAGGCCCCTTCCTCACAGATGACACCATCTAGGTGTCCTCCTGTGGCAGAACAAGAGAAGAGCAAAATGGGCCTAAGCTAGTTCCTTCCAGCCCTTTATATAAAAGGCACTAATTCATTCACGAAGACAGAGTGCTCATGTCTTGAATCACTTCCCCAAAAGCCCAACCTCTTAATACCACCATAATGGGGATTAACACATGAATCTGGGGTGGTAGGTCACACATATTCAAACTATAGCATGCACTTTTCAACATCTTAAAACAGATTCCCGTGGTCTTAAGAGGCCAGACTAGACAAAAATTAGGGCATATTTTTGGTTAATCTTTAAAACATTAAACTCTATATTGAGACTGAGTGGAATACACAAGTATGATATTAAATTAGACATTCTGCTGGCTGACACAAAACTTGCACCTCCTTTTTCATTAGCCAATAGGTACAGCTATAATTGTAGACAGAAATTATAATTAGAAATAATGAGAGCAATTTCTTGGATTCTCCACCTTTAAATTATATTTTATTCAGACTTATCCTTTGAAATTACTCATGATTAGCTTATCTTCTTCATGTGAGAATTTAGGAAACCTATTGCTGTGGCATCTTTACAGAAAAAAAAAAATGCATCTTTACATGCATACATGTAAGAAAGTTTCCTACAAACACTACAATTTAAAAACCACTCTATCCAAAAGGCATTGTAAAAGTATAATTTTGCATTTTATTCATTCATTCCATCAGCTGGGAACTGCTCTATTGTACAAATACAGTTTTGTACAAAAAAATCACAAAATGTTACAAAATAAAAAAAGTACAAACTGCATTACTTAATAAATATGACTAAAAGTAGTTAAAGTGGCAATGAGATAGATTTTAAGTTGGAAATATTGTTTGACCCAGCAAACCATACAAGCTCTGTTTACAGACATTTCTACATTAATACAGGGCAATCCTATTTCACCTTCTGAAAGAATGTAAAAGAAATATTAAGACAGTGTTCTCCTGCTGTAACTGCCAAGGGTGGCTCCAGATATTTATGCAATTAGTTTATAAATCTCTTAGTTGGATCCAAGAAGTTAAAGCAGGAGGCTTATCTTGTCACAGAGTTTTATACCATGTTAACATTCTAACAAAATAACAAATGTCAATAAAAACAACTGAGAGCACCAGACGATCTACTCTACATATCAACCAGGGTACAAAATAATCATTCTGCCATCAGCAAATATCAGACTTTCATTCAAGTAAGACCTGGTACTATCCCTTAAAACAGGAAAAAAAAAAAAAAAAAAAAAAAAAAAAAAAAAAAAAAAAAAAAAAAAAACACCTTCCCACAACCTTCCATTAAGTAATTTTCTTTAAAAGATTCACCATTTCTAGAAAAATAATGATTTCCAAAACAACAGCTCTGTTTCATCAAAATGGAATGGGCCAAACATCTGGTAACAAGAATGCTTCAATATCCATTTGAAATAATTATCTAAGAATTGTGAAATTCAAATTTCAACAACATAAAATAACTACCAAATCACAAACTCTGTTCAAAATAATACATTTCATATAAAGCACTTCTCTGGATTTATGCCTGAACACGTCATAGATGAAGGTACACCAGTTTTTAAAAATGTTGTGCAAAAATACATTTTTATAGAAAATAGACTACCAGGAATGAACAAATTTACACTGTGAGAAATCAGCTTGCAAATTAAGTAGTGCTCACTTTATACAGCAAATTATAAATAGCAGTAAAATCACCCAAAGCTATCATGAAACATCATTTAGGTGCCCAGCAACCTTCAGCTCTGAGAAAACATTCAAAAAGATGATTAAGGCATTACACCTACAATAAAATCTACTAGCAAGTTTGAAAGTGCTATTACCCTGATTAGAGTTCATGTGATTCTCCAAACACAAGTTATGTATGCAATTATTCCCAGGGTGTAAGGTTTTGAGACATTTCAAGAGCATGCATTTTGTTCAATATACATTTTAGATAGGGATATGGCCATAGATTTGGCAAGTTCTTCGTCGCGTTTCCTTTGCACTTGAGTTTGTTTGCACCAGTTGTCGTACTCTGGGTTAGGATAGGAGTGATCAAATACAGCATCATAGTGTCCGTTACTGAGCCAACTGAGCCAAATACTAGGCCTCAGGGAATCCTCTGGGCCCAAATAATGAATCATAGTAGACACCGTGGGGCTCTCCAGCCTCCCTCCAGTAGTTAAGTGGATATTCACATTCAGCATCTGCCCCATGGCCAGCAACTCCGGGTACCCAGCCCATGCCCCGTCTTGGGCAGCAGCGATGATAAACTCCCCCACGTCGCCCTCAATCAGGGGGCTGAAGTGGTCGAGATGGTCGGCGATGTAGTGCACCGTCTGCTCCCTCAGCTCCCGGTGCAGGCTCTGGTCCCCATACACCGTCTTGCTGACAGCTCGGTAGAGGCAGTTGCCGTCGGGAATGATGTGGAATCGGTACTTATTCCTCTGCCGCAAGTACTTGTCCTGCTTCTCCACCTCGGCCAGGTACAGGGCCAGCTTCTCGTCTCTGGGATCCGACCTGGACACGATCACCGGCTCCGCCGCGCTGCTCTGGGCGGTCTCGATGCTCCGGGCTGGGGGTGCCTCGGCCTCTGGGTCGGGCCTCCGCGCCGCGTCCCCACCCGGAGCGTCGCAGCGGTCGCCGCCCCTCTCCCAGCTCCTGGGGCCCCTTTCCGCCAAATGCTCTTCGCCCCACGGACCGGGGTCGGGGCTCCCCGGGGTCGGCGCGGGGCCTCGGTGTTTGGCGGCGGCCAAGGCCTGGCGGTGCTCGCTCAGTCGGAAGTTCCGATCGGGCCCCTCCCGTGTCGCGTCCAAGCCCGCGGACTCGGGGCAGTCGGGCCGCAGCAGCTCCTCCAGGAGCCAGGCCGAGGAGCCCCGCCGCGGCGGGACCGGGGCTGCGGGCGCTGGGGCCAGCAGGAGGCAGCGGCCGCGCGGGGCGGCGGCGGAGCCCGCGGTGCCGGGAGCGGGCTCGGGCCCGTGCAGCAGGAGCCTGTCGGCGCCCAGGGCCCGCACGGTGATCTGCGCGGTGGACGTGTAGTGCGGCGGCAGCGGCGGCTTGCAGGACGCGCCAGGCGGGCCGGCGGCGGCAGAGGCGGGCGCGGCGGCCCCGGACACCACCTCGAAGCAGGAGGAGAAAGCAGGCATCTTGGCGGCAGGGACAGCGGCGGCTTCCCGGTGCTCGGCGGCCGCGGCAGGCTGGCACTCACCGGTCTCGGGCTCGGGCGCGGCGCCGGCGGCTCCCGGGGGCTGCAGCGAGACCTTGAAGGGGGCGGCGGCGGCGGCGGGTGGCGCGGGGGCGGCGGCCGTGGGACCCGGTGCCCCGGAGGGGTAGTGAGTGCAGACGCTGCTGTAGAGCTGCATGTCCCTGCTCGCCGCTCGGCCCCTTATAGGCGCGGCGAGCCCCGGAGCGGGGGACACACCCTCCGGGCCCGGGGGAGGGGGCCGGCGGAGCGCGGTGACCCAACGGCCCCAGAATAGAGATGAGCGCAAGGCCGCTGGCCGCCGCGCGTCAGCAGCCGCGAATAGTGCCCGGGTCCCGGCCAAATTCCTGCTGCGCCACAGCGTGGGGGGGGGGGGCGGGGACGGGACGCGAGCTCGACCCCTGCCGGTGCGCTTGGCCCGCAGACCCGGGGCGTCGCGCCCGCTGCAGCTGCTCCGGCCCGCGGCAGCCGCTGGGGACTCACGGAGGAAGCCGCCCGCCCCGTTAGAGCGCGTCCTGCCGGCGAGGAGGAGCGCGGTGCGCGCGGAGGCCCGGGAGGCGGGGCCGCGGTTGTTTACCTCAGGCCTCGCGGCCGCGTCACGTGCACCCGCTGGAATGCGCGGCTTGTCTCGGCGCCCGATTCAGCGGCGTCGGCTCGCCCCGCCCACTCCGGCCCGCGCCCCGCCCCCTGCTCTGCTCCGCCGACGTCACGGGCGTGGCCCTCTTCGCGCGCGCGCGCGCGCGGGCGGGGCGAGGCCTGGGGCGCGGAGGCCTGAGCAGTCCTGGGATTCCTGGCTGGGGCTCCCGCCCACGTGACTCCCGGAGACCTCTTCCCCGACCTGGGCACTGGTTTCTGCGCTGCGCCACTCTCCGCAGCGGCTGCAGTGGATGCTGCGGGACGGGCGCTTCTTGGAGCGAGTTAGCATGCTCGGAAAGCTTGCGTGGCAGGAAAGCTTCCGGCATGGGTGTGGAGAACAGAATGCTGCCTTAAAGTCTGTTTGGCCTCTGCATGGTCATGGGCTACCACCCCTCCTTGCATCCACTACTGCCTCTTTTCTTTTATCTTTTTAGAGATGAGGGTCTCACCTATCTCCAAAGCTGGAGTGTAGTGGCGCAGTCCATAGCTCACTGCAGCCTTGACCTCCCGGACTCAAGCGATGTGCCCACCTCAACTCAGGTGTGCACCACCGCACCCGGCTAATTTTTTTTTTTTTTTTTAAGGCGAGGGTCTCACTATTACACTTGCCCAATCTGGTATCGAACTACTGGTCTCAAGTTCCTTCCCGCCTTGACCTCCCAAAGTGTTGGGATTACAGGCCCCAGCCACCAATCCTGGCACCAGGAGTCTTTTCCTTTTTTTTTTTTTTTTTTTTTTTTTTTTTCCTTTTTGAGGCAAGGTCTTGCTCTGCCTTCCAGGCTGACTACAGTGGCGCCATCATGCCCCACTGCGACCTCCACCTCCAGGGTCCAAGCGATCCCTCTTCCTCAGCCTTGCCTTGGGCAGGGATTACAGGTGCCCAGCTAGTTTTACCACTGCGTCTTTTCTATGCACTTCCTTGGAGTCACCTGTTAAGGGTGAGTCCTCTAGTGGATTCTCCTGCCTTGCGAAGACAAAACCAACTTTTCTGCACCTCTTACCTATGTCACTTGGCAAATACCTGGCTTGGGCGAAAGCAAGGAAGGCTTTTAGCCTTTTATAAACAGCCTTTCTCAGAATACCAAAGGCAGTATCACCTAGGGCCTTTTGAAAATAGATGCGATTGCTAGCCAGAGGTCAAAAGCGGTGGAGAAAGTCGTGACCTGCTTTCTGGGGCAAGATAGGCTATAGAAAATACTTCTACCGAGCCTTTTTGTAATACACGCCTTTGTAAGGGAAAGCCAGAGGTAGTGGGAGACTTTTGCTGTATTCTGAGCTTTGATCAAATGCTAAATTAACAGGCTCCAAACATTCAAATTGAACCTAGAGGTTGTCCTAACATTTTAGAGATAGGGAGACTGAACCTGTAGGTGATGTAGGCTGTAATCCGGTCCCCAGCCTTTCCCGTAGAATGTGAATTCCATGAATTGAGAGACTTGGGTCTTGCTCTTAAATTTCCATTCCCTAACACAGTGCCTGGCGCATAATTGGACCTAATTAATATTTACTAAGTGAATGAGTAGATGGAAAGCGAGTTCCCAAGGTGTGTCAGATAGTGGTGAAGCCAAGATTACTATCCAGGTCCCCTAACCCTAGCCAGGGCTTTTAATTATTTTTGGGCGGTATGACTGGCAGGGTCCCAGCTCAGGTCACTCCAGCCGGTTAGGTAAATTAACTCAGAAGAGGGTAAATGACTGTCTAACTTTTCAAATTCTGGTAACTACCCCTTTGGGAGCTTGAAGCGCTCATGGCTAATTAGAAAAAGGAAATTACCATGCTTGGATTTCATCACTGATTTGTTGAGCATCTATTGCTCTGTGCATGAAGCACTTCACGCTTAACTCTTTCATTAGCTGGTGTTCTGAAACAGAAGACAAGACTGTTAGCAAGGCGATCATCAAATAGTATTTACCATACCCACTGTGTGCCTAGCAGGGCTAGCATAACTGGAGCCTGAAGGGAGATAAAGAAAATATTATAATTTAAATCCTAAAGCAAGAATAGATTTTAACAGGTTGGGGTAAATGCAGAAAACAACACCAACAACAACAACAACAAAACACTAGGTCCACAGAAGACACACTACCTCTGATGTACCAAGATAGCAACAGACTAAAACAAAGAGGTGAAGATTTGAAACATTAACATATGAATGCATTTTTAAAAATCTTTTTAGTTTGGGGGCAGTGGACTGTGCAAGACTGCGTATTGACAGTAGGAATCCTTGTCCACTATGTATCTCAATGTGGAAAGACTTCTTAGAGGGGGTGATACTTCGGGAAACCTTCACAGCAGAAATGATGGCAGCTTTGGAACTGGATGTTGTTTTTGGCCCTTGGAAGCTAAGAGAAGACAAGACCTTGCAGGTGACAGCAAAGAGATTAGGGAGGCAAATCTGATTTCTCGTGAGTTCACATAATTATCTATAAATCTATAATGTAATTAATTAAAATTAATATGCATGAAAATTGCTACATTATCAGAACGATTGAAGAGTATAAGCTTTCAGGAGGTGAGTTGTTTTTATTCTGATGGTTTACATGACTCTTTTCCCTTCCTCAACTATAAGCTCCTCAAAAGGGTCCCAAAACTTAACACAGAATAACTGGTAAAGTTTTTGCTATATACTGTACATTAAAACGTGGGAAGACTATAGATGTGATTTTTTTAAAACTGTGCAAAGAAGCTGAATCCTGTGTCTTTAGATAAACATTAAACGCATCCAATTAAGCTAGAAAAAAATTTCCTAGACTAGGAGCCATGGCTCATGCATATAATCCCAGCACTTTGGGAGGCTGAGGCAGGAGGATCACTTGATCCCAAGAGTTTAAGAGCAGCTGAGGCAACATAGCAAGACCCTGTCTCTACACAAAATTAAGAAAAAAATTAGCCTGGCATGGTGGCACATGCCTGTAGTCCCAGCTACTTGGGAGGCAGAGGGGGAAGAATTGCTTGAGCTCAAAAGTTTGAGGTTGCAGAGAGCCATGACCACACCATTGCACTTCAGCCTGGGTGACAGAACGAGGCCCTGTATCAAGGCGAGGGGGATAAAAAGACAGACAGAAAGTAGCACGTGTTGGACAAAATGTGAAGAAGTTAAAATCCTCATATGTTCCCTGTGGGATTGTAAAATGATGCAGATACTTTTTAAACAGCTTAGCTGTTCCTCAAAATGTTACACATAGAGTTACCATATGATCCAGTAATTCCACTCTTGGGTATATAACCAAGAAAAATAAGAACATATCTCCATACAAAAACTTGTATATCAATGTTCATAGTAGTAGTATTCATAATATCCAAAGAGTAAAAACTATCCACATGTCCATCAAATGATGAATGGATAAACCAAGTGTGATATATTCAGACAATGGAATATTATTCAGCCATGAAAAAAATGAAGACACATGCTACAACATGGATGAATCTTCAAAACATGCTAAGTGAAGAAAGCCAGATGCAAAAGGCCACACACTGTATAATTCCAGTTATGTGAAATGTCTAGAATAGACAGTAGGCTGAGATGAGGAGGGAATGTGGAGTGACTACTAATGGGCATGGGTTTCTTTTGGAGTGATGAAAATGGTTTGAAAATAGCTTATGGCTAGTCGAGGAGCTCATGCTTATAATCCCAGCACTTTGGAAGGCCAAGGTGGATAGATCACTTGAGCGCAGGAGTTTGAGACGAGCCTGGGGAACATGGCAAAACCCTGTCCCTACACAAAATACAAAAATTAGCCAGTCATGGTGGCACACACCTGTAATCCCAGATGCTTGGGAGGCTGAGGTGGGAGGATCCATTGATCCTGGAAGTTCGAGGCTGCAGTGAGCTGTGGTTGTGCCACTGCACTCCAGCCCGGGTGACAGAGGAGACCCTATCTCAACAACAACAACAAAAAAAAACAGAAAGAGAAAAGAAAATGGGTTATGGCAGGGCAAGGTGGTTCATGCTTGTAATGCCAGCACTTTGGGAGGCTGAGGCAGGAGAATCACTTGAGTCCAGGAGTTTGAGACGAGCCTGGGCAACATTCAAGACTCCATCTCTACCAATAATAATAATAATAATAATAATAATAATAATAAATCAGTTGAGCATGGTAGTGTACACTTGTAGACTATTCAAGAGGCTGAGGCTGGAGGACCACTTGAGCCCAGGATTTTGAGACTTTGAGATTGCAGTGATCCTGCCACTGCCTTCCAGCCCAGGTGACAGAGCAAGACCTTGTCTCTAAAAAATAAAAAGAAAGAAAGAAAATCATGGTGGTAGTTGCACAACTCTGTGGATATACTAAAAACTACTGAATTATACATTTAAAGGATGCATGAATTCTATAGTATGTAAATCGTATCTAAATAAAAGCTGTTTTTAAAAACCGTACCATAAGCCAGGTACTGTGCTCATTGCTTGAAATAAAAAGATAATTATGTTTTAACCATAAATGTCTCAGTAGCAAAAATACTTACTTTGTGACATTATTGCATATATCATGGACAACATTTTATATATCTTAATTATCTTTTCTGACGAATTCACAGTACTCTATATGATAGCTTAAATGTAATTGTTTAAATGGTATAAATGAGCTGAAGCTTACTAAAGCCCAATCATTCATGCCCAGATGAAACGAATATTTAGCGCTCTAGACTAGTAGAAATGCTATTTGAATTTATAATTTTTAATAAACTTTTTGTGTAATCTTCATGATATAAAAAATACTTTTACATTTTGTAAACATGTGTTGAGCATTTCACAAAGCATATGGGAATTGTACACAGATATGTCATATTTTTAGTTTCGTTAGTTCTATATATGGCTCTATGAGATTCTGAAAAGTGCCCAGAACATAGCAGCCTCTCAATATTTTCTGAATGTTGTCAAATAAAAATGGTACCTCAGCAATCAAGGCAGGCGTCTTGGAAAGTGATGTGTGGAGTTGATATATATTCATTCTTTGTGTTCTATTGAACTGACAATTTAAAGTGAAAAAATAAATAAATAAAGAGCATCATGTCGTGCACACGTAACTCAATATTCTTTCTCCAGCTCATCTACCAAGGCTGACACGTCACCAGCTGGAAGTGAAATTACCAGGCAGAAGTGAAAGCTACCCTTAATTATTTAAACCTATGGCTCTTCTGAAATTGTATTTATATATTACTTGCATAACTTGAACATTATACTGAAGAAAAGAATCACTGAAAATTCTATTATGTAAAGACCTCCTAACTCCAGAAACTTTAAATCAGTATATGATAACTAGATCAAATAATCAGTAGGTGTTTGGTTTGTTCGTTTTTTTGTTTGTTTGTTTGTTTTTTACATATATATGTGTATATATATATATAGAGAGAGAGAGAGCTTTTTTTTTTTTTCCTGAGACAGTGTTTCACTCTTGTAGCCCAGGCTGGAGTGCAGTGGCACAATCTCAGTTCACTTCAACCTCTGCCTCCTGAGTTCAAGCGATTCTCCTGCCTGAGCCTCCCGAGTAGCTGGGATTACAGGCACCCACCACCATGCCCAGCTAATTTTTGTATTTTTAGTAGAGACAGGGTTTCACCATGTTGACCATGTTGGCTCTCAAACTCCTGACCTGAGGCCTCCTTGCCTCAGCATCCCAAAGTGTTGGGATTACAGGTGTGAGCCACCGAACCCAGCCTATAATTTCTTATTTTCTTTCTTTCTTTCTTCTTCTTATTTTTAAATAGAGATGGGGTCTTGCTCTGACACCCAGGCTGGAGTACAGTGGCATGATCTCAGCTCACTATAACCTCCACCTTCTGGGCTCCAGTGATCCTCCCAACTCAGCCTCCCAAGTAGCTGGGACTACAGGCATGCACGACTATGCCGGGCTAAGGTGTTTGGTTTTTGTAGGAGAAAAAAAGTAGGAGAAAGTATGGGGAAAAGACTGTGACGAATGGATAATCATTGACTCTTGAGTTTAGGCTTAGAAAAGGTGCAGATCCTTTTGATAATAGTCCAAGGGGTCATCTAGTAATTAGTAATAGGGTTCAAATCTCTACTCACACAATGGCATTCTTCATCTTGTGGATCCAATTGACTGCTGAGAGAAGTCAAGTCTGTTACTCAACAGGGAGGTTTAAATGACATAATTTAAATAGAATGATCATTTCCCATACACAGCCTTGAATCATTCCAGCATATGGTGGAAGGGAGGAGCCCCAAAACCTCACGTGTTCCCTGAATTCAGTTAATTTCTATTAGAAAAGAACAGTAGACTAGAACCATTTTGTTCTGTGCTCTGTTGCCTGCTTCTAGTTGCCTTAACCGATACGATGGTCAGGTCTGCTAACAGTAACTAGGCCTGCACAGGGATAAATAGAAGTATAATCATATGTCCCTTGTTTGTAAAGAGCTTAACATAAAGTAGGAAAAACAAGACACCCGCACGCACACAAACGTTGAATAACAGCAGTAAATGCAGAAATCTGTTACCAAGGATGTTTCTAACATAACTCAGTTGACTGTTTGTGTGGCAACATTTTAAAAATTCACAATCTTTGTAATGTTTACCTAGTAGCTAAATGTCTGTAAGTAAGTGAATGTGATAACAGTATGACTTACCCCTCCTAGAGACCATAAGGGTGTTTCTGTGGGGAGCAGGGAACAGCCACACCCCACCCTCCTTCTATATGGGTAGAAGGCCAGACTGAGAAACACACCCTTCTTGACTAAGAGCTCAATTGTAAAAATGCCCAGATACTATAAAACTCTTTTGCCAAGACTTAAGGAAATGAAAAAAGAGGACCAGGCACAGTGGCTCATGCCTGTAATTCCAGCATTTTGGGAAGAAGAGAGGGGAGGATTGCTTGAGACCAGGAATTCAAGACCAGCCTGGGCAACATGGCAAAATCCCGTCTATACAAAAAATATAAAAATTAGCCAGGCATGGTGATAAGTGCCTGTAGTCCCAGCTACTCAGTAGGCTGAAGCTGGAGGATTGCTTGAGCCCAAGAGGTCGAGGCTGCAGTGAACTATGATCATGCCACCGCACACCAGCCTGGGTGACCAAAAATAAAAGAAAAGAAGAAAAAGAAGAAAAAAAATAGAAGAGATATTAAGTTACTTTAATATTGCTTTTTATTTAATAAAAAAAGTGTGTTAAAAAATTAAAGCAGACCGGGCGCGGTGGCTCACGCCTGTAATCCCAGCACTTTGGGAGGCCGAGGCGGGTGGATCACGAGGTCAGGAGATCGAGACCATCCTGGCGAACACGGTGAAACCCCGTCTCTACTAAAAATACAAAAAATTAGCCGGGCGTGGTGGCAGGCGCCTGTAGTCCCAGCTACTCCGGAGGCTGAGCCAGGAGAATGGCGTAAACCCGGGAGGCGGAGCTTAGCCGAGATCGCGCCACTGCACTCCAACCTGGGCGACCAGCGAGACTCCGTCTCAAAAAAAAAAAAAAAAAAAAAAAAAAAAAAAATTAAAGCAATGCACGCATGTAAAAATAGAAGTAAAATTCCTTTACATCCCATCCCATCTCCCTCATCTCCCACTCCAGTGGTAACTACTGTTAACATTTATTATATATATATTTTCAGACGTTTTAATATGCACATATAGATTATATATATCATATACGTATGAGCAAAAATTTGGCATTACAGAATTATATGGTACATATTTTTTCTTTACTTAATTAGTATATACTGGACATGTTTCGTGTCACAATCTGTAGCTCCACCTTATTCTTTTTTTATTTTTGTTTTGAATTAATTAATTAATTAATTAATTATTTCCAGACAGGGTGTTGCTCTGTCACTCAGGCTGGAGTGCAGTGGTGCAATGATGTATCACTGCAGCCTCAACCTCCTAGGCTCAACTGGTCCTCCCACTTCAGCCTCCATAGTAGCTGGGGCTGCAGGTGTGTGCCACCATGCCTGGCTAATTTTGTTTAGTTTTAGTAGAGAGGAGGGCTCTCTATGTTGCCCAGGCTGGTTTCAAACTCCTGAGCTTGACCGATCCTCATACCTCAGCCTCTGAAAATGCTGGGATTACAGGCAGAGTTTCTGCTAATGAGGTGACTTAGGGTGGGACCCCGATTAGCCCCAGGATGGGGCTGATCACCAGAAAGACCAAGTGATTAGAGGATTAGAGGGTCAGAAGTTTCAGCCCCCTCACCCACCAGCTTCCAGCAAAGGGGTTGTGGGGGGCACTGGAGATTAAACTTCATAAAAACTCTTGGACAATGAAAGCTCTATTCTCTCTCCTTCATACTTCAGCCTCTGTATCTTTTCATCTCTATTTGTAATACTCTTCATTAGTAATAATACACTAATAAGCGTAATTATTTCTCTGAGTCCTGTGAACCATCCTAGCAAATTACTCAAACCCAAGTAGGGGATCATGGAACTCCCAGATTGTAACCAGTTGGTCAGAGGTATAGGTGACAACCTACTACTTGCAATTGACGTGTGAAGTGAGGTCAGTCTTGTGGAACAGAGCCCTCAACCTCTGGGATCTGACTCTAACTCCAGGTAGATAGTGTCAGAATTAAATTGAATTATAGGACACCTAGTTGGTGTCCACCGCAGAACTGCTTGGTGTGTAGAGAAAAACCCCTATACCTGGTCACAGAAGTGTTCTATGTTGAGTAGAGATTGCAGAGAAAAAATAATTTTTTCCCTTTCACAGGAATGTATTTTTTTTCCTTAAGAATCTTCTTGATGGTTGAAATTATAAATGTAACTAGTATGAAGCCAATACATTGTTTTAAATGTAAATAGTTTTTATGGGATTTCTTATTATGAAAATAATACATGGTCATTACAAAAAAGTCAAAACCTATAAATAAGCAAAAGAGAGAGAGAAACAAAATTTTAAAAGTAGTCCTCCTGGAGCTGGATGTAGTGGTTTGTGCCCATAATCACAGCATTTTGGGGGGCGGAGATGGCAGGATTGCTTCAGTCCAGGAGTTCAAGTCCAGCCTGAACAATGTGGCAAATCCCTGTCTCTACAAAAAAACCTTAAAAATTAGCCAGATGTAGTGGCATGAGCCTGTTGTTCCAGCTACTCAGGAGGCTGAAGTGGGAGGATCCCCTGAGCCCAGGAAGTCAAGACTTCAGTGAGCCATGTTCCTGCCACTGCACTCCAGCCTGGGCAACAGAACAAGACTCTGTCTCAAAAACAAGCAAAAAAACCCACCCAGGGCTCGGCGCAGTGGCTTACATCTGTAATTCCAGCACTTCAGGAGGCAAAGGCAGAGGATCACTTGAGACCAGGAGTTTGAGACCAGCCTGGTTAACAGAGCAAGACCATGTCTCTACAAAAAATTAAAAACTTAGCCGGGCATGGAGTGGCACACCCATAGTCCCATCTACTCAGGAGGCTGAAGCTGGAGATTAGCTGGAGCCCAGAAGCTGAAGGTTGCAGTGAGTTAGGATCACACCACTGCACTCCAGCCTGGCAGATAGAGCCAGACACTATCTCTTAATAACAAAAACAAAAACAAAAAACACCGCCTATAAATGTGACAACTTCTTCAATTATATCTGTACTAGCGGTTCCCAACCACAGCAGTCTGGCAAGGTCTGGAGTCATCTTTCGGTTGTAACAACTGGAAGGAGAGCTGCTCCAGGCATCTTGTGGGTAAAGATCAATGATCTACTAAAGATCCTATCCTGTATGAGACAGCCCTTTACAAAAAAGAATTATGTATCCCAAAATGTCAATAGTACCAAGGTTAAGACACCCTGATACACACACACACACACACACACACACACACACACACACACACACACACACACACATACATATGCTGACTTTAAAAAAAAAAAAAGGGATACTCTTCTGTCATCTGTTTTCTACTTGATATGTCAAAATATCTTTTATGTTAAAAATACACTTCAACATCTTTAATAGCATTTAAATAAATGAGTTATTCTTGAGTATTTTAGAAATTTTGTAGCATCCTTACGTAAAGGCATGTGTATGTATGCAAAACTGAGATGTTTCATAAAATAACATGTATTGTTACTACCTATAATGCATTCTATTTTATCTTCCATCTTATTCCTTATTTTAAATGTCAGTTATTACTTAAGTTCATTTCATGGCCAACTAATGACTGTGACTTGGAATTTGAAAACCAATGCATTACAACTTCAGTTGTACTCTGATGGATTATTGTATTTACAGTACCGGCCAACTCTCGCTTCGATACATTTTCTGAGCAAAGGGAATCATTGAAAAACAATGCAATTTTTTAGTGTGTTTCATTAAGTAACCTATAATTTATGTTCTGAACCAGTACATTTTTAGAGTAAAAAGGATTCCTATTAATAATTATTTCAGATATCAGGTATAAATTGGGAGTGCCTAGAAAAAATAGGATAAATGGTCAACCTATTAATAACTGAGATGGAAAATGGTTATTTTCGTATTTTTCTCTATTTCCTCTTATATAATTCATTCCTCTATCATACCCATGAATACCTAGGATCTCTGCTATTTGGTGAATGTCTTATAATTTGCTAATGTAAGCTAGAATAGGGACCTCCAGATTCTACTCCCAGCCTCAAAACTAATTGTTTGACTTAGAACAGATCATTACATCTCCCTGGCTCTCAATTATCCCACCTATAAAAGAAGGTTTAATGATCTCCATGATTTCTTTCAACCTTAAAATTATATGACTTTTATGCTATAGGAAATGATATGGAAACAACTTTTAAAAGCTTAGAGTGTAAATGGGATAACTAAATTATAAAACATACTGGCCTTCACCAAAATACAATTTCTTAGAACTTTTAGAACATTTCAATACAAATGCCTGCATAATACCCGGGCTGGGCTCAAAGAGCAAGCAGCCAGATTGCTAATAACGTTGGAGACCTGGGAAGTATTCCCTTCCTCTGTCTACCCAGCCACAATTCCATGAAAAGATAAGAGTACCCTGATGATAAGTAAGAGTAAGTTTGCCAGTTGAAACACAGAAAAACACCGAGAAGGAGAGAGAGAAAATGAGAGAGAGAAATGGAGAGTCTAGGATTGGAGAAAACTATGCAAAAAAGTTAAGTGAGAGGTTGACTTCACAATTTTGTTAGAAGTGGACCCTAAATAAAATCATGGCTGCTGAATAGATTAATAGTCATACTCATGTTGAATGACACATAGCACATAGAGTTGTTGTTTTGGAGTTTCAGGGTTTTTTTTTTTTTTTTTTTTTTTTTTTTTTTTTTTTTTTTTTTTGAGACAGGGTCTCTGTCACCCAGGCTGGAGAGCACTGGCATGATCATAGCTCATAGCACACACAGATTTTTTTGTTTTGTTTGTTTGTTCGTTTTGAGACAGGGTCTCACTCTGTCACCCAGGCTCCAACCTCAACCTCCTGGGCTCAAGTGATCCTCCTGCGTTAGCCTCCCAAGCAACTGAGACTACAAGTGTGTGCCACCATGCCCAGCTAATTTGTTTTTGTAGAGACGAGGTTTCTCTGTGTTGCCCGGACTGACCTTGAACTCCTTGGCTCAAGTGATCCTACCGCTTTGACCTCCCAAAGTGCTGGGATTATAGGCATGAGCCACTGTGCCAGGCCTAATACATAGAGTTTTAAGAGTTACTGACTATGGAGGGCATTTTTCATGTTTGTCACTGCCCAGGGTGTTTTTAAACAACCTTTCCTCACATTAAGAGCCCTTCTTCTGCCAGATAGGAGCCTGGATTCATTCTCCCAGGTACCTATGAAGCAATGTCCAGGATTCAACTGAGGCTCCATCCGTCAAACACACCCACTCACCCAGGATTTAAATCCTGCAATGAGTAACAGGAAGAAGCTGAAGTGTGGTCTATCTTGTGCCAGAGTCCCCAGCAATATCTATACAAACTGCTCTGTCCATATGCATTGGCAGGGGGATTGATGTCTCCCCTGGAGCCATCCCTTCTACAGTGTAGGGTTGTTCCAACTTGACTCTCTGAAGAGTTCTCTGAACTTTCAAAGATCATTTTATATATTTAAAGCTACTGAGAGAGAATGCTGTTGCTTGCAACTAAAAACTTTGACAGATTCAATATCTATAGTATGTTTGGTCTAGTAAAGTCGCATAAAGGAGATATGAGGTTAATTTTGTCCTAAAGGATAGAAGTCTCGTTTGAAGCAATGAAGACCCTATTCTGGACTTGAAATTTGGCAGAAGCAGGAGAGTCAGGAGTCTGGCCATGAGAAAGTGGAAACTGTGGAAGCAGAGTAGTGAGAATGAGCCAGCCACTAGAAGACTTTGAAACCCAAGCTTAGATGTGTGTTTTCATTGGAAGAGCAAGAATTAGCCCTAGTAGAGGTTTCCTTAAGTGTGAGGTGCTTAGAGCTGCTTGTAGCATCAAAGACATGAACATTTTCAGGATTAAGGTTAAAACCTACCTTAATAGGTGGTCTCAATATTATCATCTCATTAGATTCCCAGAAAGATAAATCTAGAAAGAACCTCAAAAGAAGAAATCATAGTCTCTTAGGAATAAAGGGAAGATTGGGAAGAAAAAGGATAGTAAATTAGAAAAAAAAAATGGAATAAGCCTAAATAAGGCCTGGTGCAGTAGTTCATGCCTGTAATCCCAGAACATTGAGGGAATAAAGCGGGAGGATTGCTTGAGGCCAGGAGTTCAAGACAGGTCTGGACAACATACCAAGACCATGTCTCTGCAAAAACAAACAAACAGAAACTTTAATTGAAGTCTTCTTTCTAAGGATATGGGAATAAAATAATAAGGCTAAATATAGTGAACTCTGTTGTGCAATTGGAATCTGTGCTTGAAATCATTAAGGTCAAGCTAATTACTTGCCTGTTTTAATAATTAATGGTTCATCACATGACTGATACTTATATCAGTCATAACCATTACCGATTATTACCAGGATGCCTAAGTTAGGCATCCCACAATCTTGGTGATCGTATGTAGATTCTGCTTATACACAACGACAGTCACTGTGGATAGGAAAAATGGGATATATTATAGAAGAAAATATATTTCATATGTGAAATTTCATTCATTTGTTCTAAGACTGGTTTCTCAATTAATATTTACTTATTGATCATGGTATGTATAATTTTCACAAATGTTATACTTTCACATATATACTGAGATTTGGGGGGAATTGTGAAAAGGTAAAAAGTAAACTTGTTATCTCTACGACTATTAATGGTGCACCTGCAGGAGTTGTTCACAGATAAGGCAGGTTGTGGGTCATTGGTGTTTCTGTTTTGCAGCATGCAAAAGAAGTCCTTTCCCTTCCATTCATGAAAGCAAATTGCAGTGAATTAATGGGGAGGATTATATGGATAACTGTGAATTATATTTTAAAAAGAAATAATTCCTAAAGAACTTTAATGTATTACTGGCTAATCGCAATACACCAATGTGTATCATCTTTCCGTTGAAAACTGCTTTGCATTCCATTTCCCTTCAATTTCTTTACTGCATTTTAATTGAAAAATAGCAGTGATTCACTCAGGAAAATGCCCAACAAATACAATGAGAGAACATTTGAGAAAAGAAATACATGACAAATGATATGGTTAACTCTGTGTCCCCACCCAAGTCTTATGTTAAATTGTGATCCGAGTGTTGGAGGTGGGACCTGGTAGGAGGTGATTGGATCACGGGGGCAGATGTCCCACTTGCTGTTCTTGTGATAGTGAGTTCTCAGGGGATCCGGTTGTTTAAAAGTGTGTGGCATCTCCCACCTTTGCTCTCTCTACATGCTTGCATCCCCTTCACCTTCTTTCATGATTGTAAGTTTCCTGAGGCCTCTCACCCATGCTTCCTGAACACCCTGCAGAACTGTGAGTCAATTAAACCTCTGTTCTTCATAAATTACCCAGTCTCAGGTGGTTCTTTATGGCAGTGTGAGAATGGACTAATAAAACAAGTCTAGCAAAATAGAGTAAAAATCAATAGCATATTAATTCTTTATTGTTATGTAACAAATCACCCCAAAACATAATGACTTAAAATGACAATACATATTTGTTGTCTCTTCAATTTTTACAGATCAGAAATTCAGAAAAGCTTGGCTTAGTGGTTCATGAGAACAGAGTCCGATGTCAGCAGAGGCTGCAGCCATTGGAAGGCTTGACTGGGGCAGGAGGTTCTGCTTCCAAGGTGGCTCACCCCAACAAGTGTTGGTTGTTGCTGGCTGTTGACACATGGGTTTTACCAGGACTGCCTGAGTGTTTTCATGGCATGGTGGCTTGCTTCCCTGAGAGCCAGGGATTCAAAAAGGAGCAATGCAAAATATTTCATGCCCTTCGTGACCTAGTCTTGGATGTCACACTACATCAGTTCCACCACGTGGGTCAGTTTTGACTCAGTGGGAGAGGAGGCTATACAAGAAAGTGAGGGGTAAGGGGAAAATGTAAGTGAATGCCATGAGGTAAAGATTATTGGGCGCCATCTTGGAGGCTAGCTATTATAAAAATAAGGAGAATAAACAGGGTGAATCCAGTCATAATGACTTAACTGTACATTTAAAAATAACTAAAAGAGTATAATTGGATTGTTGGTAACACAAAGGATAAATGCTTGAGGGGATAGTGTCCTCTTTTCCATGATGTGATTATTACACATCACATTGCATGCCTGTACCAAAATATCTCCTGTACTCTGTAAATATATATATGCCTACTACATACCCACAAAAATTAAAAATTAAAATAAAAAATAAGGGGAATACAATTAGAAGGGGAACAGGACTTTTCCTTTACATAATAATGGATGAATGATATCTTAAGTCTGATATATTAGGGTTGCTCAGAAAAGTTGGGAGATACTACACAAAAGGTCTCAGGAACCTAGGACCTAGGTCTGGATAGAAAAGAAAGGTTGCCAAGAGTGGTGGCTCATGCCTGGAATCTCAGCACTTTGGGAGGCTGAGGTGGGAGGATTGCTTGAGGGTAAGAGTTCAAGACCAGCCTGGGCAATATAGTGAGACGCTGTCTCTACAAAAAATAATTTTAATTAGGCCGGGTGCAGTGGCTCACATCTGTAATCCCAGCACTTTGGGAGGCCAAGGCCGAGGTCAAGAGATCGAGACCATCCTGGCCAACATGGCAAAACTCTGTCTCTACTAAAAATATAAAAATTAGCTGGGCATGGTGGCATGCCCCTGTAGTACCAGCTACTCAGGAGGCCGAGACAGGAGAATCGCTTGAACCCAGGAGGTGGAGGTTGCAGTGAGCCGAGATCGCACCACTGCACTCCAGCCAGGCGACAGAGCAAGACTCTGTCTCAAACAAACAAACAAACACACACACACATTTAAAGTTAGCTGAGCATGGTGGTGCGCATCTGTAGTCTCAGCTACTCAGGAGCCTGAGATGAGAGGATTGCATGAGCCCAGGAGGCAGAGGTTGCAGTGAGCTAATGTCACACCACTGGACTCCAGCCTGGGTGATAGATTGAGACCCTGTCTCAAAACAAATGAAAAGAAAACAAAGGGTGATGGCCCCCAGGAAAGGCTAGTTCCTTGGGATATATTTTGGGAAAGTGGAGGGTGGAGGAGAAATAGCTGAAGGGAAGGCAAGGTAGGATTTGGACCAGGCTCTGTTTGTTTGTTGGTTTGAGACAGAGCCTTGCTCTGTCGCTCAGGTTGGAGTGCAGTGGCGCGATCTCAGCTCACTGTAACCTCTGCCTCCTGGGTTCAAGCAATTCTCCTGCCTCAGCTTTCCGAGTAGTAGCTGGTACTAAAGGCGCCCGCCACTGCACCTGGCTTTTTTTTTTTTTTTTTTTTTTTTTTGTATTTTTAGTAGAGACAGGGTTTCACTGTGTTTGTCAGGATGGCCTCGAGCTGCTGACCTTGTGATCCGCCTGCCTCCACCTCCCAAAGTGCTGGGATTACAGGCATAAGCCACTGCGCCTAGCCAATGGACCAGGTTCTTCTTCAAAGCTTAGATCCCAATGGGATGCTTCAAATTTCCTAGATACTCTTCCTTTATGTCTTCAAGTTCATTTCGCCAAAATAGAAGGAGATTCAGGGGCCGGCCCTTCAGTACTACTCAGATACTACTGAATAGTAAAATATGAACTAGTAAAACTTGTGAATACATCTTAAGGAATGTGGCACAGAATGAAGAACCACAGCTTAACTGGCACCACAAGGCTGTTCCTTACGCCAGGTTGCATTTTTACAACCTCTGGAAACAAGAATACTATGAACAACATCAGCGCTACCATTGCATAAAGATAGGTAGGGAAGAACTAACTACTATTGAGCGCTTAATATGCTCCAGGCGCTGGGCTAGATGGTTTCTACAAACTGATCATTTGATACAATTCTCCACTCTCCACACTTCTTCTCTTCTCCCTTTCCTTTCTTTCCTTTCCTTTCCTTTTTCCTTTCCTTTCCTTTATCCTTTCCTTTTTCCTTTCCTTTTTCCTTTCCCCTTTCCCTTTCCTTTTCCCTTTTCCATTTCCCTTTTCCTTTTCCTTTCCTTTCCTTTCCTGAGACAGGGTCTCTCTCTGCCACTCAGCCTGGAATGCAGTGGTGAACAATTATCAAACCCTGCCACCTTTAACTACTCTGACCAGTTTCCACTATTTCAAAATGTGCAGCCTGGGCAACATGGTGAGACCTCATCTCTACAAAAAAATATTTAAAACATTAGCCAGGTGTGGTGGCCGTACCTGCAGCCCTCGCTACTCAGGAAACTGAGGCAGGAGGATCACCTGAGCCCCAGAGGTCAAGGCTGCAGTGAGCTAGGATTGCACCCGTGCATTCCAGTCTGGGTGACACAGTGAGACCATGTCTCAAAAAGGAAAAAAAAAGTCCCCAGAAGTGATTATAATTTGTAGGTCATACCTTTTAAAGGAGTTTCTTCCACTTTCTTATATTTTCCCCATACCCAGCAGACAGGAACATTGTTTGTGGTGTTGAATCAGCTTCGATAATGTAGATAAGAAACATAATTTATGACATGGAAAAACCCAAGTCTGCAGATGACCACATGAAGTGGCCTACTTATAAGTTCTCACATGAACTTTTAAGTGAGAGAGACATAAATTAAGGTGTTTGATTTAAGCCATTCTTCTTTGATCTGCATTACAGAAGCTAAACTAGTACTCTAATACATGAACTTGTCAAAGATCACGCAGTAACAAGGGGCAGTCCTGACGTATCCTTGCTTTCCAAGTTCTACTCTATCACCTCCCGCCATACACCTTGACAAGGAGATGTACTTGCCAAAAAAAAAAAAAGAGTATTATTTTGGCTCCCAATATTCTTATATATTCAGTTTAATAAATATCTGAAAATGATAGTTCGTTCTGTCAATTTCATATCCTATAGAGTGGAGAACCAAAACTATGCTTCTTCCAATGTTTTAATACAATAAATCCCCATTACGCTAAATGTTAAACAGTTTAGATTTGAGTTCTGCTTATGCACTCTTTTGAGGTTCTGACTCATATTTTTTCTTTCTCCCAATCTCTCTCTCCCTCTCTCTCTTTTTGAAACAGGGTCTCACTCTGTTGCGTAAGCTGGGGTGCAGTGGCACGATCGTGACTCACTGCAGCCTCAATCTCGTGGGTTCTCAAGTGACTCTCCCATCTCAGCCTCCTGAGTAGCTGAGATTATAGGTGCACACCGCCATAGCCAGTTAATTTTGAAATTGTTTTTTTTTTTTTTGAGACGGAGTCTCGCTCTGTCGCCCAGGCTGGAGTGCAGTGGCCGGATCTCCGCTCGCTGCAAGCTCCGCCTCGCGGGTTTACACCATTCTCCTGCCTCAGCCTCCCAAGTAGCTGGGACTACAGGCGCCCGCCACCTCTCCTGGCTAGTTTTTTTGTATTTTTTAGTAGAGACAGGGTTTCACCGTGTTAGCCAGGATGGTCTCGATCTCCTGACCTCGTGATCTGCCCGTCTCAGCCTCCCAAAGTGCTGGGATTACAGGCTTGAGCCACTGCGCCGGGCCTAATTTTGAAGTTTTTTGTTGAGATGAGGTCTCACTATGTTGCCTAGGCTGGTCTTGAACTCCTGGGCTCATGTGATTCTCCTGCCTCGGTTTTCCAAAGCAGTGAGATTACAGTTGTGAGCCACTGTGCCCAGTCATGATTCATCTTCTGTGCAACACAATCTATTTGTGGGATGTAAAATTTGTTGATTGTTTTCAAATGCAGTGTTCTCTGCGTATATTTTTCTTGTAACCTTATACATATGATTACCATCATGCCATCTTTATATAACTCTTCCTATTCATACTGAAACCAAAAACATATACAGCTGATAAGGCTGGACATGGTGGTTCATGTCCACAATCCCAGCACTTTGGGAGGCCTAGGCGGGTGGGTCACGATGTCAGGAGTTCGAGATCAGCCTGGCCAACATAGTGAAACCCCGTCTCTACTAAAAATTAAAAAAATTAGCCAGGCGTGGTGGCGGGCGCTGGTAATCCCAGCCACTCGGGAGGCAGGAGAATGGTTTGAACCCGGGAGGCGGAGGTTGCAGTGAACCGAGATTGCACCATTACACTCCTGCCTGGGCAACAGAGCAAGACTCCATCTCAAAAACAAACAAACAACAACAACAACAACAAAACATATACAGCTGATATTCAGCTAATAGCTACTGGTATAGTCATACAGATTGGAAATAAAATATTGAAATACTTCCATATTCCTTGGTGAACAGCCAACATCCTATGGCTTCCAAGGTTCCCAGATGTCCTTATGCCTGTATGGTCCCTCTCTTAGATCTCTGAATCTACACAGCACCCAGAAACCAGCAGGGAGCCTCCAGCTCCATGACCTGAATTCATTCAGATATTCATAAATATTAAAAATATTTAATATCATTTCTGGGAGCATATCTAGCCTGTGGCTTGCAAAGTAACTTTATGAGAATTTCCATAGCTAATCATTTCAATAATACCTTTGAAGAAGCTATCAGTAAAAGCTATCCTTCTGATAGTTTTATGTCTTTCCAAAACCTTTATGTATACCTTCGTGACTTAAGGTAAACATTTGTAGTATTTTTTTTTTTCTTTCTTTTTTTTTTTTTTGAAACGGAGTCTCACTCTATTTCCCAGGCTGGAATGCAGTGGCATGATCTCGGCTCACTGCAACTTCTGCCTTCCAGGCTCGAGCGATTCTCGTGCCTCAGCCTCCCAAGTAGCTAGAACTACAGGTGTGCACAAACAAGCCCAGCCAATTTTTGTATTTTTAGTAGAGATGGGGTTTCACCATGTTGGCCAGGCTGGTCTCGAAATCCTGACCTCAGGTGATCTGCCCACCTTGGCCTCCCAAAGTGCTGGGATTACAGCCATGAGCCACTACGCCTGGCCCATTTGTAATATTCTTCCAAGGACTTTCCACTGAATCCCCACTAACCTCAGTACACACACACACACACACACACACAATTATTAAGCTGACATAGTTATTTCCCTGCATAAATCAAAATCATAAACATAAATCAAACCTACTTACTATAGTTTAACCATTTTTTTCCAAATAATTCTATGTTCCCAGAATGAAAAATGCCCTGTTTGTTTACATTGTCAAATCATCATCTCTTTAGCCAACGTTCACACTTCATATAAGCCATACTTGTGCTGGTAATTATGGAGCAAAGCTCTATTTAAGCAAACAAAAATGTTCCTCTCTTCTGCTTTCTATTTTAATTTATAAAGCTTTTGTTGTCAGCCACAGTGATCTTACTTGAAAAATATGTTACAAAGTGTATGATGTAAAACATTTAGCAAATTATTTGGCATTTTCTTTACAAGGGAATGTTAGCAATCATTATTGTTATTATCATCATTATTATTATATCTCTTAAGTGCAAATCTCGTACTGTTATCCTTCTGCTTAAGATCCTATGTGACTCTGTCACCCAGGCTGGAGTGCAGAGATGCGATTATAGCTCACTGCAGCCTGGAACTTCTGGGCTCTGGAGTTGATCCACCTCAGCCTCCCGGGTAGCTGGGACCATGGGCAGCATGAGGAGCCACCGTGCCAGGCGCCATTGCTTTTCTTAATGCAGTTTGCAGTGCCCTTGGCGACTAGGTCCCAGCTTCCTGTTTAGCCCTCTTCTCTCAGCACTCAACTGTGTGTTTCCCCTTTATCTTCCACTCATAGGAAACAACATTATTCCCCCTAAATAGGCCCTGTCTCTTTAATCTCTAGGCTTTTGTACATACTGTTTCCTTTGCTTGGACGTTCTTCATCTGGGTAATGCCTGTTCACCCATAAGGTCTCAATTTCAATGATGCCGCTTCCTTGCAAGTCTGCCTCCCATCTGTATTTATAACAGCCTGTGCTTAACAGTCCATGAATGCACCAAGTGTTATAAATGCATCATGCAGTTACTTGCCCATTTCCTAGATTACAGACTGTTCAGGTAAGGAAATGATGGTTATCTTTTCCCTGTTGAATCTTCATTTAGGCTTTCCGTTAGTACAGTGATTGTTAAATAAATCAACATTTAAATCATATAAATCAACGAACTTGCGCTTTCTCATAAGAACAATACATTGTCTCAGTTTGAGGAAGTTTACATAAGACTCAAATCAAAACAAATATGCAATTACTATGTGTAAATATATGAATGCCTCTTACATCTTTGTTTTCATTTCAGAGCCTACAAAATGGCGAAAAGGATATTTATTCAATTGTATTGAATTTTGAGGGCTGGAACAAAGACATGATTATACATGTACAAAAGGCAAATAAACCTTGGGACACCAAAATCACTGAACTAAAGGGAAAGGTCAAGCTGGCAACTGCTTAGGGCAAACCTGCCTCCCTTTCTATTCAAAGTCATCCCTCTGCTCACTGAGATAAATGCATATCTAATTGCTTCCTTTGGAAAGTCTAATTAGAAATTCAAGATAATGCAAACACTTTTCTCTTATTTACCCTATGCTGTCCTGCCTTTGCTTTGAGTTGTCCCACC
Source organism: Rhinopithecus roxellana (assembly GCF_007565055.1). Taxonomy (NCBI): domain Eukaryota; kingdom Metazoa; phylum Chordata; class Mammalia; order Primates; family Cercopithecidae; genus Rhinopithecus; species Rhinopithecus roxellana. The sequence continues at coordinate 110,251,172 of NC_044559.1, forward strand.
TTTCTGGACCTAACCAAGGTTCACCTTACGTATATTAATTGATGTCTCAAATCTCCCTAGAATCTGTAAAACCAAGCTATGCCCTGACCACCTTGGGCACATATCGTCAGGCCCTCCTGAGGCTGTGTCATGGGCGTGTGTCCTTAACATTGGCAAAATAAACTTTCTTTCTTTCTTTTTTTTGAGGCAGAGTCTTACTCTGTCACCCGGGCTGGAGTGCAGTGGTGCAATCTCGGCTCACTGCAACCTCCACCTCCCAAGTTCAAGTGATTCTTGTGCCTGAGCCTCCCGAGTAGCTAGGACTACAGGTGTGCACCACCACACCCGGCTAATTTTTTAATTTTTAGTAGAGGCGGGGTTTTGCCACGTTGGCCAGACTGGTCTCGAACTCCTGGTCTCAAGTGGCCTCCCCACCTTGGCCTCCCAAAGTGCTGGGATTACAGGCGTGAGCCACTGCACCTGGCCGGATTCAAAGATTTTCTGGTTGGCAACTGGTTGAAAGAGTCACTATCTAAAGACCTGGGATCAATAGAAAGGAGTATCTGGGTTAAGATGAGGGGTTGTGGAGATCAAGATTTTATAATACAGAGGAAGCCCCCAGGCAGCAGGCTTCAGAGCTCTTATCACACCTACAAAGGTGCCAGACTGTTAGTTAATTATCTTCTGGATCGGGGGAAAAAATCCAGAAAGGGAAGGGGGTTCTCTACAGGATGTAGACTTTTCCCCACAAGAGACAGCTTTGCAGGGCCATTTCAAAATATGTCAAAGAAATATATTTTGGGGTAAAATATTTCAGTTTCTTTCAGGGCCTGCTATCTGTCCTGTGATGCTAAACTGGAGTCAAGTTGGAATTTGCTATCTTATTGCTATAAAGAGTCTGCTTTGTCAGTCTTACGATCTTGTTTTAACATTAATGCTGGTCAGTCATGCCTGAATTCCAAAGGGAGGAGGGTGTCATGAGACATGTTTGACTCTCTGCCATCATGACCTGAATAAGTTTTTTAGGTTTCTTTGGAATGCCCTTGACCTAGAGACAGGGCCCATCAGTTGGTTAGGAGGCTCCGAATTTTATTTTTGGTTTACAATTATAATTAATTTTTAGTAGTACAGTAATAGACATCAAGTTACATAAACTTGATGTTCTTTCTTCACTAAGTACATCTTCAACAAATGTATTTGAGATTTTTTAATGCCCAGCTTATGAATGATATATTATTATATTATTTATTTATTTTAGAGACAGGGTCTTGCTCTGCCACCCAGGCTGGAGTACACTGGCATGATCTTGGCTCACTGCAGCCTCCAACTCCTGGGCTCAAGTGATCCTCCTACCTCAGCCTCCCAAGTAGCTGGGACTACAGGTGCGTGCCATCACGCTGGTGAAGTTTTGTATTTTTTTGTGGATATGGGGTTTTGCTGTGTTGCCAAGGCTGGTCTCAAACTCCTGGACTCAAGCAATCTGCCCACCACAGCCTCAAAAAGTGCTGGGATTATAGATGTGACCCACCATGCCTGGCCTGAATTATATAATTTTTTAAAAAGATCATCCATAGTTAGTTTCTCTCTTTCCTAAATATTATAATCATAGTATCCCTAATTAATTTTGTTATTAATAAAGTAACCTTTTTTAAATGTATCTTGTCATAGGGGAGAGACAAATATTTGTAGGTACGTTTAGAACTACATGGGACAGATAAATAAGGAGGTGGAAATGGACTATTACACTGAAAAAATAAAATAAAATAAAATGAATAGGAAGGGTTGCAAGTAAGGATGCTGAAGTTTGAGGAATAAGAGGAGAATCAGATTAGTAATTAGTATGATTAACTGCATCATATCTAATTTAGAAATCTTTAAATTAGCTTATATATACTATATATGCCTGGTTATGTTTCTATTCTTTGGTGGTAAAAATTATTCAGTGTCCTTGATTTAAAAAAAAAAAAAAGTTACAAGTACTCAAATAAAGATTTAGTTCAAAATTAAAGCATAAAAAAGAGAAAAGGGACCTCAGCCTTCTGATAATGTTTTTGGACCAAATATCTACAATATTTTCACAGGTAGAAAATTGAATACATTTCGTGTTACAAATAAAGGAGTCTTGCTGTTTTTAGATTGTGTGCCTCCACACTGCACTCTGAGCTCCTAATTTCTAAAGGAATCCAAGGCTTTAGAGCAGGTGAATTTATCAGTACTACTTGTTTTTGGAGAAAAAGAGGTATAAGGAAGTGGAAATGAACTATTAGACTGCCTACCTGAAAAAATAAAATAAATAGGAAGGGTTGCAAGTAAGGATGCTGAAGTTTGAGGAATAAGAAGAGAGTCAGATCTGCAGATGTGGTCTGAAGCTGGACCGAAGAGGTGGAGTTGCCAGGAATAATAAGGAGTGTCAAAAGAATACATTACTAAGTGAAAAGGAAGTCCACAGAATGGGAGAAAATGTTTGCAGACTAAATTTGATAAGGGACTTATCCAAAATGTATAAAGAACTCTTACAACTCAAAAAGAAGATTGCTGGGCAAAGTAGCTTGCACCCATAGTCCCTGCCCATTGGGAGGCCAAGGTGGGCGGATCTCTTGAGCCCAGGAGTTTAAAACCAGCCTAGGCAACATAGTGAGATCACATCTTTACAAAAATATATAAAAATTAGCCCGGTGTGATGGTACTTGCCTGTAGTCCCAGCTACTTGGCAGAGCTGAGGTGGGAGGATTGCTTGAGCCCAGATGTGAGAAACTACCCTGAGCAATATGGTGTGACTCCATCTCTACAAAAAATAAAGCAGTGTAGCCAGACATAGTGGCACAAGCTTGTAGTCCCAGCTATTTGGGAAGCTGAAGTGGGAGGATCACCTGAGCCCAGAGAGGTTGAGGCTATAATGAGTTGTGATAGTGCCACCGCACTCCAGCCAGGGCAACAGAGTGAGACCCTGTCTCAAAAGACACACAAAAGCAAACAAACAAAAACCAAAAAGGCAACCCAATTTTTAAAAATAGGCAAAATATCTTAAGAAGCATTTTTACAAAGGAAATCTAGGAGTGGCTAATATGCACATGAAAAGGTGCTCAGCACCATTAATCTCTATGAAAATGTGAAGAAAAACCAGAAGCTACTGTATCTTACCCATTCAACTGCCTATAATCAAAGCCCATAATTAAAAGTCTATAGAAAGGGAAAGTAGGTTAGTTGTTGCCTGGGGCTGGGGAATGGGAAAGTTGGGGGAAATGGAAAGTGACTTCTAATGAGTACAGGTTTCTTTTTGGGACAATAAAACTGTTCTAAAATTGCTTATGGTGGTGGTTGATAATTCTGTGAACATATTAAACACCTTTAGTGGGTGAATTGTATGGTATGTGAATTATGTCTCAATAAAGTTTAAGAAATAAGACAATAACAAGTGCTGGCCAGTATATAAAGAAATTAGAACTCTCATACAGTACAGGTGGGAATGAGAAGTGGTGCAGCCACTTTGGAAAACAATTTGGTAGTTCCTCAAAAGGATAAATAGAAAGCTACCATATGACATAAGAATTTTTTTTTTTTTTTTTTTTTTTTGAGACAGAGTCTTGCTCTGTCTCCCAGGCTGGGGTATGGTGGTGCGATCTCGGTTCACTGCAACCTCTGCCTCCCAGGTTCAAGCAGTTCTCCTGCCTCAGTCTCCTGAGTAGCTGGGATTACAAGCGGGCACCCACCATGCCCAGCTAATTTTTATATTTTCAGTAGAGAGGGGGTTTCACCATGTTGGCAAGGCTGATCTCAAACTCCTGACCTCAGGTGATCTGCCCACCTCAGCCTCCCAAAGTGCCGGGATTACAGGCGTGAGCCACTGCACCTGGCCGGACATAAAAATTTCACTCCTAGTTATACACACAAGAGAAGTGAAAACAGGTACACACAAAAACTCAGGCACAAATGTTCATAGCAGCATTATTCATAAAACCCAAAATTGAAAGCAACTCAAATATCCATCAGCTGATGAATGGATAAATTAAGTGTGACATAAGGCACAATGGAAAATTAGCAATAGAATAAGTAGTGATATAGGTTACATTATAGATGAACCTCGAAAACATTGACCTAAGTGAAAGAAGTCAGTCAAAAGTAACCACAAATGTAAGATCTTATTTCCATGAAATGTTCAGAATAGTCAAAACTACAAGAGACAGAAAATAGATTTAGCAATTGCCTAGGGCTGCAGGGAGAATGAGGAAGTAAGAAGTGATTGCTAGTAGGTACAAGTTTTCTTTTAAGGACAATAGAAATGTTCTAAAATTAGATTATGGTGATGGTTGCACAATGCTGTAAATACCTTTCACAACATTGAATAGATGCCTTAAACTGGCGGACTTCATGGCATGTGAGTGACATCTTTTTTTCTTTCTTTTTTTTTTTTTTTGAGAAGTAGTTTTGCTTTTGTCGCCCAGGATGGAGTGCAGTGGTGCGATCTCAGCTCACTGCAATCTCTGCCTCCCAGGTTCAAGTGATTCTTCTGCCTGAGCCTCCTGAGCAGCTGGGATTACAGGCACATGCCACCATGCCCAGCTAATTTTTTGTATTTTTAGTAGAGACGGGGTTTCATCCATGTTGGTCAGGGTGGTATTGAACTCCTGACCTCAGGTGATCCGCCCCCCACCCCCCCGCCAGCCTCCCAAAGTGCTGAGATTACAGGCATGAGCCACCTCACCCAGCCCTGTGAGTGATATCTTAATAAAGCTGTTAAAAAAGAATGAGCAGGCATATTATATTCAGTTGAAGTAGTGACTAGAACAAGTCTCTGCTCTCTCAGGCTCCATCCCCTCTTATCCTTTTCCTCTTTCCTCTGGGTCTCTTCTCTGTCATTTCTTTCTCCATGACACAACACACTCTCTTCTCCAAAACTTTTTTATTCTCCTACCTCCTTCCTCAAAATGCAGCTCCTTCCTTTAACTGGCTGTATTGCTTTTTTTCTTTTTCTTTAACTTTTGAAATTGACATGTAATAAGCGTATATATTTATAGGGTACAGAGTAAATATTGCAATACAAACAATGTACAGTGATCTGATCAGGGTAATTAGCATATCGATCATCTCAAACATTTATTATTTCTTTTTTTTCTCTTTTGAGACGGAGTTTCGCTCTTGTTGCCCAGGCTGGAGTGCAATGATGCAATCTCGGTTCACCGCAACCTCTGCCTCCCGAGTTCAAGCGATTCTCCTGCCTCAGCCTCTAAGAATAGCTGGGATTACAGGTATGCACCACCACACCCTGCTAATGTTGTAATTTTAGTAGAGACGGGGTTTCTCCATGTTGGTCAGGCTAGTCTCAAACTCCGGACCTCAGCTGATCCGCCCACCTCATCCTCCCAAAGTGCTGGGATTACTGGCGTGAGCCACCGTGCCCGGCCTCTATTTTTCTTTTAAATCTGAATGTGATCTCTCCTTCCCATTCTGAGCACTCACGCTCCTCCAGAGCTAAGCTTAGAAAACAAAGGAATACAGGGATAGGGAAACAAATGATCTCGAAATAGTTATGGAAAATAGCAACTTCTTTTTTTCTGCGGAGCTTCCTTTCGACCGTGATTTTCCTTTTCCTTTTTGTTTTTTCCAGACAGAGATTTTTCTCTATCTCTGGCTCTTGAAGTGAGGTCAGAGACTCAAAAATACCACACTGTATCATTTACTTGGGCATTTTCTCAGAAGGGGATTAACTTTGGCAAGAGTTTGGGCGGTGACAAATGACTCAGAGATAAAAGATGAGTCAAGAAGCATTGCTAAAACTGTGGTCGCTTCGCATCAACCTTAGGGATATGGGACTTTGCAACTTGGCAACCATAACATTATATTGATTAGTGTAATAGATTCTTTCTGAGTATGATAGCAAAGACAAAGGCAGAATATTCTTAGTATATCAATAAATTCCATCGGTCATTATTTGATACTTAAAAAAAATACTTGTCTCAAGAAGCAAGGTTTTAACCACACAGCAGTTTTCACATTACTGAAAAACCCACTAGGAAGAAAGACACTCTAGTGGATCTCTATTTACTCAATAATAAAAGCAAAATCAAATGACCTTTATTTAAAAACAAACAAGTGAAAGAAAAATTGGCAGGCAGAGAAGGGAGTCACCTTTTTCTCAATCCACTGCTTGAGAAACTATCCGTTAGCTCCAGAATGTTTTTATTTTATTTATTTATTTATTTATTTATTTATTTATTTATTTATTTATTTATTTATTTTTTATTTTATTTTTTTGAGATGAAGTCTCGCTCTATTGCCCAGGCTGGAGTGCAGTGGCGTGATCTTGGCTCACTGCAACCTCTGCCTTCCGGGTTCCAGCGATTTTCCTGCCTCAGTCTCCTGAGTGACTGAGATTACAGGCACGTTGCCACCACACCTGACTAATTTTTGTATTTTTAGTAGAGACAGGGTCTCACCATGTTAACCGGGTTGGTCTCAAACTCCTGGCCTCAAGTGATCCACCTGCCTCCGCCTCCCAAAGTGCTGGGATTGCAGGTGTGAGCCACCATGCCCAACCCAGAAACATTATTATTATTATTATTATTATTATTATTATTATTATTATTTTACTATTTGAGATGGAGTCCTGCTCTGTAACCCAGGCTGGAGTGCAATGGAGCGATCTTGGCTCACTGCAACCTCTGCCTCCCGGGTTCAAGCTATTCTTCTGTTTCAGCCTCCCGTGTAGCTGGGATTACAGGAGTGCACCACCATGCCCGGTTAATTGTTTTTGTTTTTTGTTTTTTTTTTGTATTTTTAGTAGAGACAGGGTTTCACCATGTTGGCCAGGCTGGTCTCAAACTCCTGATCTCAGGTGATCCACCCACCTCAGCCTCCCAAAGTGCTGGGATTATAGACATGAGCCACCATGCTCAGCTGGAAATATTATTTTTAAAACAACTTTTAGATAAAAACCACATAATAGTGACTAATATTTATTGAGCCCTTAGTATGTCCCAGTCACTGTTCTAAGAATTTTACATGTATTCACTTAGTTCAACCTCACAATCACTTTATGACATAGGTACTATTATTATCACCACTTTACAGATGAAGAGACTGAAGCATAGAATATACAGTAAGTGGCAGGGCAGAAACTTGAATCTAAGACAGTCCTATTCCAGAGAACACACTCTTTTTTTTTTTTTTTTTTTTTTTTGAGAGGAGGTCTCATTATATTGCCCAGGCTGGAGTGCAGTATGACTCACTGCAGCCTTCACCTCCCAGGCTCAAGCAGTTCTCTCACCTGAGTCTCCCAAGTAGCCTGGACCACAGGTGCAAGCCACATGCTTGGCTATTTTTTAAAGCATTTGTGGAGACAAGGCCTTGCTGTATTTCTCAGGCTGATCTCAAACTTCTGGGCTCAAGTGATTCTCCTGCCTCAACCTCCCAAAGTGCTAGGGTTACAGGCCACCATGCCCCACCAAGGACATACTCTTAATTGGTGTGTCATACCTACTGCCTTTTTCAGTCTAAAGACTTTCCTGGGAAGAAAGTAAATTCCACTTGGTCTCATGAATACATCTTGAGATCTATTCTCAAGATCTATTGTGATGAAGATGAATCTAATTCATGTCAATTCTGAAGATCTTTTAGTGCTTTTTCTGAGTGAAATTTCTAGGACCCATTTGAAAACCTTGTCAGTTAAAAGGAGAGTGTATTAATCTATAAATATTGTATTTATCCAGTTGAGAGAGATCAATCATTAATTGTTTGAATACCTAAGTGAGCTGTAGTAAGCATATTTGTGAAGATTAGAAAGTGAGGTCTTAGCCGGGCGCGGTGGCTCAAGCCTGTAATCCCAGCACTTTGGGAGGCCGAGACGGGCGGATCACGAGGTCAGGAGATTGAGACCATCCTGCCTAACACGGTGAAACCCCGTCTCTACTAAAAAATACAAAAACTAGCCGGGCGAGGTGGGGGGCGCCTGTAGTCCCAGCTACTCCGGAGGCTGAGGCAGGAGAACGGCGTAAACCCAGGAGGCGGAGCTTGCAGTGAGCTGAGATCCGGCCACTGCACTCCAGCCTGGGCGACAGAGCGAGACTCCGTCTCAAAAAAAAAAAAAAGAAAGTGGGGTCTTGGGCTAGTCATGGTGGCTCATACCTGTAATCCCAGCCCTTTGAGAGGCTGAGGCAGGAGGATTGCTTGAGCCCAGGAGTTCAAGACCAGCCTGGGCAACATCATGAGACCCTGTCTCAAGAAAAAGAACTTTACAAAAAAGAAAGTGGGATTTTAATACATAAAGTTCTTAGCATGCTAGAGTTTCAACAACCCACATTTTATCAAGCTAACACATAATTAACATCACACAAAAGCATAGAGTGACTTAAATTTTAGTGCACAATAATAGCAGTGAACTGTGCTGAAGTGTCTGTATATTACTTACATTTAAATTACACCACTGATAATGAAGTTTTGCATGCCAAACCATCTTAAGAAAAACCCCTGTAAGAACCTTACCATTTGGGATCTAGTTTGACACTTACGATCACTTCACTCCCAGTATATAGGCAATACCACTGAGTTCAGAGATGTTTTGTAACTTTAAAATTGTTTATATTTCTCCTCATTTTATAACTTATAACTAAGAGTTTTGCATATATAATCTGTGTGTGTGTGTGTGTGTGTGTGTGTTTTGTTTTTGGGATAAGAGCTTGTTCTGTCACTCAGGTAGGAGTGTAGTGGTGTGATCATGACTCACTGCAACCTCTACCTCCTGGACTCAAGCAATCCTCCCCTCTCAGCATTCTGAATAACCAGGAATACAGGTATGCACCACCATGCCTTGCTAATTTTTTAATTTTTTTGTAGAGATGAGGTCTGAGTTGCCCAGGTTGGTCTTGAACTCCTGGGTTCAAGCGATTCTTCTGTCTTGGCCTCCTAAAGTGCTGGGATTACAGGTGTGAGCCACTGTGCCCAGCCTTAATAAATTTCTACATCCACAGGCATAATAAAAGTGAAAATGGAGATTGACTTGCTGACACATTGGTGTCAGTGCTGTTGAAGCTTGTGCATAAGCAGCAGTTCCCACCAGGAGACCAGGATGAGAGAAATGGAGATTTAGAGCTATTTTTAATATTTTCAAAAGATGAATGAAACCATAGTTTCATAAGGTTATACAAATTAGTTAAATACCAATTCTTTTGCTTGGAATATGTTAACAGTGTGGTTATCACTCTGGTAATTCACTATGACCTCTCCAGAAAGACATTCATTCATCTTTCTTGGGGCAATGCTCAGTGTGTACCAAGCATACGGTAGGGAGTAAACAGTTATTTCGTGCAGTGACTGCATGCCAACGGATGCTCTCATTGGCTGCTGATAACATCATAGAGACGTCTGGGATTTATTAGATCAACCAGATGGTTAGAGTGTTATGACATGCTAGTGTTTTAACAACCCAAGTTTTATCAATTTAACATACAATTAACGTCATACATAAGCATCAAGAGACTTAAATTTTAGTGGGCAATAATAGTTGTGAATGGTCCTAAATTGCCTGTATATTACCTACATCCTTGCTTGTTGGTATCAACTAACATTTTATTTATTTGCATGACATTAAAACAATGACACTGATATGTGCAATTTTAACAATATTTATTTATGTATTTTGAAACCGGCTTATGAGACTGGCTAATTTTTTTTTTTTTTTTTTTTTTTGTATTTTTGGTAGAGATGGGGTTTCACCATGTTTTCAAGGCTGATATCAAACTCCTGGGCTCAAGCAATCCACCTGCTTCAGCCTCTTAAAGTTCTAGGATTACAGGTGTGAGCCACCATGCTCAGTCTGATATGTGCAATTTTTATATTGTTAAATTTTGATAAGGGATAAAAGACTACACATTGAGTGCAAGGTACTCTGCCCAGGTGATGGGTGCACCAAAATCCCAGAAATCACCACTAAAGAACTTAATCATGTAACCAAACATGACTTGTTCCTCAAAAACCTATTAAAATAAGAAAGAAAGAATGAAGGGAAAAAAGCAATTAAAAAGCTTTTGATAATTATTTTTACCTGATAAATGGATGGCTTGATTTTGCAAGAGAAAAAAGAGATACACAATTGAAAGAAATGCCTTCCAATATATGCATTTTAGCCAGAAGGACTCTTTCAAAGGAGTCCAATTCACTGGGAAAGCTAATGAAAGGAATTTCCACCAAGGATGGAAAAGGAGCCTTTGGTGGTGAAAGGTGGTGAAAATCCAGGGGTAGAAGGGGAAAAAAAAAAAAAAAAAAAAAAAAAAATATATATATATATATATATATATATACACACACACATACACACACACACGCACACATATGTACACACACATATATATACACACATTTATATATAAGCATATGCTCTCTATATATAGCATATAAATACACACACACACACACACACACACACACACACACACACACAGAGAATATACCATTCCCCTTTCGTCCCCTCCCCTCTACCCCTACCTGTCCCATTTCTCCAGCCTAACTGCAGAGTTGAATGCAGCTTTACCAGGGTTCTCTGAAACTCAAGCATAACAAATAAGGAGAAATCTTGTTTCCTGTGGCCATTACTCAAGGTAGGTGGAGGGGCCCTAAAAGTTGGGAAAAGGTGATGCAATACTGGCAAGGTAGGACTCTGACATTCCTGGGTCCTCTCACCAAATACCTTCAAAATTTCTTTTTTAACCATCTAAAGTACTTTGCATTTCTCTGTAAATCTCTAAATACTGAAATACTGAGCCTTAACTTTCAAATACTGGCTTAAACTCAATTTGGGGAAAAGGAATCTGCTTTGAGAATAGAATGCCAGTTTATTTTCTTCTTCTTTCTTTTTTTAAGTTAAAAACAATTTTTTTTTTTTTTTTTTTTTTTTTTTTTTTTTTTTTGTAGAAATGAGGTCTCACTATGTTGTCCAGGCTGGTCTCAAACTCCTGGGCTCAAGCAATCCACCTGCCTCTGCTTCCCAAAGTGCTAGGATTACAGGAATGAGCCACCACCCCAGCCTAATTTATATTTATCTATATTTATATTTGTCTATATTTTTCAAAGTTTCCAAATACCAAATTACAAATACCAAAATATGTAGGTATTGCCTTTGTCATCAGAGAGCAAAACAAGAAAACTTATTTTTAAAATGATATACTATAGAACAGGGAAATAGGCAAACATCTTCACAGCAGTTTGGGAACAGTTGAAATCCAAACTTTGGAGGCCAAATTGTCATTGCCACTAAGAGTAACGTTACAGTAAGATTAAGTATGGTTTACAAAGTGCTTTTATGTACCTTTTCCAGTGTACATTAATAGTTACAAGAGGCATGTTCCTCCCCACAGCCAGATTACTATCTAAATGCTGGTTTCCTGGATATGTAAGAGAGATGTGAGGAAACCAGGGAATATGAATTTCCCCTGACATGGTTTGGGTTTGTGTCCCCACTGAAATCTCACATGGAATTATAATCCCCAGTGTTGGAGGAGGGGCCTAGTGGGAGGTGATTGAATCATGGGAGACTCCCCATTGCTGTTCTTGAGATAGTGAGTTCTCACGAGATCTGGTTGTTTAAAAGTGTGAGGCACTGACGGGCACGGTGGCTCACGCCTGTAATCCCAGCACTTTGGGAGGCCAAGGCGGATGGATCACGAGGTCAGGAGATGGAGACCATCCTGGCTAACACAGTGAAACCCCGTCTGTACTAAAAATACAAAAAATTATCCGGGCGTGGTGGCAGGCGCCTGTAGTCCCAGCTACTTGGGAGGCTGAGGCAGGAGAATGGCGTGAACACGGGAGGTGGAGCTTGCAGTGAGCCGAGGTCGTGCCACTGCACTCCAGCCTGGGCGACAGAGCGAGATTCCATCTCAAAAATAAATAAATAAATAAGTAAAAATAAAAATAAAAGTGTGCAGCACCTTCCACTTTGCCCTCTTCCTCCTTCTCAAGCAGTGTAAGACGTGCTAGTTTCCCCTTCGTCTTCCACCATGATTGTAAGTTTCCTGAGGCCTCCCCAGTCATGCTTCCTGTATAGCTTGTGGAACTGAGTCGATTAAACGTCTTTTTTTTTTTTTTTTTAATTACCCAGTCTCAGGTAGTTCTTTACAGCAATGCAAGAACAGACTAATACACCCCTCATATTCATTTATTTATTCAGAAAACCTTGAACATTTACCATATTCCAGATAAAGTTATGAACTTCGAATAAAGTAGAGAACAGGATAGACATGGTCTCTGTTCTCTGAAAGGTTACCTGCTAGTTGAGCGGTTGCAAGGAAAAGTAAACACATAAAATAATTGTAACATCTATTACATGCTATGAGGAGGTCAGTTCCCTCCAGCCAAAGACCACCAGGAACACACCTGTAGTTAAAGAAGTTGGATTATTGCTCATTGCATCAAGAACACACACCATATAGAATTGTAGGTTGTGTCACTAAGAGGGTGTTGGAAAGAATCTGGTTGGAAGAAGCGAGCTGGATGATTTTGGAGGAAGGCCTAAGGTCGTGGTGGTTTGCCCTAAATTAGATAACTGTCAGAAAGAGGGGACAGTTCTATGACTGGGCATAGAAGCAGCAGTCACTTATTTTTATTTATTTTATTTTATTGTTATTATTTTTAGAGTCAGGGTCTTGCTCTGTCACCCAGACTGCAGTGCAGTGATGTGATCATAACTCACTGTGGCCTCAAAGTCCTAGGCTCAAGCAATTCTCCCACCTCAGCCTCCTGAGTAGATGGGACCACAGACACCATTCCCAGCTGCAGTCACTCATTTAACAAGAGAAGAGAAAAAGTCTGGTATTTTGTGGGTCGTACAGTGGCCTTGCTTTTGTAAGTGCTTAAACAAACTTATGAAATAGGCTTATTTTGTCTCATTCTGTCATGGTCTCAGGATAACCTTGTCAGAGTTTGCTATCTGTGAGATCATCTATGTCGAAGAGCAGGGAAACAGAGCCCAGCTGTTGCTGCCAGGACGGCTTCTGAAAGCCAGGGACTCCTCTTTGTATAAAGCTCCTCCCTTACAGCTGATGCTAATTTTTTTTTTTTTTTTTTTTTTTTTTTTTTTTTTTTGAGACAGGATCTCATCCTGTCACCCAGGCTGGAGTGCAATGGTGCTATTACAGCTCACAGCAGCCTCAGCCTCCAAAACTGAAGGGATCCTCTCATCTCAGCCCCACAAGTAACTGGGACTGCAGATGTGCACCACCACACCCAGCTAATTTTTGTATTTTTGATAGAGGCGGAATCTCACTATGCTGTCCATGCTGGTCTCGAACTCCTGGGCTCAAGACATCCTCCTGCCTTGGCCTCCCAAAGTGCTTGGATTACAGACACGAGCCACTGCTCCCAGTCCTATTTTATGTTATTTTTTCCTGTGATTCAGAATCAGTTGTGACTAGGCATGGTGGATCGCTTGAGCCTAGGCGTTCAAGACAAAAAATAATAATAATTAGCCCAGGCTGGTGGCATGTACCTGTGGTCCCAGTTACTCGGGAGGCTGAGGTGGGAGGGTTGCTTGAGCCTGGGAGATGGAGGCTGCAGTGAGCTGTGATTGCACCACTGCATTCCAGTGTGGGCAATAGAGCAAGACCCTGTCTCAAAAAAAATAAATAAAAACAACAACAACAAAAAAAAACAAAAGCAACAGACAAACAAAACAAAACAAACACAAATAAAATAAGTGAAATAAAGTCCTTCTCTCTCACCCAAGCTGTGACATTCCCTTCTGTACCTGACAAGACAATACTTGCATGTTTAGTGACTGAGCATTTGCTCTATGTAAGTAGTCAATAAGTAGTTTTGAGGATCATCTATTTATAGCTAACAGTAACACAGGCCCCAGATGCTCCCAATAAACAGAAGCAAATGCCAGTCCTGTGACTAGAGATGATGACAGTTATGATATTGGCAGCAGTTGGAAATGATGGTTTTGAAAACAGTAAAAAAATCACGAAGTATGTTCTATTTTTTTCATCCCCTCACCCTACCTGAATTCACTGCCTGCAGCTTTCTATTGTAATTCGAAACAACTATATTAGGAATATGTTTGTGTGCTGTAGATGCTGTCTTGAATACCATGGCAACTGCGTGCTCTTAGAGTCAAACATTTTGTCTAGATTATACATTTAGAATTTTTAAAAATGATATTTAGAAACAATGGGTATATTTCTGTAATAGCTTTAGACGTGGAATTCTTGCTCAGAGACAGATAAAGTTAAGCTTAAGTGAAAGAAGGGTGGGAGATCAGGAACTGACAATGCTCAGGAGGAAAAGCTTAGTTTCCAATAATGGAAGGCTTGCAAACCTTCTTTTTTCTTGTAATCTCAACACTTTGAGAGGTCGAGGCGGGAAGATCGCTTGAACCCAGGAGTTCAAGACCAGTCTGGGCAACATAGTGAGACTCTGCCTCCACAAAATAAATAAACAAATAAATTAGTCAAGTGGGATAGTACAAGCCTGAAGTCCCAACCACTCAGGAGGGTGAGGTGGGAGGATCCCTTGAGCTTTGGAGGTCAAGGCTGCAGTGAGCCGAGATTGCACCACTGCACTCCAGCCTGGGTAACAGAGTGAAACTCTGTCTCAAAAAATATATACATTTTTTATAGGAATAGGGTCTTGCTATGTTGCCCAGGCTGGTCTCAAACTCCTGAGCTCAAGTGATCCTCCCACCTCAGCCTCCCAAGTAGCTGGGAGTGCAGTTGTGCACTACTGCACCTAGTTCACAATCATCCTTTTGTTGGCAGGTACACACTTCCAATGTATACAAGTATAGAGAGGAATGGAAAAACAACTGGCTTGTGAGTCAGGAAGTCCTGCTCAGGCTTCCTGGCTCTACTGCTAAGTGTGTGACCAAGAGTTTTGTGCCTTAGTTTCCCTATTTGGATGATCAAGAAGTTGTTCTAGAGATCTCCAAGGTCCATGCAGCTTTATGCTTGTGAAATGAGGCTTTCTCTTCCTGAGGCCATGCATACTTGAGAGCCCTTCCCTTGTATTTCCTTATACATAGAGCAGGAGTTCAAGCTTAGAGTTATAACAAACTTTAGTTTAAACTCTGACTCTTCCCACCTATTTGCTATGTGTCCTTGGGAAAGTTCTTTATTTGTGAAATGGTTCTTATAATAGTAACCACCTCATAGGGTTGTTGGGAGGATTGACATGAGTTTAATATTAGCATCTAGCTCATATGTTACACAGATTATATGAGACAATACGCGCACAATTTGTTTAGTACTGTGCTTGGCCCATCGAAAGCAATCAATAAATGTCAACAAATATAAATAACAACCTTAAAGGACATTTTTCCCTTTTGAGCGCCTTTGGTGTAACTCACAGCCAGCCAGCCTTATGGAATTAAAACAGACAAACAATTTTTTAAAAGTCCCCTTATGGTAATCTTTAATTTAATTTTTTTTTTGACACAGGATCTCACTATGTTACCCAGGCTGATCTCCAACTCTTGGCCTCAAGCCATCCTCTCGAATCAGCCTCCCAAAGTGCTGGGATTACAGGCATGAGCCATCCGACCTGACCAAGAAATCCTGGGATACAAAGTGTCCCAAGTAAAATAGTAATTCAGATGCACATTTCTTGAATAATCATGACACAATTTAACATCTGTTCCCTGGGACTAACTGGTTCATGCCACTAACCCTCACCACACTGGGATTTTTCAGTCCTAGATTTCAGGTTAAGAGGGTTTTCTGCATAACTCTCTAAAAAATACTGTGCCTAGGTCTAGCCTTTGGAGAGAATTGCCTCTGGTCAGTGAAAGTTTACCTGCCTGCCCCTCCAGCTTTTCACACTGTATCTTAATCTTATTATTTAGTTTATCTAAAAGGAGCTGTCTCTTAGTATTGCTTTCCTATCAGTGACTTACACATACGGATGCAGTTATATTTGCATGTTTTGGCCTCAGTTGTATACTGCCTATTAATCAGCTATCATAGCAGTAGCTACTAAACCCATATTAACATCAGAGTTACTTCTGATCCCTCTGAATTTAATTTAAGAAGATGATTTGGGCTGGCTACGGTGGATCAAGCCTGTAATCCCAGCACTTTGGGAGGCCGAGGTGGGCGGATCACAAGGTCAGGAATTCGAGACCAGCCTGACCAACATGGTGAAACCCCATCTCTACTAAAAATACAAAAATTAGCCGGGCGTGGTGGTAGGCGCCTGTAATCCCAGCTACTTAGGGGGCTGAGGCAGGAGAATCGCTTGAACCCGGGAGACAGAGGTTGCAGTGAGCCAAGATTGTGCCATTGCACTCCAACCTGGGCGACAGAGGGAGACTCCGTCTCATAAAAACAAACAAACAAAAAAAGAAGATGATCTGGTAGGGCACAGTGGCTCACACCTGTAATCCTGCACATTGGGAGACTAAGTTGGGAGGATCATTTGAGGCCAAGAATTTGAGACCAGTCTGGGCAACATAATGAGACCCTCATCTCAAAACAATAAAACATGACAATTAGAAATTAAAATAATAAAAAAAATAGCTTGGTAATTCCAGCTGTTAGGGATAGTGAAGCCGGAGGATCGCTTGAGGCCAGGAACTATGGGCTGCAGTGAGCTATGATTTCACCACTGCACTCCAACCTGGGCAACCTGTGAGTGAGACTCTATCTCAATTTTTTTTTTTTAAAAAAAAGACAATTAGAAATGTGCTATGTACGTATATATCCAGCCACAAAATTATAAGTAATCATTAAAAATTCAAACATTTTAAACCGGCCATAGTGGTACATACCTATAGTCCCAGCTACTTGGGAGGCTGAGGCAGGAGGATGCTTGAGCCCAGAAGTTCAAGGATGAAGCCTGTGAATAACCATGGCACTCCAGCCTGAGCAACATAGCAAGACCCTCCCTCTAATTTAAGTAAGAAATAAGTATCCTAAGTGATAGTACTTCATAACCCCATCCAGAGATAATATCCCTATTAATGTCTTCCAAATTTTCTCTATACGTGTTCTATACATGCTTCTTCATTGAAATGGGATAATAATTAAAATCATTTGAATATTTTGTCATTGGTTTCT
Organism: Rhinopithecus roxellana; assembly: GCF_007565055.1. Classification (NCBI taxonomy): domain Eukaryota; kingdom Metazoa; phylum Chordata; class Mammalia; order Primates; family Cercopithecidae; genus Rhinopithecus; species Rhinopithecus roxellana. The sequence goes on from NC_044559.1 coordinate 110,268,190, forward strand.
TTTGTAATTTTATTTTATTTTATTATTTTTTATTTTTTGGAATCTAGGCCTTTTTCTGTCACTCAGGTTGGAGTGCAGTGGTGCGATCACAGCTCACTGCAGCCTCAGTCTCCTGGGCTCAAGTGATCCTCCCACTTCAGCCTTTTATTTTTTTGTAGAGAGGGGTTCTCACTCTGATATACAGGCTGGCCTCGAATTCCTGAACTCAAGTGATCCTCCTTTTTTTGGCTTCCTGAAGTGCTGGGATTAGAGGCTTTGTAATTTTAAATTAAATGTGTAATAGTCAAAAATTGTGTGATTCATACTTTGATAATTATGTTTCCAACTGGCATATAGACATTCTGAGTCCTCCAAAGCTGGGACTGCAGCTGTCTTGGTCACCAGTATGTCCCCAGAACCCAGCCCCCCACACAGCAGGTACTCAATAAATATATGTCAGCCGAATGTTGAGTGTATGAATGACTAAATAACCAAAATGCTACAGACTTCTCCGTGTCTTTCTGGGATAATTCTTATTATTATTATCATTATTTTCAATGAATTCACTTCCAATGATATAATTCTTAAGTAAAGTTGCTTGATCAAATTAATGAACATTTTACATTTTTATAGAGAGCTCCAAATTGATCTGTGAGGAATTTATAGTAATTTGTACTCCATCAACAGTGAATTAGAGAGCCTATTTTCCCACACTTTCCAAAACATGTGGAATTGTACAACAAAATGCATACGACTAAAGAGAGGATTATTTTGAAACTCGATTTATTACATCTCTGTAATTGTGAGGAGATGACAAATGTTATTTTTGGAGGGAAGGTTGGGAAAGATAAAATAGAGTCCCATTTAAATGGGAGATTTAGGTCTATCGTACTTGACTTTGCAAAAGTTTCAAAAATCATTTGATCTTGGATATAGCTCAAATATGGATTGTCATATGTATATAGTATACTGTTGCGGTTGCTCAAGTTTTTCCTCAAAAAACTTAAATTACATAGTAAATGTTTAAAACTCCTTGTGGAAGTATAACATAACACAGAAAAGGGCATATATTGTAAGTCTTTGGTCCAGTGAATTTTCACAAACTGAATGTATTTATGGAGCTGGCACCCAGAACAAGAAACTGAATATTCTTAGTACCCCAATATTCAATAGAAGAATATTGAATAATATTCTTCTATTCAATTAGAAGCCCACTGCATAAGGTCTCATTTATATGGGTATCTGTCTCGATTACATCCGAAAATTGATTGTATGTATAGCAGTAATAATAGTAATGTACATTTTCTATTAATATATTTAAGTTACATTTGTATATACTTACATGTGTATTGTGTAGGGATTCATATTGAAGTTTTTCTGTGGAATTTCTCTCATCATTATACAACGTGTTTTAAAGACAGGTCAGTAGAAATACATAGACGACCCCTCACGTCACGCATAGCTAAAATTAAAATCACTGATTACTCTGCGCATTCTTAGAGGTTTCCAGATAGTGCTGAACACCAACCATGCAAGTCATAGAAACAGCTGAGGATTCCGTGTAACACTCAGTGATGACGGTGATTCAGGCCCATTGCTATTATTAGAGCAAGTAAGTGCTAAACAGACTACTAAATAATGCCCTTGGAAGAGGGGAAGAAAGTGAATCTGAGTATCTGGCCCTTAATCTCTCCAAACTGTACCAGTCCCAATCCAAATGTCACGTCAGTCCCTATTCCCGTTGCTCTTGGCCTTGGACTCTGCATGTCTGCTGCCAGGGCAGAGTCGAGCTCCATGTGGCTGTGTCTATGAGTGACCTGGACTCACCTCTCTTCGTCAAGTGCTTCTCTGGGAAGAAAGGGAGAGATGTGTGTCATGGTCAAGAAACAGTTCAGAGACTCCAGTAGGCACATTTCTCAGATCTTTTGTCACATTTTACTGTGACTTCAATTGAAATTATTGTCTTATTGGGCTTTTATAAAAGTGCCAGAGATCCTTTGGTAGTTCATAAGCATGAATGACTGGGTATTCACGCACATGTGTGAGATGTGCCACCCTGGCAGGTGTAGTGGCTCCCACCTGTAATCCCTGCACTATGGGAGGCTGAGGCAGGAGGATGGCTTGAGCCCAGGAGTTTGAGCCCAGCCTCGGCAACAAAGTGAGAACTTGTCTCTACAAAGAATATAAAAATTAGCCAGATGGTATGCACCTGTGGTCCCAGCTATATAGGAGGCAGAAGTGGGAGGATCCCTTGACCCAGGAGGTGGAGGTTGCAGTGAGCCATGATCTCACCTCTGTACTCCAGCCTGGGCAATAGAGCTAGACTCTAGACTCTGTCTAAGAAAAAACAAAAAAGAGACCTACCACCCTTGAACCTTGTTATGACATCAGCACATTAGCTGTCTGACATGAAAGAAAAGAAAGAAAGTGCCAGAAACAACACAACAGTTGTACGATTTTGTGTGGGTAATAATTACATTTTACATTTGAAGGCCCAAGTCTGAAAGGTGAGCACCAGCCATACAAATGGAATCAAAGCAGAAGCTAACACACCTCTCTCCAGTGAAAAATAAAATCACTCGCACAATGAGACAAACTGGTATAATATGAAATACATTTGAGCTTTGTCCCCAGTTCCTGACATGGAGCGCCTAAATGCCTTGTAATTGCCCAAGTGATAATGGTGATAGGTGCATCTTCTGTTAGAATATTTGGTTCTTGTACAAAGTTGTTGAACACCACAGAATTTCCTGAGTGATAGGAAACTCACCACTGCTGGGTTTTTTTTTGAGACAGGGTCTTGCTCTGCCACTCAGGCTGGAGTGCAGTGACACAAACAGCTCACTGCAGCCTGGAACTCCCAGGCTTAAGTGATCTTCCCACCTAAACCTGCCAAGTAGCTGGGACTACAGGTGCACATCACCACACCTGGCTAATTTTATTTGTTTATTTATTTTTTATTTTTTTAGAGACAAGGTCTCACCATGTTGCCCAGGCTGGTCTTGAACTCCTGAGCTCAAGCGATCATCTCACCTCGGCCTCCCATAATACTGGGGTTACAGGCATGAGCCACTTTGCCTGGCCCCCCAAGCATTTTTGATCACACCTGAGTTTATGCTAATGAGGTGACTTATGGCGAGGTCCTTAGATAGCTTTAAGATGGGGCTAACCAGTCACTAGAAAGAACAAGTGATTAGAGGACTAAAGTATCAAAACATTCAGCTGCTCCCACCAACTGTAAAGTATCAGAACATTCAGCCCCTCCCACCAACCTCCAGGGAAAGGGTCATCAGGGGCACTGGAGATTAAACTCCATAAAAACTCTGGGACAATGGAAGCTCTGCTCTCCCTCCTCCAAAACTCACCCTCTCCATCTCTTCCTCTGTATGCTTGGTAATATCCTTTATAAGAAACTGGTAAACCTCAGAGTTTCTCTGAGTTCTGGGAGCTGTCCTAGCAAATTAGCTGAACCCAAGTGGGGACTGTTGGAGCTCTGGTTTGTGGCGATTGAGTCAGACTGGGTGGCCTGGACTTGAGATTGGGATCTAAAGAAGCGGTTGTCTTTGGGGACTGTGACCTCACCCTGTCGGCTCTGACACTGCCTCTAGGTAGATAGTGTCAGAATTGAATTGAATTATAGGACACCCATTCGGTTGGTGTGTAGGGAAAAACCTATGTCTGGTCACAGAAGTGTGTTCTGTGTTTCATTGAGCAGGTGAGTAGAAAGGAAAAAAGTATTTGTTTTTCCCTTAATGCAGAAAAATTTTTAAAAATAATTCTAAATGTACCAAATAATTACAAATTTCACCTTTTTTTTTTTTTTTGAGACAGATTCTCCTTCTGTCTCCCAGGCTGCAGTGCAGTGGCATGATAATGGCTTACTACAACCTGAACTCTCAGGTTCACACAATCTTCCCACCTCAGCCTGCCCTGAGGTGCTGGGACCACAGGCAGGTGCTACCACACCGGGCTAATAAAATTTCACTTTCATTCAGCAACATTCAGAATCTCAGTAAATCAGAGACATAATTTAAAATAGAATGAAGTTCAATGTAAGTTTGAGGCACAACACTTGGAGAAAAATCATCAACTTGGTGGGTGACATTTTTGTGTATTTTTCTCATTTTATCCTTATAATGGTACAGTGATTTAGTTACTGCTATTACTACTGCCATCTTATAACTGAGGATGCTGAGATAAGTGACTACCCCTCATGACCCACCTGGTCCTGGTCAGGGATGAAGGGAGAAGAGCACCCTGGTCTCTTTGACTCCAAAGTTTGTTCTCCTAAATAGAATGTTCTATGAAGTGACCACATATTCCTTCGGTTCAAAGATTCTACAATCTTTAGCCTAAAATGTGAATATGGAAATAGGTCAAAGACAGAAGTGGATTTAAATGCCACTTTCATGGCTACCTGCTGTATACCAGGCATGGTGCAAAATGTGCCTCAAGGATGTTATCTTTTTTTTCTTTTTCTTTTTTATTTTTTTGCAGACAGCATCTTGCAATGTTGTAGGTTGCCCGGGCTGGTCTTGAACTCCTGGTCTCAAGGGGATCCTTCCACCTCGATTCCCAAAGCGTTGGGATTATAGGTGTGAGCTGTCACGCCCAGCCAAGGATGTTCTCACTTAATCCTGTTACAACCAGTTTTCTGATGAATCTTAAGAGAGCTGAAGAAGCTTGCCCGAGATCAGGCAGGTAAGAGGTGTGGAGGAGGGGTTTGGCAGCAGGTCAGTCAGTCAGACTAGAGACTACAGTGCTCCCTCAAGGGGACTTCTGAACAGATGAAACATATCAGAAAAGTTACACTCTGGCTTCTGTCTTTAAGGATAATCCTTAGGCATCTCGGAGGCACATGGTTCTGTTTGGTCAAGTGCATGGCTGTCCCTGTTATTTGTGGGTCTAAGGCACAAGTATGGGTGGAGGCCCACATACCATATGACTAAATGTGTAAACACAAACCAAGTTAACATGCTGCTAAATAGATTATGTTCAATCTTTCTACCTAGATAAACATATCTTTAGGATGTGTGGAAGGCCAGGTTTCAGTTTCTAATTCTCCTTAGCATGACAAGCCAGGGGTGATAGCATGAGGCACTTCTCTTCCTCTGCAATGAAGGATCGTGTGCTGCACCTCCAGCCCTCCAACCCGCAGGAGCTCTGAGCTGTGCATCACCCTCCAGGGTCTTGGGTGCATGCCTGACTGCACCATCTGCTCTTAAGAAGAGGGCCCCCAGGAAGGAGCTGGAGCAAGGCCTCTAAATCAACCTGAGGCCATTTGGCAGGGAAGTCAGGGGTACTTTGAAGCTTGATCTAGACAAGGGCCATGTGACTGTCGGGTAGGGCATGGCACCTGAGCTGCATCTCCCCATCCAGAGGCTACAGTGGAGAAAGTTCAGAGCAAGGCCCCGCTGTGCTCAGGGCTGCTCCTGCTGGACCTAAAGGCCCAAAGTACTGCTTGTGGCGCAGAGCCAAATTCAAAGAAGCATCCTTGGCCGGGTGCAGTGGTGCACGTCTGTAATCCCAAGCACTTTGGGAGGTCAAGGCGGGTGAATCACCTGAGGTCAGAGGTTCGAGACCAGCCTGGTCAACATGGTGAAACCCCATCTCTATAAAAATACAACAAAAATTAGCCAGATGTGGTGGACAGCTGTAATCCCAGCCACTCAGGAGGTTGAGGCACAAGAATCGCTTGAACACAGGAGGTAGAGGTTGCAGTGAGCCGAGATCGCACCACTGCACTCCAACGTGGGCGACAGAGTGAGACGCTGTCTCGGGAAAAAAAAAAAAAAAAAAAAACCCAAACAAACAAAAACAAAAACAAAGCGGCATCCTTGAAACAACCAATATTAGTTTGTTTTTTGCTTTTTGTTATGTTTTTTGTTTGTTTGTTTTTCAGACAGGGTCTTGAGACCCAGGCTGGAGTGTAGTGACACTATCACAGCTCACTGCGACCTAGACCTCTTGAGCTTGAGCAATCTTCCCATTTCAGCCTCCAGAGTAACTGAGACCACAGGTGTGTATCACCACACCTAGTTAATTTTATTTATTTTATTGTAGAGACAGAGTCTCCCTATGTTTCCCAGGCTGGTCTCAAATGCTTGACCTCAAGCAATCTTCCTGCCTCAGCGTCCCAAAGTGCTGGGATTACAGATGTGAGCCCCCATGGCGGCCACCAATATTAGTTTTTAAAACTATTTCCCATCCTTTAACCTTGCCTAGACTCTAAAACATTCAAAGTCATCCATTGCTGGCTGGGTGTGGTGACTCATGCCTGTAATCCCAGTACTTTGAGAGGCTGAGGTGGGAGGATCACTTGAGGCCAGGAGTTCCAGACCAGCCTGGACAACATAGTAAGACCCCAGCCCTATACAAAAATGTTAAAAATTAACTGAGTGTGGTGGCTTGCATCTATAGTCCCAGCTACTCAGGATGCTAAGGCAGAAGAGCTACTTGAACTCAGGAGTTCAAGACAGCAGTGAGCTTGATCACGCCACTGTACTCAATGTGGGCAACAGAATTAAAGCCTATCTCTAAAAATAAAATAAAATAAAATAAAAATTGTTTAAAGTTATCCAGTAAATATATCCCAGAAATAATTTTTCCGTCCTCCTCTTTTCACAATTTTCTACCATCTTACTGGCTCCAAAGGCCCTCCAACCACACATACCCCCTAATCAAGAAAGACAGTCTCTCCCTGTAATACCCAGGTCAATTTCTCTGGCCTCCCTACGTCCCTTCCTCCTTCTTTCCCTTTCTTTCTTTTTTATTTTTCTCACTTCCTTTTCTTCTCCCAGCTTTTAATTATGTGAACCCGCTTAGCTTTCCTTAAGAAAAATTTCTTGTTCCTCTTCCAGCCTAGGTTTCATGTATTCTTAGATTTTTGCATCACAGATATTTTTAACCAAGGAAAAGAGGAGCACTTGAGGGATGAGGGTGGGCAGGGTGTCAAGAGAAGGTGAGTGGACAAGTAGATTCCCTGGACTGAGAGAGTGGGTGCATAGAGACTTGATATGCTAAGAAAGACCAGGTTCCTTGGATGGAACCTAAAACAAACAAACAAACAAACAAAAAAAAAACCCTGCGAAAATGAGAGTCAGGTAGGCACCAAATAAACTGTATATATTTTACCTTTTATTTGTTTTGTTTGTTTGTTTGAGACAAGGTCTCGATTTCACTCAGGCTGGAGTATGGTAACATGAACCTGGCTCACTGAAGCCTCAACCTCCTGGGCTCCAGCGATCCTCCCACCTCAGCCCACCAAATAACTGGAATTACAGGTGTGTGCCGCCATGCCCAGCCAAGTTTGGGGGATTTTTTTGGTAGATACACGGTCTCGCTGTGTTACCCAGGCTGGTCTGGAACTCCTGTGTCAACCCATCCACCCATCTCAGCTTCCCAAAATGCTGAGATTACAGGCATAAGCTACCATACCTGGCCATATTTTGCCTTTTCTTTTAGAAATGTGTACACTAAAAGACTAATTTTTGACATTAAAATTCAGGGAAATCACTAAAAATATATATGATGACTTTCAGGATTTTTTTTTAATGCTTAATTTGATTACTTGTGTGTTTTTTGACTTGACTACTGTGTGTTTTTCTATATTTGTTTTACTTAAAAAATAACAACAATAGAGCTGGGCATGGTGGCTTGATCCTGTAGTCCCAGCTACTTGGAGGCTGATACAGGAGGATTCTTTGAGCCCAGGAGATGGAGGCTGCAGTGAGCAATGATCACACCACTGCACTCCAGCCTAGGAAACAGAGTGAGGCCCTGTCTATAAAATAAAAATAAAATAATGACAATAAAAAATCATTTGTAAAAACCAGATATACTCCCAACACATCAGGTTATACAGTTTGGGCAACCCAATATATATATATTACTAGCTATGCAACGTTGGAAAGACAGTATTAACAGAAACTGCAGTTCACATCATTGAGTTCAAGTGATTTATCGATGATGGTTTTTCCTTTGAATCTAGAATATTTTTCTAAATGTAAGAAATACCTGCCAGATTGGTTGTATTGTACTTAGCTTATATGAATGTTAACATTTTATTTTATTTTTTATTTTTAGAAAAAGGGTCTCACTGTTGCCCAGGCTAGAGTACAGTGACATGATCATAGCTCACTGCAGGCTCCAGCTTCCAGGCTCAAGCCATCCTCCTACCTCAGCCTCCTGAGTAGCTGGGATCACAGGCATGCATTACCATACCCAACTAATTTTTTAAATTTTTTTTGTAGGGACAAGGGTCTTCCTACGTTTTCCAGGGTGGCCTCAAACTCCTGGGCTCAAGCAGTCCTCCTGCCTCAGCCTCCCAAAGTGTTGGGATTACAGGTCTGAGCCACCACTTCTGGCAGAATGTTAACATTTTAAACAAGAAATAGCATATTCCTTAAGGTACATGCTTTGAAAGGTTGATACATTCATAAGTGAGCTTGTTTCCCTACTGAGTTGTATTTTCCTTCCTTGAATTCCATTTTAAATTGTAAACCGAAAGTAGAATTTTAAGCCCTCCTAACCACCTGAATGGACTCTCCTCTCGGCCAAGGGCATTCCAAAGTAAACCTGAAAAACCTAGTTCAGGACATGATGGGAAGTGGGAGCCAGACATGCCTCATTATACCCTCCTCCTTTTTGGAATTACTGGTAGAACCGACTCTTTAAATCTGATAAGAAACATTTGCAATCTATTCTCTCTGAAGCCTGCTACCTAGAGACCAGCAGCATAAAACCTTGGTCTCAACAACCCTTTATCGTAGCTCATACATTCCTTTCTATTGACAATAATTACTTCAACCAATTGACAATCAGAAAACTTTAAAATCTACCTATGACCTGGAAGCCCCCTCCCCACTTTGAGTTGTCCCACCTTTCTGGACTGAACCCATGTACATCTTACATGTATTGATTGATGTCTCATGTCTCCCTAAAATGTATAAAACCAAGCTGTATTTGACCAACTTGGGCAGATACCACCTAAGGCCATGTCGTAGGCATGTCCTTAACCTTGGTAAAATAAAATTTCTAAATTGATTGAGATCTGTCTCAGATACTTTTGGATTCACAGAATGATACTGAGAAAATAAGAATGGATCTACACCTTATCAATAAATTTTAAGCATATATTAATTTATAAAATAAGGTATGGTATATCTGTCTTTGTTTATAGTGCTTGTTTTTCCTTTTAAGTTTTTAATCTGTGTTTTGAAGGAAAATGCACGTATTTGTCGCAGGTTTCTTATGAAGCATTGGGGGCAAGGGGACATTTGGCTCTTATGAAATGAAATGAAAGGCAACATTTTCTAGCAATTTTAAGTATCAAGTACTTTGGAGTAACTTCACCAGGATACGATTGCTGTTGTGGGTTGCTTGGTTAATTCTAGAGTAGGCAGTAATGTAAATTTATATCAGCTATTTTGAACCTGTAATTTTGCAATAACTAGACCTTAAGACGTGAAAGCATAGTGGTTCAAATATGAATCATCATTACACTTTTTTCTAAGATCTGTTCTACAGTTTGAGTAGCTTTTCCACTAGAAGTGACACTCGGCAGGTAGGTAGGCTTTGAGTCCTTTTGTGTCACTAAAGTGAATCATAACCATACAAATTTTGTTTTTGTTTTTGTCTTTTTTGTTTTTTTGAGGCAGAGTCTTATTCTGCCACTTAGGCTGGAGTGCAGTGGTGCAATCATTGCTCACTGCAGCCTCGACTGCCTGGGATCAAGTGATCCTCCTGCCTGGACCTCCCAAACTTCTTGGGAATACAGGAGTGAGCCACAATGTCCAGGCTCAAAAAGTTTTAAAATATGACCATATACTATTTAAGATTACTCTTTGGAACTTGCATTGTTGTTTTGAAAAGCTGATAATTTTTTTAAAACTATCAACAAAAGAGCTTAGAGCTCAGAACGTAAGAACTGTGCAGTAATTGTCTCCTAAATTTGGTACTAATCATATCCTTTCACATGCTATATTTAATTCTCGGCTTTCCTTCGAAAAGAAGACGAAACACTTGGAGAGAGTTTAAAGGAAAGCCATAAAAATGATTAAAGGTTTGGAAAACAAGCTCCATGAGCTTCGGCTTCAAGAGGCTTTGCTTATTCTGCTGGTGGCACAGAATGTGAGCCCAAATTGGAGGAAAGCTTTCAAATGAAGGACAGCTAATATCTTTGCTACCATATAGAAAGAATTTAAGTTAAATATTAAATATCCTCACAATGGGATGATTTACGCAAAAGACCATCGAAAAGCACTGTGCAAAGGACCATTAGAAATAGGGTAGATTTTTGGCTGGGCATGGTGGCTCACACCTGTCATTTCAGCACTTTGGGAGGCCAAGGCGGGAGGATTACCTGAGGCCAGGAGTTTAAGATCACCCTGGCTAACATAGCAAGACTTTGTCTCTATTAAAAAAGAAAAGGGTAGATTTTCAATTGGTGGTGTTACAGTAGACAGGTGGACATGAGCAGGGCAGGAGAGGGCCCCTCCCACCCCCACAGGGAATGTTAGGCAACCATCAGTTGATATCAGATAGTTGTTAAGCTGTCTCACTAAAGTAATAATTGGTCACAGCTGGCACCAGGGAACGGCAGTCTCCCAATAGACAGAAACACCTGAAACTGGTGATCGGCAGCTTCCTGATAAGACCTCAGGAGGTAGGCGAGTGGGCTCCAGTATGCCCATGAAGAGGCAAAATGGCAGAGTGTAACTGGTATATGACCTTCTTCTAGAAACACTCAACTAGTAAGGAAAGGATGCCTCAAGTGAGCATGTGTACAACTCCAGTAAACGTACTGTTCATGCGGCCCCTCCCAAGTGCTGGCAGGCCACTGTGCATGTGCACAGCCCACTCCACGGGAAGAATCAGGGGAGAAGAGACACAGATCCCAGAAGAATGCTAATGTAGAAAACCCCAAGTCAAAAGTCAAAAGTCAAATCACCCACTTGACTCTCTCAAGTCACCTTCTTGGCCCTCTTCCAAGTGTACTTTACTTTCATTCCTGCTCTAATTTTTTTTTTTTTTTTTTTTTTTTTTTTTGAGATGGAGTCTCGCTCTGTCACCCCGGCTGGAGTGCAGTGGTGCAATCTCAGCTCCCTGCAAGCTCTGCTTCCAGGTTCACACAATTCTCCTGCCTCAGTCTCTCAAGTAGCTGGGACTACAGGTGCCCGCCACCACGCCCGGCTAATTTTTTTAATTTTTAGTAGAGACAGGGTTTCATCGTGTTAGCCAGGATGGTCTCAATCTCCTGACCTCGTGATCCACCTGCCTTGGCCTCCCAAAGTGCTGGGATTACAGGTATGAGCCACTGTGCGCGGCCTCCTACTCTAAAAATTGTTAATGAACTTTCACTCCTGCTCTAAAACTTGCCTCCGTCTCTCTCTCTTTCTGCCTTATGCCCCTTAGTAAAATTCTTTCTTCTGAGGAGGCAAAAATTGAGATTGCTGCAGACTCATCCAGATTCACTGCTGCTAACAGTAGGTAGGAGAGCGCTTTGGCCTATTTGATGCCAAGTAGAATGTAATCAATAGCCTCTTGAAATTTCTTTTGGTTTCATGATTCTAGGATCATTTTCATTTGTATAAGTGAATGGCAAATGTTATGCTACAAATGGTGAGATCACAACCTCAAAATGGTGTTCAAGGTCTCAGTCAAACTCTGATGATATGGAGGAGTATTAAACCTGTTGGTGATCCAGTAAATATGACTGGATAGTGATAACGACAATATTGAGAGTCCAGTTCTATTGTTGCTTAGGCCGATTCATTAATAATTAGAAAATACAATCTCCCCAGCTGGGTGAGGTCACGCCTGCAATCCCAGCACTTTGGGAGGCTGAGGCAGGCGGATCACCTGAGGTCAGGAGTTTGAGACCAGACTGGCCAACATGGTGAAATCTTGTCTCTACTAAAAAGTACAAAAGTTAGATGGGTGTGGTGGTGAGTGCCTGTAATCTCAGCTACTCTGGAGGCTGAGGCAGGAGAATCCCTTGAACTCAGAGGCACAGGTTGCAGTGAGCGAAGATTGTGCCATTGCACTCCAGCCTGGGTGGCAAGAGTGAGATTCTGTCTCAAAACAAAACAAAACAAAACAAAACAAAACAAAACAAAAACAGAAAAGAAAAGAAAAAGAAAATATAATCTCCCCAATTGCAGCTTGGCTTCATTGATAGCTCTATAAAATTTGAGGCCGGGCGCGGTGGCTCAAGCCTGTAATCCCAGCACTTTGGGAGGCCGAGGCGGGCGGATCACGAGGTCAGGAGATCGAGACCATCCTGGCTAACACGGTGAAACCCCGTCTCTACTAAAAATACAAAATACAAAAAACTAGCCGGGCGAGGTGGCGGGCGCCTGTAGTCCCAGCTACTCGGGAGGCTGAGGCAGGAGAATGGCGTAAACCCGGGAGGCGGAGCTTGCAGTGAGCTGAGATCCGGCCACTGCACTCCAGTCCGGGCGACAGAGCGAGACTCCGCCTCAAAAAAAAAAAAAAAAAAAAAAAAAATTTTGAGAGAAATCTTAGGAAATCATGCTCACTGTAGGTTTAATTGTTGCTATGGTCTGAATGTGTGTGTCTGATATAGTTAGACTTTGTGTCCACACCCAAATCTCATCTCAAATTGTAATCCCCATGTGTTGAGGGAGGGACCTGTAATTCCCGTGTGTCAAGGGAGGGAGGTGATTGGATCATGGGGACAGTCTCCACCATGCTGTTCTCATGATAGTAAGTGAGTTCTCACAAGATCTGATGGCTTTGTAAGCACCTGGCATTTACTTCTCTCTCCTGTTGCCATGTGAAGAAGGTCCTTGTTTCCCCTTCACCTTCCACCATGATTGTAAGTTTCCTGAGGCCTCCCTAGCCATGTGGAACTGTGAGTCAATTAAACTTCTTTCCTTTATAAATTACCCAGACCCAGACCCAGGTAGTATATTTATAGCAGTACGAGAATGGATTAATACAGTGTCCTTCCGCCAAATTTAAATGTTGAAATCCTAACCCCCAAGGTGAAGTTATTAGGAGGTAAGACCCTTAGGAGATGATTAGGTCCTGAGAGTAGAGCCCCTGTGGATGGAATTTACTGACTGTGGTGTAATATGAAATGTATTTGGCCTTTGTCTCTGGTTCCTGTCATAGAACTCTAAAACTTAGAATTTCCCTAGTGTCTTTTGTTATTTATAATGAGGCCCTTTGATAACACCTGAGTTTCTACTGACAAGATGACTTAGGGTGGGATCCCTAGATAGTTTTATCAGGGGGCTGCTCCCCAGAAAGAACACGTGATTAGAGGAGTAGAGGGTCAGAACTTCAGCCCCACCTACCAACCTGCAGGAAATGAGGGCCACTGGAGATTAAACTTTATTTTAAAAACTCTTTTTTTGAGACAAGGTCTCAATCTGTTGCCCAGGCTGGAGTGCAGTGGTGCAATCAGAGCTCACTGCAGCCTCAACCTCTTGGGCTCAAGTGATCTTCCTGTCTCAGCCTTCTGAGTACCTGGGACTACAGGCATGCACCACTATGCCTGGCTAATTTACGATTTTTTTGTAGAGATGAGGTCTCCCTAACAGGTTGCTCTTGAACTCCTGGGCTCAAGAAATCCTCCTGCTTGTGCTTCCCAAAGCACTGGAATTACAGGTGTGAGCCACTGCACCTGGCCAAAAAAAACTCTTGAACAATGATATTTGATGAATTCCAGGTTGCTGAATACTTGGAGGTGCTGGGAGTGAGGGTGCTCAGAAAGGCCATGGAAGTTCTGCATCCCTTCCCCCATACCTTGCCCTCAGCACTTCTTCATCGGACTGTTCATGGTATCCTTTAAAACAAGCTGGTAAACGGATCTAGAACTAGAAGTACTGTTTGACCCAGCCATCCCATTGCTGGGTATATACCCAAAGGATTATAAATCATGCTGCTATAAAGACACAGGCACACGTATGTTTATTGTGGCATTATTCACAATAGTAAAGACTTGGAACCAACCCAAATGTCCATCAATGATAGACTGGATTAAGAAAATGTGGCACATATACACCATGGAATACTATGCAGCCATAAAAAAGGGTGAGTTCATGTCCTTTGTAGGGACATGGATGCAGCTGGAAACCATCATTCTGAGCAAACTACCTCAAGGACAGAAAACCAAACACTGCATGTTCTCACTCATAGGTGGAAATTGAACAATGAGATCACTTGGACACGGGGTGATCACACACTGGAAACATCACACACTGGGGCCTGTCATAGGATTGGGGAGGGGGAGGGATAGCATTAGGAGATATACCTAATGTAAATGACAAGTTAATGGGTGCAGCACACCAACATGGCACATGTATGCATATATAACAAACCTGCACGTTGTGCACATGTACCCTAGAACTTAAAGTATAATAAAAATAAAAAATAAATTTTAAAAAACTGGTAAACATAAGCAAAGGGTTTTCTGAGTTCTGTGAGTCATTTAGCAAATTAACAAATCCTGAAGAGGGGGTGATGCGACTCTCTGACTTATAACCTGTCATTCAACAATACTGGAGGCCTGGACTTGAGATTGGCTTCTGAAATGGGGCCAGGTTTCTGAGACTGTGCCATTAACCTGTGGGATCTCACACTATTTGAAATAGTGTCAGAATCAAATTGAATTACAGGACACCCAATTGGTGTCCACTGGAGAATTGCTTGGTCTATGAGGAAAAAACCCACATATCTCTGGTCACAAAAGTGTGCCATATGGAGTATGAAAGTAGAGATAATTTTTTTTTTTTTTTTTTTTTTTTTGAGATGGAGTCTCGCTCTGTCACCTAGGCTGGAGTGCAATGGCACACTCACTGCAATCTCTACCTCCCGGGTTCAAGCAATTCTCCTGCCTCGGCCTCCCCAGTAGCTGGGATTACAGGCATGCACCACCACGCCAGGCTAGTGTTTGTATTTTTAGTGGAGATGGGATTTCACCATGTTGGCCAGGCTATTACCAAATTCCTGACCTCAGGTGATCCACCCACCTCGGCCTCCCAAAGTATTGGGATTACAGGCATGAGCCACCATGCCTGACCTTTTTTTCCTTTATAGTGGCTTTATAAAAATGATTTGAAAGCACTCCCTTGCCCTCTTCACCATGTGAGGACACAGTGAGAAGGTTATCTCTGTAGAGCAAGAAGTTGGTCCTCACCAGATAGCACGTCTTTTGACTACCCAGTCCTTAGAACTGTGAGAAATAAATTTCACTTGTTCATAAGCCACCCAGTTAATGGTATTTTGTGATAGCAGCCCAAAGGGACTAAGACAATTACGAAGAAAAGCACTGTTATGGCAATTTTAGTAACTAAGAAAAATTGCCTAAGATCAGAATGTCATAAACTAACATGTTTCTTTATCTGCAGAGTCCTTTACTTGATATTAACTTTGACCATGTATTCTCTTGGTGACTGCGACGGCTCACCATGATACAGATGATAAGCTGTACAAACATGCTCATAAGTGTTCACTGCGTGAGCAAGAGTGAGGACCTATGTATACTCAGCGTTTTCTGGATTTGCTTGGTATTAGAAATATTGGGGGGTTTTTTGTTTGTTTTTATTTTTTCTTAGAGACAGGGTCTCACTCTGTCACTCAGGCTGGAGTGCAGTAGTGTGATCATAGCTTACTGCAGCCTCGACATACTGGCTCAAATCGTCCTCCCACCTCAGCTTCTTGAGTAGCTGGGACTACAGGCACACACCACCATGCCCGGCTAATTTGATTTGTTTCTTTGAGACAGGGTCTCACTATGTTGCCCAGGCTGATCTTGAACTCCTAGACTCAAGCGATCCTCCTACCTCAGTCTCCCAAAGTGCTGGTATTACGGGTGTGAGCCACTATGCCTGGCGGTTTGGTTGCTGTTGTTGTTGTTTTCCCTTAGAGACAGGTTCTTGCTCTGTCATCGATGGCCCAGGATGGAGTGCAGTGGCCCAGTCATAGCTCACTGCAGCCTTGACCTCCTGGCTCAAGAGATCCTCCTGCCTCAGCCTCCTGAGTAGCTGGGACCACAGTCAGTGTTAGAAAGTTAGGTTTGAAATGAAAGTCTGCAGACACATCTCCTGTCCTCAAAAGAACAAAATATACTAAAGAAACATATATTGTATTTGCTAGTAGGACCATACTGTTTATTATATAGATACTTTTTTAAACCAAAGTTTCTATACACTAGAATTTGGGGGAAGCCATAATATCAAGCAAAGAAAATTCAAAATTTCTTTTTAAACATTACTTTGACAGTAATATAAGTATTTTGCCAAACTTTATTAACCTTAACCTAATAATGAAAAAAGTAGAAAAATCAAGAATGTGGGACATTGTTTAAGACCATTGGGAAAAATGTCATTATTATAGAAATATTTTTAGGCAGAAAAATTGTTGTAGATTAAGAATTAAAGGGAAATAATCAAATGCAATGTACAAATCTTGCTTGGAACCCAGATTCAGAAAAATAAAACCCAGCTCTAAGACATTTTTTAAATAACTAGAGAAATTCAAACATAGACTGTATACTAGATAACATACAACTAATGTTAATTTTCTTAAGTGTGATATTATGATTGGTTATATAAAATATATCTTTATTCTTAGACAATCTCTCTCCCTCTCTTCCTCTCCATATGTGTGTATATGTATAAATAGCCAGCTGAGGTTGGGTGCAGTGGTGCCTGCCTATAATCTCAGCTGCTTGGGAGGCTGGGACAAAAGGATCACTTGAGCCCAGGAGTTCAAGGGTGTAGTGCACCATAACTGCACATGTGAATAGTCACTACACTTCAGCCTAAACAATATAGCAAGAACCCATCTCTTCTTTGTTAGGCCACCATGCCCAGCCTATAATTTTCTTAATAATTTGAATAATGCATAAAGTTAATCTAAACCAATTGCCCACTGAGTCGATCCCAACTGTAATAGAGACGGGGTTTCACCATGTTGCCCAGGCTGGTCTTGAACTCCTGAGCTCAAGCAATCCACCCACATCGGCTCCCAAAGTGTGGGATTACAGATGTGAACCATTGTGCCTGGCCTACCATTAGATTTGTAATTGGTTAATCACAATCCTTCCCATGTTCATTTGTGATTTGCTAGATTGGTTGGAACTTACATAATTTATATTTGGATTAGAGAATCCCTTTGGAATGCCACAAACCTGTTTTGCTTTGCTGATTAAATTCTTTGTTGCATGTTTTGCAAAAAGAATCCAGCTAGATTACAAAATGCTACACACCCAGTAAATGCTTCAGAAACACAAGTTGGACAGAGCATTTTCTTTCTTCTCAGGAGCTGCCTGAGTCACCACATAACTTGTTGGGTCTTGAGAGCCTGCTTGAATAGAACAGGCTTGAGCTGTCTGAGAAATTATTTGTGGCATGTTATTTCAAATAAGATTCAACACATGTTTTATGGATTTTTTTCTTTTAATATGAATATTGCAAGATATTTTGGGAAACTTTTATTATTGAAACAATATTCAAATTATTTTGCTTTGTCATATAGGGATTAAACAATTTGGAAGAGTTGGGACTGTTAAAATATTTCGGGGAGCATGCAATGCATTCTTGCAATAACAGGCAAAACATCATACAATGTCAAGAGAATGCCCCTCTCTATTCTGTGAAACACAAGTTCAAAGGTTTTCTGAATAAGCACCAAGGATACCTAGCAATTATGATGTGGTTTCTTTTCAGGGGCAAAAGCAAGAAGCCTCGTGCCATGGATACATTTGTAGCTAATTGTTTGTTACATAACATGATATGATATAAATTAGATTGGAGTATAAAATTTTCACAGAATGTATTCAGAAAGGCCCACTCTTATACATGCAGGGCTTTGGTGCCCCATATTGTTGAAAGGTTGCAGGGAATTGACTCATTAACTGAGCATCACTTCACCCCGTGGGTCATTTGACTTTAGTGGATTAGGAACAACTTGAGAATTAATCACAGTAAACATACTGAGTGGAATTTTCACTCCCCTTGTCTCTACTTCCATGGTTCTTTGCCCTATGTTATTAGGTATTGTGTGGGTTTTATTAAAAGTTGTATATGTGTCAACCTCCCCCTCGGGATCATACAAAATCAGGGACAATGTTCTATCAGTGTTTTCTTTATCAGAGGCTCTTGTATGTTACCTTGTACAGACAGTCGCTGGCTTATAATGGTTTGATTTAAATTTTTCAATTTTACAGTGCTGTGAAAGCGATACACGTGAGTAGAAACTGTATTTCAGGGACCCATACAACCATTCGGTGTTTCACTTTCAGTATAGTATTCAAAACATTACATGAGATATTCAATACTTTATCATAAAATAGGTTTCGTGGTAGATGATTTTCCCAGCCATAGGCTAATACAAATGTTCTGCACATGTTTGGGGTAGGCTAGGCTAAGCTATGATGTTTGGTAGGTTAGGTGTATTAAATGCATTTTCAACTTACGGCATTTTGATGGGTTTATCAGAATGTAACCCCATCTTAAGTGGAAGAGCATCTGTACATACAAATGCCTCAATAAATGTTTATTGGATTAATTGTTTGGGGGTAGAAATATATGAAGGAGTCAAGAATGATTACATTTCAGGCAAAATGCATTGACTGGGCAATTGACACAAAGATGGGATAAGATAAATGCATTCCAGTACCATTTAGAGCAGATTTAATATCATTCACATTATTTAGGAACCCTTTGGTTCCTTTTACCCTTTAGTGCCCTTTTACCCTTCCCTCTCTTGTTCTCTTCATCTTTAAGCTTTGTACTCGTGGAAATAATTGACTATTGAGTTTCTGAGGCTGCAGGAAATGCTTAGAAATGACTGAACCTGTAATCCAAGTGAGCCCAGAGACCTTTGGAAGAAATATTTTTTTACTCATTTGTTTTTGAGACAGGGTCTCACTCTGTTGCACAGGCTGGAGTACAGTGGCACAATCATGGCTCATGGCAGCCTCTACCTCCTGGACTCAAGTGATCCTCCAACCCCAGCCTCCTGAGTAGCTAGGACTTACAAGCAAGCACCACCAGGCCTGGCTGATTTTTACTTTTTTATTTTCTGTGCAGATGGGGTCTTCCTACATTGCCCAGGCTGGTCTCAAATTCCTGAGCTCAATCAATCCCCCCACCTCGGTCTCCTAAAGTGCTGGGATAACAGGCATGAGCCACTGTGACAGACCTATCCATGTTTGTTTGTTTTTTTTAAAATGAGTTTTTACTTAATCATAGCTTCTAAACTGTTTTGGAAAAGTCTGGGCTGTATTTCTAAGAGAACAGCTACCTGCTAAAGACATTGCCAGAAAGTCAGACCCCTTCCCCAGTCCCCAACCCCCCCGCCAGCCCCAGGTCCTTAGGGGTCTCGCTAGTGTCAGCCCTGGCCCCTCACCTTGTTTCCATGTGGAGTTAAGGAAAGTTTCCTGAAAGAAGATATAAATAACTAGAGAGATTCTTCCTTCTCTTTCCACCTATTCCTCCTTACCCCAGACAATCCACTAACACCTTCTAAAGCAACAGAACTTTAAAATTTTTTACAATTTTTAAAATAATACCTGACACTAACTTCATGGAGTCACAGGCCAAAATTTCATGCATAAAAACAATACATCAAGTTCCCAGAGCACTTCCAGATAATTATTAGAAAAATATTTCCTTTACCTTATTATTAGGACCATTCAGTCCCTATAAATAAGATTCCATTAAAATAAAATCACTGAAAGACAGGCACAGTAGTGTTCACCTGTAGTCTGAGCTACTAGAGAGGCTGAGGCAGGAGGATTGCTTGAGGCCAGGAGTTCTAGGCTGTCCTGTGCTATGATCATGCCACTGCACTCCAGGCTGGG
Source organism: Rhinopithecus roxellana (assembly GCF_007565055.1). NCBI lineage: Eukaryota > Metazoa > Chordata > Mammalia > Primates > Cercopithecidae > Rhinopithecus > Rhinopithecus roxellana. The sequence continues at coordinate 110,288,009 of NC_044559.1, forward strand.
AGACATAGGGAGACGTGTCTTTAACCAAACAAGCAAGCAAAAAAAAAAAAAAAAAAAAAAAAAAATCATTTCCAAGGAGGAAGTGTAATGTGAGCTGTAGTGCCCTACCTAGGTCCCTAACATCATTTCAGGACTGAGGGACTCATTCCATAGTTGCTGGGAATGCTAGTACTAACAATTTCCACCTCAGACAGTGAGAGCCCCAGAAAGCCCAACCCCAAAGGGTGCATTTTCTTTCCACCAGTCTGGGGCATTCAACGACTGGGGGTATAAAGGACCAGACACGCCCACCTCCAATTTTGGACTACTTGAAAGGGCCAACCCAGACAAGTTTGGGGTACTTGCCCAGCTCCGTTTCTTTGATACCCGCCCTCCCTTCTATCCACAGGGTGTTTTGCTTAAGCCACGTTTGTATCACATGACTTCTCCCCTGGCCAGGTCACATGGTGCAGCTGGGCCAATCCGATGCTTTCTTCTGGGAATCTGGAAAAGGGCTTGAGAGTGTTCATCTCTGCTTGATAAATGTGGCTAGTGTGCGGGGCCCCAGCCTGCCGAGTGGACTTGAGAAGGAGCAAAACATGGTCCCAGGAAGACAAAAATGGAGGTATTGTGAAAGAAGCCAAGATGAGAGAATAACCAACTACATAATATGTTACATCCAATGCAAAATGAAAGGCAGAGCCTCTTGTTCAAAAAGCAGGACAAATGTATTTTTAAGTAACTAAAATATAAAGCTCTTTTCTTTCTTCTATGGTCTTTCTCTCAGTTTGTCCTGGTGTGTTTTATTTGCTATTTGATGCCATTCCAGATAAAGAAAAATTGAAATTTGATTTTTGATTTTTTTTTTGGTAGGAATGGGGTCTTGCTTTATCACCCAGGATGGTCTCGAACTCCAGTTCTCAAGCAATCCTTCTGCCTCAGCCTCGGAAAGTGCTGGGATTACAGGTGTGAGCCACTGCTCCTGGCCTAAAAAGAAAATTAATTTAAAATTATTAGTATACGCTTTACCATTTGTCTTGTGCAAAGTCAATCTTTCTTCTTTCTTCCAGGGGGACGTTTGAATTGATTTTATGGAGCCATAAGGCATTAAAGATACCTTTTTGTCCATTTTATGACATGTTATCGTTTCTTCTTCTTTGTTTTTAGCTCTAAAACAAATCCTAAAACCCATAATTACCAAGTAAGTTACTGCTTTTATAAGTTCTCATTTAATACTGCCCTATGTTTTCTAAAAGTTCTACAGTGAGCAATCATTCTTATAATTAGATTTTAAAAAATAAAAATGGCAGCCAGGTGCAGTGGCTCACGCCTGTAATCCCAGCACTTTGGGAGGCTGAGGCAGGTGTATCACAAGGTCAGGAGATTGAGACCGTCCTGGCTAACACAGTGAAACCCCATCTCTATGAAAAATACAAAAACTTAGCCAGGCATGGTGGTGCGCACTTGTAGTCCCAGCTACTCGGGAGGCTGAGGCAGGAGAATCACTTGAACCCGGGAGGCAGAGGTTGCAGTGAGCCAAGATCATGCCATTATACTCCAGGCTGGACAACAAGAGTGAAACGCCATCTTAAATAAATAAAATAAAATAAAATAAAATAAAATAAAACAAAATAAAAATGGCTACTCTGCCTATGGGGTAGTCCTGCTCTGCTATGGAGCAGCCACCCTTTTATAAAAAATGAAAAATAACAACAATAAATTTTGTTTTGATAAATGAGTAACAGAAAAGCCCTTCCCTCAACCCTTATTTCTTGGTCATCTGTACTACCTATTTTTCTTTTTGTTAAAATTGAGATAAATTCACATACCATAATGTAACACCTGTTTTCAAGGAAAATATGAGAGCATTAACTTACATGTAGAATCACTGAAATTATACAATTCATCTTTTATAACTCCTACATGCAGATATATTTTGTTCTTACCAGAACAGTGTAAACATTGCATAAAACTAACTCAAAGGTTTTTGTTTCACTTCTTAATATGCGCACATTCTATCAATATTCTATCTTCAGTTTACTGATTAGTAAGGAAAGACTAAAAGGAAAAGGAACTATGGGTTGCCCCACCTTCCCCTTTCCTGTAATGTCCTCATTGTTGAAATAATACAAGAAAGGATGTGATGGAATTCATTGGTTATCCATATTTCTTAGAATGCTGTAGGGGAGCTACAATTTCTCTTTTTCCTATTACCCAGCTAGTCCTAAGAATTAAACTGACATAACACAGACTAACAGGAGAAAAGTATACAGATTTAATGTGGTAACATTTTCACAGGAGCTCCCACAATAAAAACGAAGACCCAAAGAAGAAGTTAGGAACAAAAGCTTATATACTAGGTTGGACCTAGAGGAGTTTTGTGAAATGTGACAAGACAAAGGGGTCTGGGCTAGGGCAGTTAATTGTTGAAAAGTGGCTAGGAAAACAAGGTGTAGTTTAACAAGGTGTATTTGAACTTACTTCTCTGGACCTCAACTCCCTGATTCTGGTGATATCTTCCTCCTGGTGTACAGAGGACATCTTTTACATGGGAGTTTTGGTTACTGCTTTCAGGAAGAAAAAGAGAAGGTCAGCATGCCTTTCTTGCATCTGCTGTTTTTCAAGTGCCTTTAACTCAAAATAATCACTATGGAAAGTGGCATATTTTGGGGCAGCATGCTCTGAACCCTGTCAATGCCATGGCCATTGTCTGAACTGCATTGGGAGCAAGTTCTGGTCCTAGGAAAGTGTGGTCCACCAAGGTTGTCAGCACCTTTGCTTACTGACTACCAGACATAACATGCATTGAGTCTTGCTTAACTCCCATCCATGGTGGCTTTGTCAAAATTCTGTGCTCATGGAGCTGCACAAACACAACTTGTGAGCTAGGGTGAACTGGAGACCATGGTAGACATACATATTTTGTGTATCTCCTCTGCTTCACACACACATTCCGTGGACCCAGCAGAGTTCACTTAGAAAATACAAGGTGAAAAGTATAATTATGAAGGCCATGGAGCATTAAACCAAGCATGGTGCCCTAGCAAGCCTTGGAGCCATGTGCGCCTGGCAAGTCATGCTTCCATGATGCCACTCAGGGTGCAAACTAGGAAAAGAGATGTGATGGTTCCCACACCCATTTCTTCTCATTAGTAACATGGGACACGCCTGTAGTGTAACAAGTCCAAGAGTGAGCTGGTTTTGTAGCTTTCATGCAAGGATCTTAACAAATTTAATAACATTCACTCAGTGACTTTTGTTTTTTCATATTGAAGGGTCTGAATCATGTTAGTCTGTGTTTAAATGGAAAGCCCTTCTGATAACTTGAATGCTTTGTCATGACCCCTTCCTGTAACTTCTCCAGCTTCACTTTTTTTCCCCCACACCAAGGGCTGTGAATGTGGGAGCACATTATCCTAGGCCAGGTGCAGAGTCAAACTAGCTATCCTCTGTGCTATTCCATTTACTTGACTTTTTCACGGAAGCTGTACCCTTTTTCATCTTTCAAGAGTTACAAAAACCAAGAGCTCAGTTGCTGGTGCCAGGCTGTCTGGGTTTGAATCTCATTTCCACCATTTGCTTACACACCTGCCTGCTTCAGTTTCCTCATCTGTAAAGTGGGAATACTATTAGGTTGGTGCGAAAGTAATTGCAAAAACCACACCTAATGAAAGTCCTTACCACATAAGGTTGTGAGGATTAAAAGAGTCACTATATGGAGCATTTAGAATCTTGTCTGATAATACTAAGTGCTATTCATGTATTTGCCATTTTTATTCCTCCCCCAAATATAAAGGTCTTTATTCTTTTTATAGTAAAAAGTACATGCCAAGTATAAACTTTTTAATTGAAAACTTGGCAAGAAACAAAATCACTCATAATTCAAGAAATGACCATTGATGCCTTTTTGTTTTGTTTTGTTTTGTTTTGTTTTGTTTTGAAGTAGAGGTGGGATCTCCCCATGTTGCCCAGGCTGGTCACAAACTTCCGGGCTCAAGTACTTCTCCCACCTTGGCCTCCCAAAGTGTTGAGATTACAAGTGTGAGCCTCCATGCTCAGCCCATTGCTAAAGTTTGATGTATCTCTTCCCAATCTGTTTTTCTTTCCTATGCACACGTGTTTTTATTTTCCTTTTTCCAAAACTGGGAATAAACATACGTGATACATGGTAGCCTCATTTAGTTTCACTATATGCTATAAATATTTTTTCATTGTTATAGAATCATTTTAATGCTTGTATATTATGTCATGGCATAAGTATACAACAATTTATTAAGGAAATTCAATTTTGAAAACATTTGGGGTTGGGTGCAGTGGCTAACGCCTGTAATCCCAGCACTTTGGGAGGCTGAGGCAGGTGGATCACTTGAGGTCAGGAGTTTGAGAGCAGCCTGACCAACATGGTGAAACCTCGTCTCTACTAAAAAAAAAAAGAAAAAAGAAAAAAAGAAAAAACAATCCAGGCATGGTGGCGCATGTCTGTAATCCCACCTACTTGGGAGGCTGAGGCAGGATAATCGCTTGAACCCAGAAAGTGGAGGCTGCAGTGAGCCAAGATCACACCATTGCACTCCAGCCTGGGCAGCGAGAGCAAAACTCTGTCTCAAAAAACAAAAAGAAAAAAAGAAAAACGAAGAAAAAGAAAAAGAAGGTAAGAAAACATTTGGGTTTCTAGTTTTTTAATGTTATAAGCCATATGATATAAACAGTCAGTTTGGTGTATATTTCTGTAGAATATATTTTTCATCTCTGTATATAGGTCCCCATGGTAATGTTGAACCCTTCTTTTAGGTTATATTTGATAGCTCAGACTTCATCAGTTTACAGACTTAGTTTGTATCATTTTTCTTTAATTGCATTATTTAACATTTGTCCTTAATTAAAGCTCCTGTGCTACTTTTCTGCCCACAAATGTGTCCTTGAATTTTTTCGCCTTCATTGATTAGCTGATTCTCTACTTAGTGAGCTTACTGTATCCACAAACTTCAGAGCTCCTGGTATACTTACTCTTCCAAATCAATTATGAACTATCAAAGTTGTTTAGCTCGAGAACTGAAGCTTGAGATTATTTTCTGTGGCCGCTCTCTAAATGCTTTCCAAAACAAACTATTCTGTGGTGAAATCCTACAATGGTAAGTCATTAGAGCTGAGGGGATCTTATTAAAAGCTTCTTACCAGAGGCCCTGGGGATTCAAACAATAGATACATTCTCTCTACCCCTGTCTATACTTATTTGCCATCTCAAAAACTGTTTTAAATTAATAAGACTTGATTTCCCCTTTATATTCCCTTCTGAAGGCCAAATGCCTCTTGCCCCTTTCAGAAATTGAGGAGAGCCATTTCTGTGTATGCTGCATATGTGACACTGTGTGTGTGTGTGTGTGTGTGTGCGTGTGTTTGTGGGGGAAGCGTGTGTGTGCATGTAACAAGTTGGATAAAGCATTGGTATTTCTTATATAGTTGGAAATTCCTATTTTGTGGCATGAGCTTGTCATATGAGCCTGCCTCAAACTAAAAGGTCAAGTAGACAAGTTCCTCTTCAGTTGTTTTGCTTCTGGGAAACCCAGCTCCATCACTTGGGTCTGAGAGGAACTGAAAAAGCAAACGCCCACAAAGCTGTGAGTGATTCAATATTATCCCTATTGGAGGTGTGGCATTAAAGAGGATGTATCAGAAGCTATGACGTCATACTAACTGCTAATACTGGGGATTTCGACCCTGAGCCAGAATAAGTCACATTTACAAGTTTCACATCAGTCATTTACTCAATAAGCATTTATTGATTATAAAACTGCTTTTGCAAAATTATGACAGTGTGTAGGGAAACACTCTCCCCAAACTGTGTTTTTCCTCTACTTTCACACAACAATAATCACCAACACAGGGGAAGACTTCTGTGACCAAATGTTGGAGGTCACACACCAAGCCGTGGACATGAGCTGGGTGTCCTCTAGTTCAGTTCTGACATTATCTACCTGGAGATAGCATCAGATCCCACAGGTGGGCTCAGTTCCCAAGACTGCCCTTCCACACACACCAGTCACAAGTCCAGGCCTCTGGAACTTCTGACAAACCAGCTTCAAATTGGGGTTCCCACAACCCCCTCTTTGGGTTTAATTCATCGGAGGGAGCAGCTCATACAACTCGAGAAACACTTATCTACGTTTACTGATTTATTATAAAGGATATTGCAAAGGATGCAGATGAAGACGTGTGTAGGGAAAAGTCAGGGGGAAGGAGTGCAGAGCTTCCATGCCCTCCCTGGGTGCCAGTCTCCAGAAATCTCTACTGTTCAGCTATCCGGAAGCTCAATGAACCCTGTCCTCTTGGGTTTTTATGGAAGCTTCATGACATCAGCATTCCTTCCCCCAGGGCATAGCGTGGGGGAGGATCTTAAGACAAACAATTAGAAAGGCAGGTGAGGGGGGTAGTGATGGTTGTGGGGGTGGACATGACACATTAGAGTGAAAGGAGGGCAGGAGAAGGTCAGAGACCTGCCTCTGAGGCCTAACACACCCAACATTCTAATGAAAGGCTGTAACAGAAGCCACAGGAGTTATGAGCCAGGAACCACAGAAGAAATCCAATACATCTCGTAATGTCACAGACGGTAAGAAATCTGACATAGTTGGCTCCATCTTGCTTCTGGCTTCCCAGCTGTCCTTGGCCATTCCTGTGTAGGCCAAACTAACTTTGGGAGGAGTCTAGTTTATGGTTTAATGTTAAAGCAAAGATGATAATAGCCCTTTCCAAAACTAAGTCATCTTTGTAAAACTAATGAAAGGCCACAATGTTAGGATTATGAGAGGGGCCTGCATTCCAATAAGATAGGCATGGTTTTATTTATTTGTTTGTTTATTTTGACATGGAGTCTCACTCTGTCACCCAGACTGTTGTAAGGTGGCGTGATCTCAGTTCACTGCAATCTCTGCCTCCAGGATTCAAGTGATTCTCCTGTTTCAGCCTCCCAAGTAGCTGGAACTAGAGGCACATGCCACCATGCCCAGCTAATTTTTGTATTTTCAGTAAAGATGGGGTTTCACCATGTGGACCAAGCTTGTCTTGAACTCCTGATCTCAGGTGATCTACCTGCCTTGGCCTCCCAAAGTGCTGAGATTACAGGCACGAGCCACCAAAACTGGCCTCCGGATAGGCATAGTTTCTATAATCCCTTACTGCTCAGGGGTCATGGGGCTAGAGGTCACAAGAGTGATGACTTTCCCAATTGCTCCTATAGATAATGTCACTGTCATAGAAGCTGGGGTTGGTATTTTTGAGCTATCTTTCACACTGACTCCACCTGGGGTTGTGACTCGTGATTCAGTGGATTCTGTGACCTGACTCAGAGGTAGACTCAGCCCAACCAGTCAGCATCATCACCCATTCCCCAGCCCCTTCCCACCAAATCGTCTATAAAAACCCAAACCTCCAAGCACTTGGGGAGACTCGTTTGGGTGATAACTCCAGTTCTCCTGCATGGGTTGGCCTCACATCAATTAAATTCTTTCTCTACTGCAGTACTGTGGGCTCAGTGGATTGATTTTTGTCTGTGCAGCAGGCAGGAAGAACCTGTCGGGTGATCACAATTACCCTGCATGGCTAAGCACTGTATTAACTGTTAGGGCTACGTAGAAGCCCTTGCTTTCAAAGAGTGTGTGATTTAGCAACAGAAGGAGACATAATTATAATACATTATAGTAGGGTAAAACTGTAACATAATGGGTCAGTTGCCCAATGTGCAAAGCAATGTGCTGAGACACTAGGTTGCATCAGAGAAAGAGGTTTCATTGTAGGGCTGCCAAATGAGGAGACAGGAGGAAACCTCAAACCTATCTCCCCAAGGAGTTTGGGGGTAGGGTTTTCAAGGGGTTTGGAGTGGGCTGAAGTGTGGCGATTGTTGACTGTTTCTAGAGTACGGGGTGAAGTCATGGGATAGGGAGATGAAGAAGCTGTATTCTCATGCTTATTTGGTTCCTCTGTGGGGGTCTTTAAACTGGTTGGTGTCAGCAATTCTGCTGGAATTCAGGATCTGCTTAAGCAATTTCTTTCTCTCTCTCACTCTCGCTCTCACTCTCTCACTCTCTCTGTCTCGCTCTCTCTTTTTCTTTCTTTCTGTCTCCCAGGCTGAAGTGCAGTGGCACACTCTGCTCATTGCAGCTTGACCTCCCAGGATTAAGTGATCCTCCCACCTCAGCCTCCTAAGTAGCTGAGACTACTAGGCATGCATCACCATGCCTGGCTATGCTTAAGCAATTCTTAAACAAAAGCCTTACAATTCTAACATAAGAGACACTATCTAACATCAGAAATTCTATCTATAGGAACATGGAGATGCAAATAGTCAGTATCTAGTGTTATATGACCAGGAAGGAAGTGGATCAAAGTGCAGCCTGATTAATGCTTAATTATAATTGTATTTCTGTCCAGAATTCTTGTTAACCTGTAAGGATGGCTTCAAGAGTAGGCACAAAGACATGCCCAAACTATGGGATATCAGGAGAAGAGGAGTGGCTGGGTGGGGTGGCTCACACCCATAATCCCTATACTTTGTGAGGCCAAGGTGGATGAATCACTTGAGGTCAGGAATTCGAGACCAGCCTTGCCAATATGGTGAAATCCCATCTCTACTAAAACTACAAAAATTAGCCAGGCATGGTGGCATGAACCTGTAGTCCCAGCTTCTTGGGAGGCTGAGGTGGGAGAATCGCTTGAACCTGGGAGGCAGAGGCTGCAGTGAGCCGAGATCACACCACTGCTCTCCAGCCTGGGCGAGAGTGAGACTCCATTTCCAGGAAAAAAAAAAAAAAGAAAGGAGAAGAGAAGCATGAGAATAGAAATTGTGATTGTTTGCCCACGCACCTCTCATCTTTGGGCAGCAGTCATAGGGTGAGAGAGTTGATCTCAGCTCTAGGGCTGGGCCCTGAAGAATCTAAGTCACTCAGTGATATGGTTTGGATCTGTGTCCCCACCCAAATCTCACATGCAATTAGAGTCTCCAGTGTTGGAGGTGGAGCCTGGTGGGAGGTGATTGGATCATGAGGGTTGATCCTTCATGAATGGTTTAGCATCATCCATTTGGTGCTGTTCTTGTGATAGAGTTCTCAGAAGATCTGGTTGTTTAAAAATGTGTATCACCTCGGCTGGGCGTGGTGGCTCACGCCTGTAATCCCAGCACTTTGGGAGGCCGAGGCAGGCAGATCACAAGGTCAGGAGATCGAGACCATCCTAGCTAACATGATGAAACCCTGTCTCTACTAAAAATACAAAAAATTAACCAGGTGTGGTGGCACTCGCCTGTTGTCCCAGCTACTTGGGAGGCTGAGGTAGGAGAATCACTTGAACCCAGGAGGCGGAGCTTGCAGTGAGCAGAGATCGCACCACTGCACTCCAGCCTGGGTGAGAGAGCAAGACTCTGCCTCAAAAAAAAAAAAAAAAAAAAAATGTGTAGCGTCTCCCGCCTCGCTCTCTCTTGCTCCCACTCGAGCAATGTGACATGCCTGCTCCCCCATCACCTTCTGCTATGATCATAAGCTTCCTGAGCCCTCCCCAGAAGTCAAGCAGGTGCCAGCATCATGCTTCCTGTGTAGCCTGTGGAACCATGGGTCAATTAAACCTCTTTTCTTTATAAATTACCCCGTCTCAGATATGTCTTCATAGCAGTGCCAGAACAGGCTAATAACCTTAAGGACCCGCAAGCCGAACTCACTGGACACAGGGCATCCCCAGCCACTGGTCTTGGTTCACGTGTCTCTGCTCAGGCCATTGACAAGTGAGGAGAGGATTTCGAAGAACTTCTGAGAAAGAAATGTTCATGCTTCTTTTTTTGTTTAAATTGAAATATAATTGACACATCAAAATATGCACCCTGAGGATGGATAAAATTCAGTGGTTTTAGCATATTCACAAAATTGTGCAACTATCGCCACTATCTAATTTGAGAACATTTCACCCTCTCAAAAGAAACCTCATACCCATGCTCCCTCCATGTAGCCCCTGGCAACCATAAATGAATGTTTTCTTTTTCTCTCAATGGATTTGCCTATTCTGGATGTTTTACGTAAATGAAATCATATAATTTTTTCTGTCTGGCTTCTTTTGTTTAGTATTATGTGTCAAAGGCTCATTCATCTTGTAGAATATTTTAATATTTCATTCATTTTCACAGTGAAATAATATTCCATTGTATTTTACATTGTATTTTGTAATGTAAAATACATTGTATTTTGTTTATCCATTCATTAGTTGATGGATACTGGGGTCGTTTTCACTTTTTGGCTATTATGCTGCTATGAACTTTGTGTCCAAGTTTTTGTGTGTACATGTGTTTTCAATTCTCCTGGGTAGGTACTTGGATGTGAAATTGCTGGAACATTTGATAAATATGTATATTTAACTCTTTGAAGGCCAAGCACTGTGACTCATGCCTGTATTCCCAGCATTTTGGGAGGCCGAGGCCGGTGGATCACTTGAGGCCAAGAGTTCAAGACCAGCCTGGCCAGCATGGCAAAATCCTGTCTCTACTAAAAGTACAAAAATCAGCTGGGCATGGTGGTAAACATTTGTAATTTGTAATCCCAGCTACTTGGATGGCTGAGGCACAAGAATCACCTAATTCCAGGAGGCGAAGGTTACAGTGAGCTGAGATCACACCACTGCACTCCAACCTGTCACCTGGGTGACAGAGCAAGACGCTACCTCAAAAAAAAAAAAAAAGAAGAAGAAGAAGAAAAGAAACGAAAAGGAAAGAAAAAAATACTTCACTCTTTGAGAAACTGCCAGACTGTTTTTCCCAAGGGACTGCACCATTTTATATTCCCACCAGCAACATACAACGGTTCTAATTTCTCTGCATCCTCGTCAACACTTGTCATTGCTTGTCTTTCTTGAGTATCACTGTCCTAGCATGTGTGAAGTGGTGTCTCATTATGGTTTTAATTTGCATTTGCCTAATGACTAATGGGGCTGAATATCTCTTTATGTGCTGTTGGCCATTTGTATGTCTTCTTTGGAGAAATACCTATTCCAATTCTGTTTCATTTTTTAAAACAATTTAATTTAAAAATTTTAAATGTTTTATTTTTATTTACTTATTTATTTATTTTGAGACAGTGTCTTGCTCTGTCACCCATGCTGGAGTGTGGTGGCTCAAACCCAGCTAACTGCAGCCTTGACTTCCCCAGGCTTAGCCTCCTGAGTAGCTGGGACTACAGATATGTACCACCATGCCTGCCTAACTTTTTTGTAGAGACAGGGTCTCACTATGTCCCTCAGGCTGTTCTTGAACTCCTGGCTTCAAACAATCCTCCCATATCAGCCTCCCAAAGTGCTAGGATTACAGACATGAGCCACCACACCTGGTTTTTTTTGTCTTTAAATTGGGCTATTTGCCTTTTAATCATTGAGTTTTGTAAGTGTTTTTTATGTATTTTGGATACCAGACTTTGATTAAATATACGATGTGTAAATATTTCCCTAAATTCTGTGAGTTGTACATTCATGTTCTTATTGGGGGTCAGAACACAGTATCCCAAATTATGACACCTTGGCATGCTGACTAGTTTGAACTGAAGGAGACTGGGAGAACTTGACCCCAAAGCAAGGTCTCTTTGTCCTTCTGCCACCCTCTTTTCTCCCTCTCCCCTTTCTCTCCCAAGGTGAGTTATAGAAACTAGAATTTATCTGCCCAAGGCAAGCCATAAACCCTAGGAAGGTCATTCACTGACCTCCTACCTCCCCCGTCCCCCCTGTACCCTGAAGATCTTTATGTGACCTGTGTCCTGCACATAGTGGAAAAGGGGAATGCCTTATATTATTAGAAACACAGAAAGGAATGTGAACAGGCAGGCCTCGCTAAGTTCCCACCACTACAAGTTTATTACCATTACATCACACCCCTTTCCTGTTTCTCTGCAACTGTTCACTTCTTCCATCAGACTCAGCACAAACGTACAGTCTTCCCTGGGTCTTCAGGTCTTCACTTTGGAAGGCTCCCCTGTCATGTAAACCTTGGTTAAATAAATTTGTGATGCTTTTCTCTTGTTAATCTGTCTCTTGTTATAGGGGCATCTGCCATGACCCTTGTGATGGATGAGGAAAGGGTATTAGTTTTTTCCCCTACAATCTTTTTTTTTTTTTTTTTTTTTTTGAGATGGAGTTTTGCTCTTGTTGCCCAGGCTGGAGTGCAATGGCGCAATCTCGGTTCACTGCAACCTCCGCCTCCCAGGTTCAAGTGATTCTCCTACCTCAATCTCCCAAGTAGCTGGGATTACAGGAATGCACCACCACTCCCAGCTAATTTTTTTTGTATTTTTAGTAGAGAGGGGGTTTCTCCATGTTGGTCAGGCTGGTCTTGAACTCCCGACCTCAGATGATCCGCCCGCCTCAGCCTCCCAAAGTGCTGGGATTACAGGCATGAGCCACTGTGCCCGGCCCTTCCCCTACACTCTTGAGAGAACTTTTGGAGGGGAACTCCTCTCTCCCTCTGGACATTGATTTAACTGAGGCCTGGAATGGCTGCAGACATCTTGCTCTAGGCCTTGAGGATGAGTCCAGAGAGTTGGAGGGACGTGGAGTTAAAACCTCTGAATTGAGCCAGTCCTCCAGAGAACATTTTGTCTTATCTCTAGACTCCCAGGCTCGCAATCTAATACATTTATGCATTGTTTAATTTTGGTGTTCAGTTACTTGCTGCTCAAAGTGTTCTAAATGTTCCAGTAACCAAACCCAGTCCGAGAGAGAGGAAGTCTTGACCATTTCCTTCTCAAATCAAAAAAAGGAGTTTGAGAATTAACCTTCAGCAATACGAACAGCAACATCTTGGACTTCATCCAAACATTAAAAGAGTTGTGAACAGTATTGCCTCAAAGACAGGGAAACAGAGAGATAAAAACGACCTTTCAGAGGCAGTGGCTTATAGAAACTACTGTTGCTTTGCAAATTAAATGTTAGTTTAATAGTCTTTTATATTTGCATTAATTTTTCTGAGATATAATCTATATTTTAATAGTCTTTGAGCAGATCAACAGGGGAAAGACTGAATAGATAATTTACTTCCCCAGTCAGGAAATCATTCTGATTAAATGGGTCCTGGAAAATCTCTACTTCCTCTCTTTTGGCACTGAGGAAGTGTTCAGCTGTTTTGTTTTTAAAAACCTCAAGGTATATCAGTTAACCAGCTGTCCTGGATGTGGTTTTGCTAGTTTGTGTATGGTTATTGAGTGACTTATCAAAGGAAAGAGAATGAAAAAGAAAACACAAAAAGGCAAGGCATGGACAGACACGATGATAGCAAAGAGATCTACGGCCTCCATATGTGAATTTCATTCTTATTTCGAAAGTCTAGTGATGGTAGATGTCACTCAACACCTACTTGATTTATTGTTTTTTTTCTTAGAAGATAACTCCTTGCTTTAGGAATCAAAACACGGAACCAAAACTTTGTTCTGTGGCTCTTTCTCAGCCGGTTTTCTCACAAAGATTTAGTAACAAGGATTAGGTATTGTGTTCCCAAAACCTTCCTCTTAGACAACATTGAACCAGATTATCTAAACGCCTAACTTACCACCTGGACAATAGAAAATCTGGGGGAAATGCTTGAATCCTTAATGCAAAGCTCCACTCAATGAGTCTGACTCACATGCTATAAAAAGCACATTTTCTTTGCAAAGTTACTGGGTCACCCTTGAGTTGATCTGTGGATTGCACAGACCTTGTATTTGATTCTGGGGGAGCTGATATTGGATTTTTCTGGTTAGTGCTGCTCCCAGCATTTTGCTAAGTAACTCTGCACATTGGAGAGATGAGGAGCTTGCTCAGGGCCATGTAACCGAGGTAACCTTAGCAAACCAGCCAGAAGCAGAGTGGGGATGGGACAGCAGTGTTGGGCAGGTTGACTGCTTCAGGGCTCACTTAGCTCACTTACCTGAGTTTACAACAAACCATCACCGTATTTTGTAGAATGACCTCCCAGAACATCCTGCTGTTTTTCTCTAGGCCTGAGCTTGGAAAAGGCTTTAGTAAATGTTTGCTGTTGCATTTTATCAGCTCATGTCCTTTTAATTGAGTCACTAATTAATGAGAAAACATTTCTTACGTCATCTACATATCTTCTGTGTGACTTTGTTCTGAGCTGTTGGTAATCCTTTTCTTGAGTGGCCTCTGACCACACTTGCTGAAACAGCAGCAACTCCCTGCATTCTTCATTTCCCTCTCTTGCTTCATTCTTCTCCATGGCACTTAACACCACCTGATATATTACATATTAATCTGTTAATTGTCTGTGTGCACACGCATACACCAATATATGCTGTAAGAGTGAAGAAAATTGTTTCATCTGCATGTTATTCCAAATGCCTAGAAAAGTGCCTTGCAAATAGTAGGTAGACATTATAGTTTTTACGCAATTAATAATGTAATGAATTTTTATTCGTTTTCAATCATTTTAATGCATTTTGGTTCACTAATTCATCTATTCAAAATACCATGCATACTGATTAAGAGCATGAGTTCTAGGCACAGAGGGATTAATTAAATCCCAGTTCTTCCACTTATAAGCTGTGTGAACTTGGACAATCGTATAACCTTGCTGTGTCTAGGCTTTCTCATTAATGTAACAGGATAATAATGCTATCCCTCTCGTAAGTTTGTTTTGAGTATTAAATGGTATATTAATACATAAAGCACTGAGAACAATACCTGCAACATGGCACATAAGCACAATGCCTGTGAAATCTCATGTGCTCAATAACTATTAATAGTCATTACTCATTCATTCAACAAAAACATATTGAATGTTTACTCTAGGCAGGTGCTGGGAATGCAAGGCGAACAAAACTAAAAATAGACTTTTCCCCTACGGGGCTATGGATAAGAAAGTTATCAAGTAAAGTGTTAAGGACTGTTGTGTCCCCCCAAATTCATATGTTGATGTCCTAACCTCCAATATGGCTATATTTGGAGATAGGGCCTCTAGGGAAGTCATTAAGATTAAAGGAGGTTGACCGGGTGCAGAGGTTCACGTCTGTAATCCCAGTACTTTGGGAGGCCGAGGCAGGCAGATCATCTGAGGTCAGGAGTTTGAGACCAGCCTGGCCAACATGGTGAAACCCTGTCTCTACTAAAAATACAAAAATTAGCTGGGCATGGTGGTGGGCACATGTAATCCCAGCTACTATGGAGGCTGAGACAAGAGAATCATTTGAACCAGGGAGGCAGAGGTTGCAGTGAGCTGAGATTGCACCACTGCACTCCAGCCTGGGCAACACAGCATGACTCTGTCTCAAAAAAAAAAAAAAAAAAAAAAATTAGAAGAGGTCACAAGGGTGACCTAATCTAATCTAATGGGATAGGGCTGGTGACCTTATGAGAAGAGGAAGAAGCCAAATGCAGTGGCTCATGCCTGGTAATCCCAGCACTTTGAAAGGCTGAGGTGGGAGGATCACTTGACCTCAGGAGTTCAAGACCAGCCTGGGCAACACAGTGAAACCCTTATCTCTACAAAAAAAATTTAAAAACATTAGCTGGGTGTGGTGGCACGTTCTTATAGTACCAGCTACTCGGTGGGCTGTGGTGGGAGGATTGTTTGAGCCTAGGAGTTCCTGGCAGCAGTGAGCTGTGATCACGCCACTGTGCTCCAGCCTAGGTGGCAAAGCAAGACCCTGTCTCAAAAAAAAAAAAAAAAAAAGAGAAGAGTAAGAGACATCAGAGATTAATAGAGATTGATACTTCTCTCTCTCTCTCTCTCTGTCTCTCTCTCTCCTTCTATCTCCCTCCACCTGTACACAGAGGAAAGGCTGTGTAAGGACACAGCAAAAAGGCAACTGTCTGCAAACCAGGAAGAGAGGCCTCACCAGATATCAACCCTCATGGCACCTTGATCTTGATCTTTCCAGAACTGTGAGAAAATTAACTTCTGTTGTTGTTTAAGCTGCCCTCCAACACCATCTGTAGTATTTTGTTATGGCAGCCCAAACTTAGTAATACATCAAGTAACCACACAAATGCATGTAGAATTAAAACTGACTTAACTGTTCAAAAGAGGATATAGGGCAAGAGTGTATTTATAGGGGGTATTCTATCTGGTCAGAGATGAAAGAGAAATATTTTTCTCGGTAAAGTTAACAAGGTATATGAGGTGGGGTGAATATGGGGTGGAGAATGGTCCCAAACAGGGCCAATAGCTTGTGCAAAGGTCCTGGGGTGAGAGAGAGCACAGTTTATTGGATAAAACAAATGGCAGCTGTGTGATTGGGTTGCTAAGAGTGAAGAGGAAAGTGATACAGGTGAGGCTGGAGAAGAGGATGAGGCCTGACTTCTCAGGACCATGCAGGATTTTCACTGCTAACTTGGGCCACTTGCACACCAGATTGGAACTGGAAATGGTGGGTGTGGGAGACAGAGATCAAAATAACCTCTAGATGTCCACTTGCATAGCTGGTAGGTCACAGGACCATTCATGATAGGGAAGCCCAGGAAAGAACAATATTTCAAAGAGAAAGTCATGAATTTGCATGTGTTAAGCTTGTTGTGCTTTTGAGTCATTTAGAAAGAGACATTTGTAGGCGGACCTATCTACAAGTCTAGACTCAGACAGAGGCCTGAGTCATGTCGGTGGGAGAGGTGATTCAGGGCAGTCGTTCTCAGACTTTGAGTTTCAAGACCCTTTACACTCTTAAAAACCATCAGGGACCCCAAAGAGCTTCTGTTTATGTGGGTTATATCTGTCCATATTTACTATATTAGAAATTTAAACTGAAAAAATTAATATTAATGTATAATAAACCTGTTATACCTTAACATAACATAAAGATTTTAATGGGAAATAACTACTTTTTCAAACCAAAAAACAAAATATTTGTGGCTGGGCATGGTGGCTCATGTCTGTAATCCCAGCATAACTGCAGCACTTTGGGAAGCTGAGGCAGGAGGATCACTTGACGCCAGGAGTTTGAGACCAGCCTGGACAACAGAGTGAGACCTCATCTGTACACACACACAAAAATTAGCCGGGCATGGTGGGTACACGCCTGTGGTCCTAGCTACTTGGGAGGCTGAAGTGGGAGGACTGCTTGGGCCTGGGAGATTGAAGCTGCAGTGAGCCACAATCATTCCACTGTACTCCAGCCTAGGCAACAGAGTGAGACCTTGTCTGAAAAAAGAAAAAAATTGTGAGAAGAATAGTATTGTTTTACAGTTTTGCAAATTGGTTTCATAATTGGCTTAATGGAAAAGAGCTGGATTCTTATAGCTACTTCTGCATTGAGTCTGTTGTGATACATTGTCCTGACAGAAGCACATGAAGAAAATCTGACCTCAGGTTGATGTGGAGTTGGAAAAGGGAGGACTTTGTGGTCCTCTGGATAGAGCCTTGGGGAACCCCCAGAGTACTTAGACTGCAATTTGAGAACTGCTAATCTAGAGAGATATACTACGGTGTATGAAGAGAAGAGAGCTGGGCTCAAGCCTCAAGGAGCACCCACGTTTAATGGTCAGGAAGGAGAGGATAAGTGAACAGGTCAGAGAGGGACCACTCGGCGAGGCAGGAGAGGACCCAGGAGCAGCACCCGTGGTGTCAAAAAGCTAAGGCAGCACCGGGTTTTCTTTTTTTTTTTTTTTGAGACGGAGCCTCGCTCTGTCGCCCAGGCTGGAGTGCAGTGGCCAGTGCAGCTCACTGCAAGCTCCGCCTCCCGGGTTCATGGCATTCTCCTGCCTCAGCCTCCCGAGTAGCTGGGACTACAGGCGCCCACCACCTCGCCCGGCTAGTTTTTTGTATTTTTTTAGTAGAGACGGGGTTTCACCATGTTAGCCAGGATGGTCTCGATCTCCTGACCTCGTGATCCGCCCGTCTTGGCCTCCCAAAGTGCTGGGATTACAGGCTTGAGCCACCGCGCCCGGCCTTAGCACCAGGTTTTCAAAGGAAGAGTGGTCGAAGTGCTTCTGAAAAAGTCAAGTCAGAAGAGAAGTGAAAAATATCTTTTGACTCAAAATGTGTTTGTCTGACCAGTTCCATGATCTGAACATACAGGGAAGGGCAAAGCTGAGAGGGGAATACCGGGATTAAAGATAAAGGTGGGTGTGTCAAAGAGTGATAGTTGCCTCCTCCTCCCATTCATTCTCCTCCTTTTCTATGGTATTACGATCCTGTTTTGTTTTGGGTTTTTGTTGTTGTTTTATGAAACAGGATCTTGCTTTGCTGTCCAGGCTGGAGTGCAGTGGTGCATAGCTCAGTGCAGCCTCAAACTCCTGGGCTCAAGCAATCCCCCCACCTCGGGCTCCCAAGTAGCTGGGACCATCATGGGCTAGGATCTTGATTTTCAACTTAGCACATAGCCAACCAGCATAAACAACGACATTTACCCCCTTGCAGGTAGGGGTGGCCAGGAGACTAAGTTCTACAAATGAAGCAGAAGTGGTTTGTAGCAACTTCTAGAAGCCCCCTAAAAGACAGGTGTTCTCTTGGCTACTTTTCATCTCTTCCGCCCTCCCTTTGGCTGTAACACAGACATGATGGCTGGAGCTGGAGCAACCATTCAGGCAACGAGATGACCACACAACACAGAGGACTGGCAAGACCCAAGAAACCTGGGTCTTGTCTTGGTGGAGCAGAGCCACCTCACCAGCCTTAGATTGCCAATTGCTACATAAAAAAGAAATGAACTTCCATCCTGTTTAGACTGTGATTATTTGGGTGTCTATTATTCACAGCCAAACTTAATTCTAACTCTTACAGTGAATGAGTGGTTTTATGGGTATGAAGTTGAAGGAGTTTCTCTCTGATGGTTTCACTTTCTTTCTGAGGAAGGATGTGAGATCATAGGACGAGAGTGGAAGGTTGCAGAGTGAGATCAAAAAGGCAAGTAGAAGAGGGTTTGAAATTGCTGTGGCTGGGCACAGTGGCTCACACTTGTAATCCTAGCACTTTGGGAGGTCAAGGCAGGAGGATTGCTTAAGCCCAGGCGTTTGAGACAAGTCTGGGTAGCATAGCGAGATCCCATCTGTACTATCAAAAAAAAAAAAATTAGCCAGGTGTGGTAGTGGGCTGTAGTCCTAGCTACTCAGGAAGTTGAGGCAGGAGGATCGATTGCTTGAGTCCAGGATATCAAGGCTACAGTAAGCCAAGATTACGCCATTGTACTCTAGCCTAAGCAACAGAGCAAGAGTCTGCCTCAAAAAAAAAAAAAAAAGTAGAACTCTAAGAGTGACTTAGGGCATAAATCAGGCTAGTCTGGAGTGCCTGCGCTGGATATTCTCTGGTCTCCAACCCAAGTCTTCATTCTTCTCCATCCTGCTCTGGTTCAGGAGCTGATTTTTATGCACTTCTTCATTTAAGCTCCCTCCCAGCTCTGTTGGGTTCTTGAGTTTGGTCATCTGGAGGTGCCTGCAGGATAATGGGGCTGAGCAGAGAGACAGGTTGGGGTAATTGTTTCCCATTTGTCAGTTGCTGCATTCCTCTACTGAACTAAAAATCATAGCCCCAGCTACCTGCTAGGCTGCTAAGTTCTGGTAATGTCCCTCCTTCCCCCTGCAGAATGAAAGGTAGAAGCTCGCTGGGTCTCCTTATCCCTACCCACACTTTTGTTAATCTTCCCTTTTTTCTTTCTTTTTTTCTTTTAATAGAGACAGGGTCTCATTATGTTGCCCAGGCTGTTCTCGAACTCCTGGCCTCAAATGATCCTGCCCACTTCAGCTTCTCAAAGTCCTGGGATTACAGACATGAGTTACCATGCCCAACTCTTCCCCTTCTTAAGCCTTCCTCAGTTACCCTTTCTAAGTGTGTCATCTGTTTCCTGCTGGGACCTTGCCTGGTACTAGGGCCATCTGAGGTTGGAGATCACAATTTATGGTAAAATCAATAGGTCTTGTGGTTTGACTTCCCTTGCTGTACCAAGATGCCCAGGTGTAAACAGAGAAAGCAAGTTATAGTTTAGCCAGCTGCATACACCATGAGGAGAGTCAAGTGAGCTACCAAATGATGTAAGCTGATGATGGAAAAAGTAAAGAAAGGATATGGTAGAGGGCCTGGTAGGGAGCAGAGGAGTTATCTTACTCCTTGCTGGAGGCTCTGGTGGATCAAAGGCAGGGGCCCTGGAGTGGGTAGCAGGAGATGAACCACAAACCAGAGATTGAGAAAGCATGCTCAGAGAGTGGGATACTTGAATTAGTGAAAACAGAACTGGTCAGACAGAGTTGGAACCCATTTAGGGCCTTTATATGTGCCCGGGGCAATTACTATGAACAGGGGACCCTGCACAGGGAAATTAAAGAAGCAGAATATTGTTCTCCTCTCTGGAGGACTTAGCAGTTGAACTAGGAAGGTGGATGAAGAGTGCACATAAAATGCCAACTGAATGGAACAGAGTATAAAAAGATCTTCAGAGGAGGAAGCCTCCCCCAAGGCTGGCCCATTCTGAAAGATGTTGTGGATGTCTTAGTCCTTTTTCTGTTGCTTATAACAGAATACTTGAAACTGAGTAATTTATAAAGAAAAGGAATTTATTAATTTATTTCTTACAGTTGTGAAGATTGGGAAGTTCAAGGTTGAGGGACTGTATCTGCTAAGGACCTTCACGCTTGCAGGGGGACTCCTTGCAGAGCCACAGGGAGATGCAGGGCATCAAATGATGAGGAGGCTGAGTGTGCTTGCTCAATTCCTTCTTCTTCTTCTTCTTCTTCTTCTTCTTCTTCTTCTTCTTCTTCTTCTTCTTCTTCTTCTTCTTCTTCTTCTTCTTCTTCCTCTTCCTCTTCCTCTTCTTCTTCTTCTTCTTCTTCTTCTGCCACTAGTGCCTCTCCTCTGATAACCTATTAATTCATGAACCCACTAATCTATTAATCCATTTATATGACCAGAGCCTTTATGACCCAATCCTCTCTAAAAGGCCCCACCTCTCAATAATGGGATTTACGTTTTAACATGACTTTTGGAGGGGACAAGCATTCAAACCATAGCGGTGGTGGAGGTAGGACTTGATAAAAGCTCTGAAAGAAGGGAGGCTTTGGGTCTGAGAGAGCTGGGGCACTTCAGGCAGGGAGGTTGTGTGAGCTACAGGGCCAGGAATGCACAAGGAGTTTTGGAATGAACCAGATTAGTAAGAGGGTAGAGACTGTGGAGAGGAGCACAAAAAGAAAAAACCAAGAGGTGTGTCAGGGGCCCCCAAGACCATCTCTAGAATTGATGACTTTCTAGAAGGATTCACAAGACTCAGAAAACAGTCATACTCATAGCTGTGATCCATTCCAGCAAAAGCATGCAAAACAAAATTAGCAAAGGAAGGGCGTGCATGGGGCAAAGTCTGGAGGAAACCAGACACAAGCTTCCAAGAGTCCTCATGGAAGTTGCCAGGATGTACTTAATTCCTCCAGCAGCAAATTATGATAACACCTATGAAATGTTGTCTACCAGTACCAGTCTCATTAGTGACTCGATGTTCAAGATTTTTATTGAGGGCTTGTCACCTAGGCACCCACTTCCTAGCAGTATAGAAATTCCATACTCCAGGAAGGAAAGCAGGTTTTCAGCATGAACCAGACTAATTGCACAGTTTAAGCATATTGAGCACCTCTTCTCAGATAGGGAACGGCAGGGGCCCTTCCCAAATTCAAGTTTCCTGGTGCCAGCCAAGGGCCAACCTTGCAAGCAAGCCTTTCTAAGGGTAGCAATCTCAGACCTGGTGCATTAAACTCTTCTCCACAAGGAGTTAGTAAGGGGTTGTCCTAGGAAGACTTTAGACACTAACTCAAGGGGATTGAGCTTCATCCTGTGTACTGGATGAAAGACTATACATTAGAAAGACTCATGGGAAAAAGGGTGGGCCAGTCTGGAAGTGATGTGTAGCATGTTGAAGTAAGAATCACTAGAAAAGGCCAGGTGTAGCGGCTCCAAGACTGTAATTCCAGCACTTTGGGAGGCTGAAGCAGGAGGATCACTTGAACCCAGGTGTTCGACAGTGGGGCAACAAAGCAAGACCCCATCTCCACAAAAATAAAAAGTCATAAAAATAATTTTTAAAAAGAATGGTTAGGAAGGCAAGAGAGGAGAGCAAATGGCTGAGCCTGAATGGTGGTGGTTAGCATGGGGACAGTTGTTCATGCTTGGAAGATTCCCAGGAATAGGGAGCTCACAGAGGTGCCCGGTCCTAGAGTAGAACCTAGTTATTAAGCAGAAATACAGGAAGAAAAACTTAGACTGAATTCTAGTTTTACCAGGATCTCCAGACACTTGACCCTCAGGATCACCCACCACAGGGAATGGGTGGGACTTCAGGCCAGCACATTTGCATTGATGATAACAATAATTCACACACTTTGGAGCTGACAAAGTGTTTTTTGCATATACTGCATTCTAAGGGCAGGTAGTCAACTTGTACAGCTCATAGAGCTGAGACGTGCCAGGGCCAGACCTGAGCTCTGGGTTGCAGCAGGAGCAAAGAGGATTTTCAGTTATTTCCAAAAAGGACTCCCTATTGGAAGCACGGATTCTGGTACTTCTTTGTAAGATTTTCCCTCAATGGCGGGTATGCTGAGGGCTCACCCCTTGCACCAGCTCAGCCTCTGTCTGCCATGCTTCAGAGCATTTCATTTACTCTCCCTGCAGGCACTCTCATTTCAGCTTGCCATGAGGTCTCTTCTGACATTCTGCCTTCAGGCCTGCACAGTCTGGTGGTGTTGAGTCACGGGAACTTGACTGATGGGCACGGCCTAGGCAGAAGGAGCTGGCTCATAAGCCTTTATGCCTTTCTACTGTGCTCTCACTGTTGGCCCCAACTTCTCTTTCCACTAGGCTGGTCCTTCTCAAATCGTATTCTAAGGATGTCAGTAGGCATCCTGCCGGGGGAAAAAAGTTTTACGCCATTAAAAGGAAGCACTGGAGATTATATATACTTATAATTATTTTCAACTGCAGGATTTCTCAGAGCCTTTAACATGGAACATGCAACATGCATTTTTCAGAGGGAGATTACAGCCGTGGTGTTTTGGAAGATATGATAAATGTTCTGTGGTGTGAGATGCTCTCACATCTTCCATGTGAGAAGATGGAAAGGGATTGTTAGTCTAAATGATGAGCCCCATCTGCCTTGTCACTGCCGGGTCCCTAGTGTGTAAATATTGGTTAAGTCAATGAATTGAATGATCTTGAATTGAATCAATGAATTAAATGATCACAGAAGTACCACTGGCCCTTGTGTGCTGCTGGGACTAAAACAGTTGATGCTAAGTGGTTTTTTTGTTTTGTTTTGTTTTTTAAATTTAGTATTATTATTATTATTATTATTATTATTATTATTATTTGAGACAGAATTTCGGTCTTGTTGCCCAGGCTAGAGTGCAATGGTGCAATCTTGGCTCACCACAACCTCTGCCTCCTGGGTTCAAGCAATTCTCCCGTCTCAGCCTCCCAAGTAGCTGGGACTACAGGCATGCACCACCATGCCCAGTTAATTTTTGTGTTTTCTTGTTTGTTTGTTTGTTTGTTTGCTTTTTAGTAGAGATAGGGTTTCTCCATGTTGGTCAGGCTGGCTTCGAACTCCTGACCTCAGGTGATCTGCCCGCCTCAACCTCCCGAAGTGCTGGGATTACAGGCGTGAGCCACCGCACCCGGCCAATGCTAAGAATTATCTCCAGATCCCAAAGCACAGGCCAGTGATACATCTGCTCTTAATAGTCTGAGAGTATTACTAATGATTAATGACGAGGGTTTTCAGGTTTTTATATTGTGCATAGTCTCTTTCTTCCAAGTTATTTTTTCTTCTGTTTTCCTTGGTGCTGGTTCCTCTTCTGTCCATCGTGTTTTAGGCTTTTCTCAAATATCTAGTGATTCCTGGCAGTCTGTTTATATTTAAGAATTGGAAACTAAAAAGGTGATTTTTCATTCTGCTGGCGGTGAAGAAAGCCAACTGTGAGCCTCACGATGCTATGGCCTAACTGGGCCATTTCACTGGCAGACCTTCAGTGTCAGTGTCTTTGGGTCTTTTCTCTGGGTCTTTTCAACCTTGATAGCGAGGAGACCTCCAGTCTCTTCCCTGTGTGGTAGGACCCTGACTGCCAGCATTCTCAGAGTCCAGCCGGGGGCAGTACTGGAGCTTCCTACATTTACCATGGAGACTTTCCCTTTCTTAAAAACAAGATAGATCATTTTATCATTAGTAGTTAATTCATTATTTAATGAAGACAGGATCTTGCTCCATCACCCAGGCAGGAGTGCAGTGGTTAGATCATAGCTCACTGCAGCTTCCAACTCCTGGCCTCAACCGATCCTCCTGCCTTGGCTGCCCAAAACACTGGAATCACAGACATGTGCCACTCTGCCCTGCCAAGACTTTCACTTTACCTCACTGCTTTCAGTACTGGTACCACCTCAACTATGTCTGGAGTCCTCTGGTTCAGACAACCTCTCTTTTACCCTCACCAAGAATAAATCTCTAATTTCTGACAAAGTATAGAAGTGTAAATGTCCTACCTGCATGAACCAGGGAATGGGAATTGAGGTCTGACTGCTTCTTCAGATCAACTGAAATGATCTTTCAAGATTGTCCTATTTTTCAACCCTCTTCACTCCCACTTCCAGTAGTACCTTGTTTTGCCGATTCCTGACCTTCGTGAAGGCTCTGAGGTGCAAACGTTTTGCTTCTTGGGTTTTTGCTGCTGCTTTGGGATTTGGCTTTCTCATGCCTACTAAGTCAGTTACTGCTTAGCCTTCTGCTTTCCAGCTTCCAATATTTGATTGCTATTTTTTTTCTTTAAAATTTTTTTTTTTTCCCTAGAGATGGAGTCTCACTATGTTGCCCAGGTTGGTCTTAAAATTCTGGGCTCAAACAATCCTCCTGCCTCAGTCTCCCGAGTAGTTGGGATGACAGCCACACACCACCATGCCCAATTTGACTGCTATTGACTCTTCCCCATTCTCTTAGCTCCTGTGTGTCTGTATCTTCTTCAAATATCTCATCTAACCCACCATATCCCCATCGCTTCAGTGGGGATATAGGATGCAGAAGATGTCTTTGTGTACGTTTATCCTCACATCCTCAAACCTTTTTTCTTTCCTTTTTTTTTTTTTTTTTTTTTTTTTTTTTTGAGGGAGAGTCTTGCTCTGTCGCCCAGGCTGGAGTGCAGTGGTGCGATCTCGGTACACTACAACCTCCACCTCCCAGGTTCAAGCAATTATCCCACCTCAGCCTCCTGAGTAGCTGGGACTACAGGCGAGTGTCACCATGCCCGGCTAATTTTTGTAACTTTAGTAGAGACGGGGTTTCACCATGTTGGCCAGACTGGTCTCAAATTCCTGACCTCAAGTGAACCACCCACGTTGGCATCCCAAAGTGCTGGGACTACAGGTATGAGCCACCACGCCTGGCCTATCTGTCCACCTTTAACTAAAGGGCTTGACCTCTCATTGCCATTCCTGTTCTTCCCTAGTTCCCACTCTCACCATCTCCCACCTGGATGATTGTCACAGTATTTCAAGCCACCCTGGTCCAAACTTATCCCACTTAGCTCATTCTCTAAACTGCAGTTAAGTTACCTTATGATTGAATGATCATGGGAAAGCCTTGGCCCTTTCTCCTCCCCTCCTCTCTACCAATCTTGACATCAAACACACCAGCAAGCCATGGTAACTCACTTGTCACTCCCTGAACATGTAATGCTGTTCTTTTCTGAATGAGCTTGCTTCTGCTCCTCCCTCTGCCTTGGGGGGCTTTTTTTTTTTTTTTTTTTTTACGACTTTTCACCTGACTAACTCTTTCTCAACCTTTGATATTTAGCTCTGGTGCCATGTCCTCTAGGAAAGGCACCTCTGAATTCCCAGACTAAGTGAAGGTTTGAGTGGGGACAGCCTTGGAGAATGGGAGAGAATGAGGAAAAAGCCATCAAGGAGAAATTCCCTAGAGCAGGCATGACTGTGAGGTGAAAAAGCAATGGTGTCTTACATTCAGGTTCAAGTTCTTTTGTGTTATCTGCTGCTCAGGAAGCTCCCTCTTTTTCCTCAA
Source organism: Rhinopithecus roxellana (assembly GCF_007565055.1). Taxonomy (NCBI): domain Eukaryota; kingdom Metazoa; phylum Chordata; class Mammalia; order Primates; family Cercopithecidae; genus Rhinopithecus; species Rhinopithecus roxellana. The sequence goes on from NC_044559.1 coordinate 110,313,967, forward strand.
AGAGTCAGCAACGTAAGAGTGACTTAGTGGCCTTGAGTTCCTCGTGACTTCACATTGAAGGAGAAGAGAATGATTGGTACTTAGGGAGAAGCTGTGCTGGGAACACACTTCAGCCGTAGGCAAGTGGGCAAATGGACAAGGTAGGAGAATAAAGTCCTCTCTTCCTGCATCCATACTGAGAATTAAAATTAAAAAGAAAAAAAAAAAAACAACATAGGGATGGAATCTCCAGGCATGGTGGTTCATGCCTGTAATCTCAGCAGTTTGGGGGGCCAAAGTGGGAGGATCACCTGAGCCCAAGAGTTCAAGACCAGTCTGGGCAATATAATGAGACCCTATCTCTACAAAAAAAAAATAGATGGAAAATTTTAGCCAGGCATGGTGGCGAGTGCCTGTAATCCCAGTTACTTGGAAGGCTGAGATAGGAGGATTGCAGGACCCCAAAAGTTGGAGGTTGTGGTGAGCTATGATTGCACCACTGTACTCCAGCTTAGGTGACACAGTGAGACCCTCTTTCAAAAGAAAAAGAATCATAAGGAAAATATTGAGATAGATAATTAAGCTGTTTAATTTGGGCATAAAAGAAAAGGCAGAGCTAGAAGTCTAGAGGATTTTTGAGCATCTGGTCTATTAATTAGAACAACATTAGGAGAAAATTTTATTTATTTATTTATTTATTTATTTATTTTATTTTGTTGTTTTTGAGACAGAATCTCACTCTGTTGCCCATGCTGAAGTACAGTGGTGCAATCTCAGGTCACTGCAACCTCTGCCTCCCAGGCTTGTGCCTCAGCCACCCAAGTAGTTGGGATTATAGGTGTGCACCACTATGCCCACTAATTTTTTGTATTTTTAATAAAGACAGGGTTTCTCCATGTTGGCCACGCTGGTTTCGAACTCCTAGCCTCAAGTGATTCGCCCACCTCTGCCTCCCAAAGTGCTGGGATTAGATGCGTGAGCCACCATGCCTGGTCAAGAGAAAATTTAAAGGAAAGAATGAGTTCATTCATAATCCCACCTCCCTAATATGATCATTTTTGGGTTTTTTGTTTTTATGTTCTGTTTTCCCTTTCATTCTTGAACTATTATAACTGCAGGCATTTTTACATGGTTTTTACTCATAGGACATAAGTAATTTTGTGTGTTCCTTTTATGAGGTTATACATAGTCTTCATGATCTTTCATATGAGTCATTATCCCCTTTGTATAAAAGGGAGAAATGGAGCCTTAGAACCTTGCTGTTTGTCCTCATAACAAATTAAAGGCTAATGTCCCTTTGTCAGAGAGGCAGGTCCTTGGGGTGGAGTATTCGGTGGTTATGCTCCATTCCCTCAAATAACCCAGCTCTCCAGATGCATGATTACATAAGTACATTTTGGTAATGGGGGTTACGGGATCAGGGGGCAGTCTGTGGCCACAGAGGAGGGGTATCACAAGCCAAACCCATGATCTTGGGCACATTAGTCTCAGTAACCTATTAACTGAGCTAAGCAGTTTGAAAAGAAATAAAAGCAAAAGAAAACAAACCAAAGTACAAACTGTATCAAGCTTTAGAGTCTGAAGACTTATTAAAAGGGATCAACAATATAGTAGTAAATGAGACAGTGTTGACGCCAAGATAGGGAAGGGTGCAATTAAAATTCATTAAGACACAACAAGAAACTCTAGTCCAGGCTTGTTGCAGGTAAAAGGGACTTTGCCAATGAATTATTCAAGAAGAAGTGAGCTGAATGAGGGAATCCTCTCTTGGGTTGGCAATGGTTCAGACTTAGTTGGAACTTTCTCCCCAGGTAATAGTATAACAAAAGTAACTAAGAAGCTTGTTCCTTTGTTACTTGAGTACTTTTTGTGTGTTTCAAAGCACCTTGGCATTAGTCTTCCTATTATAGCCTGAATCTTTCCTAGTGATTTAGGAAAAAGAATATTAAGAATGTAATCTTTTATTTAAAACTTAATAACAAGTTTGAGTCAAGTTTGTGGAACCCATGTGAATTCTTCTTTCTATTATTTTAAACAAAATCTTAAAACCATATTAATTAACCCAACAGTTTTGAGCACCTTTTTGAGGGGCCAAATGCAGTGCCTGTTTCAGTGATATAAAAATACATAAGGCTTTTTCCTCAAGATAATCATAATCTAGTGGTTTAAATTTTCATCCCCACATTTTCTTGTGATTTAAAAAAATATATTAGCATGGATACAGGGGGTGGAGATTTTATTCTCCTGTCCATTCTCAGCACAGCTTAGATCTACACATATACAACTTAGAGCAGTGCGACCCGGCACACTCCAACAGTGGTGGGGCACTTTCCCAAGAACACAACGACACTTCCAGCCTTTGTTTCCATGGTGTGACCCCCTTTCCTTTTCACTTATCTAGACTATATGCAGCCCTTTTTGTTTTTGTTTTTGTTTTTCTTTTTTCTTTTTTTTTTTCTTGAGACAGGTTCTTGCTCTGTTGCCCAGGCTGGAGTGCAGTGACACCATCATAGCTCACTGCAGCCTTGAAATCCTGGGCTCATGCAATCCTCCTGCCTCAGCCTTCCAAGTAGCTGGGACTACAGGTATGTGCCATCACACTGGCCTATTTTTTGTATTTTGTAGAGACAGGGTCTCACCATGTTGCCCAGGTTGGTGTTGAAATCCTGACCTCAAGAGATCCTCCTGCTTTGGGCCTCCCAAAGCACTGGTCTTACAGGCATGAGCCAAGGCGCCCGGCATATTTGGTCTTTATGTCCTGGCTGTGTATCAGCTTTTCCGTGAAATACGCACTGGAGATTCCTCCTTAGGGATCTCTTTTCTTTCTTAGAATTTAACTTTCTTCACATTTCCTACATCATTTGAAGTTTTCAAGCTACAAATCAGCACTTTATTATAGATTGTTTCATATGAAACAGTGTCATTTTCCATGCATTAGTTTTGTCTTCTCAATTAATATGCCAGAAAGCAACACCTTACCTCTGTCTTCCCTCCTGCACCTAACTCAAGGCTAAGCACTTACTGTGCGATTGGGTTTGCCATTCTAATTTTGCTACCTTTGTTTCTAAAATCCTAATTGTTGACTTCTCCCGTTGATATCTGATGGCCAATCTATTGCATAATGGTGATTTATTTTGTCACATCTGGATCCCTGATTTCTTAATTAAATTTAAATAAGCCTTACATTTTTAGCCTAGATGTAATATTTCAAATCTAATACTGTCATTACACAATCACTAATACATTCTATTAGGAACATGTGATTTTTACATTATGTTTGCAGTGATGTAATAAATATTAAGTATCTATGCTATGTATCCAGCCATGTTTTGTTGTGAAATAAAAGGGTACATTTGGTTATAAGTGAGGAAGTAACAATTAGAAACTACTTCCACTATTTTCTTTATTTATATTAATTCTTGTGCTTTAAAGTGCTTGTTGACCAGATGCAGTAGCTCATGCCTGTAATCCCGGCACACTCGGAGGCCAAGGCATGTGGATTGCTTGAATCTAGAAGTTCAAGACCAGCCTGGGCAACATAGTGAGACTCAGTCTCAACACAAATTTTAAAAATTAGCCAGGCATGGCTGTGCGTGCCTGTAGTCCCAGCTACTCAGGAAGTTGAAGTGGAAGGATCACTTGAGCCCAGGAGGTTGAGGCTATAGTGAGATGTGATCCTGCCACTGTGCTCCAGCCTGGGCGACAGAGTGAGACCCTGTTTAAAAAAAATAAAATAAATTTTTTTTTTTTTTTTTTTTTTGAGACGGAGTCTTGCTCTGCCGCCCAGGCTGGAGTGCAGTGGCCGGCTCTCAGCTCACTGCAAGCTCCGCCTCCCGGGTTCACGCCATTCTCCTGTCTCAGCCTCCCGAGTAGCTGGGACTACAGGCGCCCGCCTCGTCGCCCGGCTAGTTTTTTGTATTTTTTAGTAGAGACGGGGTTTCACCGTATTAGCCAGGATGGTCTCGATCTCCTGACCTCGTGATCCGCCCGTCTCGGCCTCCCAAAGTGCTGGGATTACAGGCTTGAGCCACCGCGCCCGGCCAATAAAATAAATTTAAAAGCATTTGTTGCTGCAGTTTTGCAGTGAATTCTGAGAATAGATTTCTCCTGCTGGCCTGTCTCTAGATTAGATTTCTATCCCGCTTTTGTGCTTGGATCCTCTTCAACTCTGACTAGACTTTCAATATTCCATTCATCAGAGACTCATTTGTGGGATCCTGAGCAAATTACTCCATTCAATTCAACTTTCTCTGAGCTTAATTTTCATATATGAAAAAGGGATGATAATATTATTGCACAAGGTTGAGTTAAAAATGCATATGAGAGAAACGTTTTCTGAATCTTAAGAACCCATACAGATATCAGATATCATGATCATCATCATAATCACCATGATTACCATTTATTATCACCATCACTATCTTGTAATTTGCAAAGTTATTTAAGAAGTACGGCCAGATAGGACACTGGTAGATGTTACTACTAGTGGTCAGCTATGTCAGTTTCCTTCTCCTTCCTGAGCACTTGGAAGAATAAACTTTCCAGCTCCCTTTGCTGTTTGGTGGAACCATGGGACTCTGATCAGTGAAGAATGGAAGGGGTAAGGCATTTAATTGCCGGTACCTGACTCTTTTTTCTTCCCTTGGTAAAGTGGCCCAAGAGGTCTGTGTTTTGTGTTTTGAATAGTGCTGCTACAAGAGATTGAGGCTTCTATCATCTGGTTGCCTGAGTAGTTGCATGGAGTAGAACTCCCTGTCAACTCTGTGGGACTTGTAGTGTGAATGAGAAACTAATTTTTGTCGTATTGAGTCACTGCAATTTGAGATTGTTTATTATTGCAGCATAACATAGTTTATCATGATTAATACACTATCATGGGCCTCAGAGTAAAGAAATTCTATATCTAGGTATGGCCTAACCACTTATATATCCTTGAGCAAGAGGAACAAAGTATGCTATATATTTTTTTTCTTCTTTTACTTAAAAAAATATGTGTAGAGACCGTCTCACTATGTTGCCCAGGCTGGTCTTGAACTTCTGACCTCAAGCCATCCACCTGCCTTGGCCTCCCAAAGTGTTAGGATAACAGTCATGTTATCCTGTTATCCTGTTATCCCAAAGTGTTGGGACTGGCATAGTTTCCCCATGCCTAGCCCTTTAAAAAAAATAGAGATGAGGTCTTACTATGTTGCCCTGGCTGGTCTGAACTCCTGGGTTCAAGTGATCCACCTGCCTCAGCCTCCCCAAGTGCTGGAATTACAGGCATGAGCCACCATACGCAGCCAAGTATACTATCTTCAAGATTCCTTCAGCTCCAAAAACTTTGGCATTGCAGCAATCCAAAGCAGTCCTACGTCAGTGACAAAGAAATGTGAACTTTTGTTCAATGGAAAATAACTTCAGCTATATCAAACCACCCCCCAGAGAATAATTCAAGCTAGAAATAACTAAAAGTTCAGAATCGAAATAACATTTTTAAATTGTTTCATGCACACACCTGCCTTTTTAAGAGAGTATATTAAACCTAGTTACATTAAAAGTAGTCAATGAGTCACGGTCACTATTATGAACCTTAGTTAAAATAACTAAATAACACTCTAAAAGACAGTGATGTCCTCAGGGCCAGTGACAAATAAAGATTTATTTGCTTCTTGCAATGGCCTAGACTTCTCGTGTTATTGAAATTTCAGTTTTGGATTTCTATAGTCCTTCAATGCCTTTGTGCATTACATTTTTTTAAGTGACAGGATCTTGCTATGTTGCCCAGGTTAATCATGAACTCCTGGCTGCAAGTAATCCTCCCACCTTGGCCTCCCAAAGTGTGGAAATTACAGATGTGAACCACTGCAACCAGTCCATTACTTTTCATTGCTATCAATGGACTGATCGTCCACAATAGCCCAACTCCCCACTTTAACTGTAGAACGTTAAAAAAGGAGAAGAAGAAGAAGGAGAAGGAGGAGGAGGAGGAGAAGGAGAAAGAGAAGGAGAAGAAAAGAAAAAAAAAGGAAAGTAGATCTCACATTCTGTGGGAATTGAACATAATGAAAAAGATACATAGGGCCTGAATAAGAGGTTAAGAAGACTTCCTAGAAGTAAAGCAAATAAGTTTTAGGTATGAACTCTGTAGCCTCTATAGGTGCCCATCTTTTTGCCTAATTTTTTACTCTCACAAATATTGCGTGAAGATGAATTTCTAGGATGACTACACTCTGGCTAGACAGCGTGGTAATGTACTTGATTTTCTACAGCAACCCAGCAGCACAGATTCATAATTACATTGCTAATGTGTGTTTGACAGCTTTAGAGATACTTCTTCAGCCATCAACAAAATAACATTGTCAGAAGAACTGAAATAATTTGCCCCTTGTGACAGTTTGGTGAGAAAAAGATGGCAAAATAATTAAGTATGGAGGCTCTGGAGCAGAAATGTCTGTGCTTGAAGCCTGCTTTTACCCCTTGCAAACTGTATGAACTTGGGCAAGTAAATCAACCTCCTGTGTCTCCACTTTCTCATTTTTAAATTGCGGTAATCCTGTTCTTATAAGGGTGAGCTGCTCTCTGAACTATTTTAGCTCACCCACATTTGTTAAACAACTTTTTTAAAAAAACTTTACTTATTTGTTTTCAAAATAGGGTTTTGCTCTGTCACCCAGGTTGAAGTTCAGTGGATTGATCACAGCTCACTGCAGCCTCAACCTCCTGGGCTCAAAGTGACCTCCCACCTTAGCCTCCTCAGTACCTAGGACTACAGGCGCATACCATCACACCCGGTAGTTTTTGTTTTTTGTGGAGGCTAGAAGGGTTTTGCTGTGTTTCCCAGGCTGGTCTCGAACTCCTGAGCTCAAGTCATCTGCCTGTCTTGGCTTCCCAAGGTGCTAAAATTACAGGCATGAGCCACCACACGCAGCCTCTTGAACATCTTTAAATTCACGAATGCAAGCCCAGTTCTAACATTTATTGTGCCAGTCAATAGGCCACTACATTCACCAATAAAAACCCACTTCTGACATTCAGTAAATTAATTAGCACAGGGCAGCTTGTTCATCAGTATTCAATTCACAGCAGAGCTTGGCATAGTCCTTTTTATGATGCAGGCTTCCTGATTCACAGTGAATGGGCCATCTCTGAACCATACATTCCTGACTGGCACCTTGGTGATAGCATAATCTATGTAACAGACACATAATACCTCTTAGTGTACACTGAAGAAGGCCCAGGTAAGTTAACAGACATCGTAACAATAACAAACTTGGGTTCTACACTACCGTATTCTATGTCTAACATTCCTCTCTAGTTCTCAAAATTGCTACATTTGAATTTTTGGTACTACATTTCTGAGACGGAGTTTGAAGCTGCAGGATGATAAATTGTGCTTAATTTCGCAGATGCAGAAGTGTTAATGAGAGAGCCATGCTGACTGCCTGGTAAAGTGTGACTTGGTGGTACCTTGTGGGCATGCCTTGACTCTGAGTCTAGTCCTCATGTAGACAGCTCTGAACACTGTATTTTATCAGTTTATTTAGGTGAGACTACAGGGGAATATTCACACTAGCCAAAATCACACTTGCTATCTAGATTAAGACTTCTTGGCATCTGTGTACCCAAGAATATGAGTTATTTGCACGTTGCCCTGTGACACTAGAAAAAGAACAGAGAGAACCAGATGGTCCTATGGGGGCATTTTATCCAAGTTATTGTGGGAAAGCCTTATGAATGTCCTGCTTCTCAAGAGAGTAGATCCCTCTAGGGTCTAATTAAATGGGGCCCCAGAAAGAATCTCTGCCTGATAAGTTCTTATTAACTACCTTATTTCACTGATTCTAAGATATACAGTTTTTCACTTTTTTTTTTTTGGTGGGGGAGTGGGGTGCTACAGAGTATCTGTCGCCCAGGCTGGAGTGCAGTGGTGCAATCTCAGCTCACGGCAACCTGTGCCTCCCAGGTTCAAGTGATTCTCCTGCTTCAGCATCCCAAGTAGCTGGGACAACAGGTGCATGCCACCACACCTGGATAATTTTTGTATTTTTAGTGGAGATGGGGTTTTGCTATGTTGGCCAGGCTGGTCTCAAACTCCTGGCCTCAGGAGATCTGCCCACCTGGGCCTCCCAAAGTGCTGGGATTACAGGTGTGAGCCACTGCATCCAGACAGTTTTTCACATTTCTAACATGAAATTTTGGTGTATCACTTTGGTATATCCTTGAAATTGTAGTGTATCATACAGTCCATGGTGTGTCAAGGTATAATCATAGTTGGCAGTGTTTTTTTCTAAGTGGCACAGAAAATAAAGACACATCCTAAAGGATGCAATCTTAGACGGCATGAAATATGATGACTGCCCTTGTATTACTCTCCAGACTTCGACTTGTCCTGAACTGCCTCACCCTAAATTCCAATATGTGGGTTACAGTTTTCCTAGGTTATGTTCTGGGCACTGGGATCCACTCTGGTCATTTGAACAGACTGGAGATCACCCAAACTTCCCTCAGCAATAAGTTTACAAATTCTCTCTCAGGTAGGCTCACTTCTGCAGACAGCTAAGCCCTAACATTTATTTATATATTTATTTATTTATTTATTCGAGATGGGCTCTCACTCTGTCATCCAGGCTAGAATATGATGGCACGAACATAGCTCACTCTATCCTTGACTTCCCAAGTTCAAGTGATCCCCCTACTGCACCCTCTTGGGTAGCTGGGACGCTAGGTTCTTGGCTAACTAAAAAGAAGAAAAAAAAATTTTTTTTTTTTTTTTGGCAGAGATGGGGTCTCCCTATGTTGCCCAGGCTAGTCTTGAACCCCTGAGCTCAAGCAGTCCTCTCACCTCAGCCTTCCAAAGTGTTGGGATTACAGGCCCAACCTACCCCTGTCATTTTCTTCATGTTCATGACTATTTCTTTCTCTCTTTTTAATTTTTTATAGAGACAGAGTCTCACTGTTGCCCAAGCTGGCCTCTAGCTTCTGGGCTCCGCCCACCTCGGCCTTCCAAAGCTGGGATTATAGGCGTGAGCCACACGCAGGCCTACTCTCTTTTAAACAGTGATGATCTAAACTTAGATCCAAATAGAGGAAATCTTTTACTCCAGTGCTCGAGGACATTTGGCAGCAAGGATCCAAATTCCACATCCACAGTTGCGCCTGCCCCAAACCCCCTAATGGGCTTGTCATCTTGGTTTTCAGCTTTAGTCAGGTGACAAACGCTTATTGATGGACTTTCACAGAGTGGATATGCTGTCTCACAGCAGCAAAATTTAAGACATTAAAATGATCTAGTCTCAGGAGTTTTTCCATAAAGAATTTAGTAGCATAATATTGTCCTGGCTAAGAGCCTTACTATGTCCTTCCCAAGACTTTATTTAAGAACTTTGGTTATGGATGAAGCATGACATAAAACAAGTTTACATAACAGATCCTCCACTACATAATCATATATTATAGCTGATGATAAAAGAAAAATAAGCACTTCACACGTGATGACTCTCTAGAAAGAATTTAAATTACAAACCTAAACTGAAATCTCTTGGCTCTTATTAGACCATAGAACTGATACTATCCAACTGGAATATATAAATTACTATGTTTAGAGTCAGCACTTGACTCTTTTTTTTTTTTTTTTTTTTTTTTTTTTTTTTTTTTTTGAGACGGAGTCTCGCTCTGTCGCCCGGGCTGGAGTGCAGTGGCCGGATCTCAGCTCACTGCAAGCTCCGCCTCCCGGGTTTACGCCATTCTCCTGCCTCAGCCTCCCGAGTAGCTGGGACTACAGGCGCCCGCCACCTCACCCGGCTAGTTTTTTGTATTTTTTAGTAGAGACGGGGTTTCACCATGTTAGCCAGGATGGTCTCGATCTTCTGACCTCGTGATCCGCCCGTCTCGGCCTCCCAAAGCGCTGGGATTACAGGCTTGAGCCACCGCGCCCGGCCAGCACTTGACTCTTAATCAAATCCTCATGCTACTTAATCTGAGATGTTATCACTTTTAATAACTGGTAGGTGATATTTTTATATAAATATATATTCTATTTATACATGTGGTATGTCAGAGAAGCACTTTAAATTTTAAAATTGTACCTGAAGTCCTATTAACTGAAAAGTAGAAACAATTTTAGCTTATGAAATGTTCAATTGTTTAAACACTGAATTCTTTTTTTTCTTTTTTTGAGACAGAGTCTCACTCTGCCACCCAGGCTGGAGTGCAGTGGTGCAATCTCAGCTCACTGCAACCTCTGCCTCCCGGGATCAGGTGATTCTCATGCCTCAGCCTCCCAAGTAGCTGGGATTACAGGCGTGCATTACCATGCGCAGGTAATTTTTGTTTTTTTAGTAGAGACAGGGTTTCACCACGTTAGCCAGGCTGGTCTTAAACTCCTGACCTCAAGTGATCTGCATGCCTCAGCCTCCCAAAGTGTTGGGACTACAGGCGTGAACCACCGAACCCAGCCAAAACATTGAAATCTTTAAGCAGTGTTTTCCCTAGTAGTGGTTTACGAAGAACGAATAGAGTCCTTCAAAATCTAGTTCGTATTTCTCTTGCTGTTGCCTCATGCATGTGCTGCGTGTTTTTCTGCTTTATAAATTACTCCAACTCTTCTTTGAGAAACATTCATTATCCAGTTTTTACTTGTGAGAAAACAGAGGCTCTGAAATGTTGACTTACTTGCCCAAAATTCTAAATTAAGTTTCAAAGCCTATATATATTCAACATTTACTGCAGAGTTCATGAGCTTCCCACTAAAGCCATCAATGAATTTAGCATGTGATAAAAGAGGCCTGGGTTTAATATGACAAATGTTTTGACCACGCCAGCGCCAGTTACTATAGGTGAGAATGTGATCTGAAATAAACAATTGTATAAGCCGGAACACCTGTGAGATAAAATACAGGTAACTGACAAGAAAAGAAGTATTATGTAGTTAACGGTTTCAAAAACAATCATCATCATAGCTTGGTCTCTTACACAGTGAAATCTGAAACTCCTTGATATGCTATAGCAAGGTTTCAAACAAAGATGTTTTGTTTAATGCACGTTTTTGTGGGATGGTGTAACTATGCAGGCTGTATCAGTCAACAAACGCTGTACAGAGCTGACCAATGACTCATGAAATCTTCTGTGCGATCTCTCTCCTCAGTTTCAAACTATTCATTTATAATTGCACTAGCAAAATAGCCAACGGCTTGTCACATTCTTTGCACTGTCTTGGCCCAGCTCTAAAGAGATAGGTTTTTAAATTTTAACTTAAAATTTTAATATGTATTTTAAAACATGTATATGCATTGTGGTAAAATGTCACTTAGGAAAAAGAAAAATTATTGTAAATATATAAATTTCTTTTAAAATATCTTTTGATTATATAATAAAAAATCGCCAAGTAAAGTCTTAAGTTAGAGTTTGAAATTAAAAACCTATGGCCGGGCGCGGTGGCTCAAGCCTGTAATCCCAGCACTTTGGGAGGCCGAGACGGGTGGATCACGAGGTCAGGAGATCGAGACCATCCTGGTCTACACGGTGAAACCCCGTCTCTACTAAAAAAAAAAATACAAAAAACTAGCCGGGCGAGATGGCGGGCGCCTGTAGTCCCAGCTACTCGGGAGGCTGAGGCAGGAGAATGGCATAAACCCGGGAGGCGGAGCTTGCAGTGAGCCGAGATCGCGCCACTGCACTCCAGCCTGGGCGACAGAGCTAGACTCCGTCTCAAAAAAAAAAAAAAAAAAAAAAAAAAAAAAAAAAAAAGAAATTAAAAACCTCCACAGAGTAAAAGTAACTCTTTTTCTCTTCTCTCTTCATCTCCCTCCCAAAAAATAAGCCTTCACAGAAGATGATTTTGGCATTGGTTATGATGTTTTATTGGCATTTGGGGCTTTTAATCTTTGTCTTTAAACATAAGAGTAGTGATAATGCTACAGCGCTTTTATTTTCCTATTTTGAGCTTCTAAATCTAACTAAGTTCTTTTTCACTTATTGTTACAAGACAGAGAAGAGGCCGGGCGCGCTGGTTCACGCCTGTTACCTAGCACTTTGGGAAGCCAAGGGAGGCAGACTGCCTGAGCTCAGGAGTTAGACCAGCCTGGGTAACACGGTGAAACCCCGTCTCTACTAAAAATAAAAAAAAATTAGCCGGGCTTGGTGCTGTGTGCCTGTAGTCCCAGCTACTCGGGAGGCTGAAGCAGGAGAACTGCTTGAACCGGGGAGGCAGAGGTTGCAGTGAGCCGAGATCACGCCACTGTACTCCAGCCTGGGCGACAGAGCGAGACTCCGGCTCCAAAATAATAATAAGAAGAAGAAGAGAGAGAAGAAAAAAATTATTTTTCTGTAGATAATATATTGAAATGCAGATGTAGTATAGACAGTTCTAAACCAGACAATGACATTTTAAAAAGAAATTTAGACAATGTTTACAGAAAAACAATGGCAATGACATACTGATATTAGAATAGGTGTCTCCTATTAGTTGGCAATGAGTTATACATAACTTAAAACTAAGAATGACAACAGTTTCACTATAAACTCTTATTATTGTAGAAACTTGGTAAAATTGAATTCCACACTAGATGGTATAGTTTAAGACTTAACGCCTTATGTTCTGACCTGACCTTATTAAATAGAAATCTGTTCAATCTCTGCAAGGAAATATTTTGTCCAGGAAAGCCTACGTTTGTGGTAGGTGGAGGCAGTTTATTAGGCAGCCTGCTCGCCTCTTAACGATGGCCTTGGTCTGGGATCGCAGGGCTCATTATATCATGAGCATAGTTATTACATGGGTTCACTGTTTTTCCTCCTCCCTGAGGGGGACCTTTGGCACACGCTGGGAGGCCATGAAAGCCAAGGCCACCGAGCTGCGGCTCTGGCGCGCGCGTAGGAAGCGAGAAGCTCGGGAACCCAAGCCCCCGCAAATGCGCGGGTCCACGAGGTAGGCCAAGCTCCGCGCCTGGGTAGAGGAGGAAGCGAGTAGGGTCCGGGGGCGTGGCAGGAGGCTGAAGGTTTATTTACAGGGGTGCAGCTTTCTTTTGGGGTATCGCAGCGGCCGCCAGGCTGTGGGTGCCTTGTGGGGATGCCTTGAGGCAGGTGGGACAGTGGAAACGCAGCGGGTTGCTCGGGATCCCGCCCAGCCTTCTCCTACCCCTCTCCACTCCCTAATCCCCTCCTCCTGCGCGTGCTCCCTCCCTATCCTCCTTCCCATCTCTTCCCCCTTCCCCCACTCCTTCCCCCTCTTCCTTCCCTCCACACCTCCTCTCCTTCCTTTCCCTCGCCCGTTCCCGTGCCCCTCCCTCTCCCCCTCCGCATCCCCCACCCTATCCTCTTCCCACCTTCTCCCTATCCCCCTCCTCCCCATCTCCTTTCCCCTTCCCCTCCCTCTTTCCTCCCTTTTCCGCCCCACCCCGTTCCCCGCCCCCCTCCACCCGCGGCTCTCCTCGGCCCCAGCCCACGGATTCCCGCGCTTCGCGGGTTCCCTGGGAGTCGCCATAGCAACGGACGCTGGGTTCCTGACTCCAACTCAGCCGAGCAAGCGGCTGCGCGGGAGGCGCACGTCCCGGGATGCGATGGCGAACTGGGGCGACACGCCTGAGACAGAGGAGTGCCGGAAGATCATGGAGGGCCTGGAGGCCTCTATTGAACAATTCCAGTTCAACCCCAGGTGACCCGCGGGAGAAGCAGTCCCCGGCAGCCCGCCCCGGAGCCCTCGCACCCCGGTCCTCGCTCAACGCCTTTCCAGGCCCCTTGCTCCAGTCGCTGGACTTCAATTTTTTGTTTGTTTTTCGAGGGGATCACTGTCCGAAAAGAGCTGCAGTTTTCACTTCTTCAAGTGTATAGCTGGACACTAAGAGCACGGACTCTGGAGCCAGACTGACCGGGTTCCAGAATCTTGGCGACCCTCTCACAGGGGCCGTGAGTTAGGCGACTGATTTCTCTGTGATTCAGGTTTCTCAGCGGGAAATAATCGTTCATGAACGATGAAGAGTAGTGCCTGCTTCATAGATCATAGTGAATATTTAATGAGCTAATCTAGGACACAGTACCGGTCTTAGTCCCCTCGGGCTGCTGTAACAAAACAGCATAGGTTGGGTGGCTTATAAGCAACAGGAATTTGTTTCTCCCAGTTCTGGAGGCTGGGAAGCCCACTGGCAGATTCTGCGTCTGATGAGGGTCCCTTCTGCACAGACAGTACCTCCTGGCTGTGTCTTCACATGGTGCAAGGGGCAAGGGGCAAGGGAGTTTCCCCCACATCCCCCGCTCCCACTTTGCCTTTAGAAGGGCACTAATCCCATTTATAGGGCTCCACTTTCATGACCTAGTCACCTCCAAAGTCCACACCTGCTAATATGATCATCTTGGGGCTTAGGATTTCAACATGAATTTTTAGGAGACACAAACATTCAGACCATAGCAGAATCATAGAAGTGTTTGCCGATGTCATTATTTGCTATTCCTTGATCCTTGTTTATAACCCCTCCCTTTCATAATCCTTTGCCCCCTGTGTTCTAGCTTTGTTGTTTATTTGGATAATGTAGAGTTGATGTTTCTGGGAAAATGCAAATTTCTTTCTAAAAACCTTTTCAAATCAATAGGTAGCCAGAACTAGCTTAGCTGCTATGGGAGAACTTACCATTGTATTAGGCAGGGGCCTCATGGTGCCAGGTGGGCTGGTTTAGGGGCAAGCCCCTCACACAGAAGCAGCTCCAGGGTGAGAAGAAAGGACCACAGGTGTCCTAGCCCAGCAGTGGGACTGACCCAGTGAGGCAGTGCTGCTGGGCTCGGCTTCTCCAGCTTCACTGTATTCAATGGGTATGTTTGTTAAAATGGGTCAGGGTGTACGGGACCTGGTCTAGTGATGGTTGTGAATAGCATTTATTAGAGGTAGCATATGGTAAACACCAGAGGCACATGGCGTCTACCCTGTTCTAGTGTTTGCTGATAGGAATGGTGTCCTGCCCTGGACTCCTTGGCATTCCATGGTTGGGTAGCTCCCCCCAAAAAATGTACCTGCTGGGCTCAAGGGCAGACCAATGGTGCCAGGGTGCTCACTGACTGAACAAAATAACCACTGATGCCCATATTCATTCCTCTTCACCCAAAGTACTAGGGCAACTGAGCCAGTGCCTGGGTGTGAATGAGCGAGGCTCAGGTGCTGAATGTGGTCTACAAAGCAGACGAAAGCCCAGCCTTTGTGGAGTTTGCATCTTAGTCAGGAACTGATGATAAACTACATAAACAAGTAAACTATATAATAAGTTAGATAGTGGTTAGTGATAAGGAAGAAACCTAACATGGGGAGGGAGAAGAGAAAAGTGAGTGAGTGAGTGTGTATGTGTGGCAAGTGGGGAGGGAGTTGTGATTTAATTTTTTTTTTTTTTAGAGTCAGGGTCTCACTCTGTCATCCAGGCTGGAGTGTAGTGGCACGATCATGGCTCAGTGCAGCCTTGAACTCCTGGAGTCCAGCGATCCCTCCACCTCAGCCTCCTGAGTAGCTGAGACAACAGGCACACCCCAGCATGCCTGGCTAATTTTTTTTAATACAGGGTCTTGCTGTGTTGCCCAGGCTGGTCTCAAACTCCTGGGCTCAAGCAGTCCTCCAGCCTCGACCTCCTAAAGTGCTGGGATTACAGGCATGAGCCACCATGCCCGGCCTGGATTGCAGATTTTAGAAATGGTGATCGGGGAAGGCTTCACTGAGAAAATGACATTGAGGTGAAGACTTGCAGGCTTGAGGGGGGAGCCCTAAGAATCTATCAGGGTACCAAGTGTTCCAGGCAGAGAGAACACTGAGTAGAAAGACGGTGCCTGGATGTCCTAGAAGCAGCAAGGAGGCCAGTGTGGCTGGAGCAGAGAGGGAGAATAGTAGAGGTGAAGTCAGAGGGAAGGGGTTCAGTGCCTGTGGTGAGGGACTTTAGACTACCGTAAGGACTTCAGCTTTTACTTTGAGATGGGAAGCTATGAGGGGATTGGGAAAGAGGAGTGACATGATTTGATTTATCCTTCAATGGGATTACTCTGACTGCTGTTTTGATAATAGACTATAGTGAGGACGAGGGCAGAAACAAGGAAACAGGAGACTATTACAATATTCCTTGCGGAAGATGACTGTGGGGTAGCAGTGGTTGGAGGTCCAGAGAAACCTTGATGAACAGGTAGAATGGAATTGCCAGTAACCCAGAAGGGGAAGATAATGAGATGAACAGGTCTGAAGGGAATATCATAAGCTTACTTCTGGTGATGATATGTCAGCAGTGACTATTAGACGTCCGTTTAGGCTGTTAAGTAGGTAGTTGATTAGATGAGTCTGAAGTTAAGAAGAGAGGTTCAGCTCAGCTATATCAGTTTGGAAATAATTAGCACAAAGATGGTGTCTTAAGCTGAGCCTTGGTGACATCAGCCAGGAAGTGAATGTTAGTTAGAGAAGTTTATGAGCCATGGGGCACATCAAAGTTCTGTGTTCTTTGAAGAGGAACAAAAGAAAGCAATATTCTTATTTAGCACTGAGAAATATGCCACAGTGAAAGTTTAGCACACCTAATGCTATCTTCATTGACTGATTTATTAATAAACATTTGCAGGATGGATAATTCTAGGATTCAGTGAGAAGAGTCATTGCATTTTATTAATACATATCCGTAGGTCTGTTTTCCAAAATAAATTAGGATGTTAATTTTGTATCTAATTTATTTTAAAAAACATAATTATCTTCCTCAAATTCTGTTTTATGCATAATCACCAACTTATTATTCAGAAATAGAATTGCTGAGACTATAAATAAAGACTGTGTAGGAACCACTTAGCTAATTTGTTGTGATGTGGGTTTCCATTCTAGGCAGCAGGGTTGTTAGCTAAAATTAGAGACATTTGGAATTTGAAGGGACACTGAAGAAAAAATCTTCCTCTTTCACTTAGATTCTGAATGAGCTGGATCTTTTTTAGTCAGTCACATAGTTAGGACTGGTGAAACTGGAGAGTCATGGGCTTATCCTCATCAGGGATTTAGAAGAAGAATCTGCCACTTCCAGCTCCCCCTCTGTCACCCAGGCTGGAGTGCAGTATTACGGTCACAATTCACTGCAGCCTCTGACCCCTGAGCTCAAGGGATCCTCTCACTTCAGCCTCCTGACTAGGTGGAGCCACAGGTGTGTTCCATCATGCCCAACTAATTTTTTGTGTGTGACGGGGCTTCACCACGTTGCCCAGGCTGGTCTCAAATTCCTAAGCTCAAGCAGTCTGCCCTCCTTAGCCTCCCAAAGTGCTGGCATGAGCCACAGCACCCAGCCTGGACCTGATTTTAAAATATCATATTGTATTATTGTAATATTATGGCACCAGAAAGAATAACAGAGAACAGAATTTCAAATTTCTAAATCATATCCTGAAAAAAATATATTGATAAAAACTATTCACACTCCATAAACCACCCATGATAGGTCTTTTGCTTAAAATGGGAAGGAACAGAAGAACATACGTGTTCGTGCTTAATGAAAAATGTGGCTGAATAGTAAAAAGGAGCCACTTACCACTAGGTAAGGTAAAGGATTGCATTTCTAGCTTGGAAAAGTGAATCACTGAGGTCTGTTAAATGTGCAGCAGTGTAGACTATACAGAAACAGAGTTAGTTCCCATGGCTGTTTATATTTACTATATTGATGTAGCACTCAGGGTCCAGATAGGAGGCAGAAACCTCACCGCTAAACTTGAACAGCGACTATTTCCTGTTCTTTTTTAAACAGTAAGAAGGATTTTTAACCAGTAAAAGGCAGTAAGGCGGTAAAAGAAGACTCTAGGCAATACAGTGATAGTAAATGCAAAAAGCAGCTATGACCTCCAGGTCTGAGGAAGAGGAAACAGGGCAGGAACTAAGGAGTTAGAAGTCCTGCCCTCAAAGGCTGAGATTAGGATGATACCTCTTTGGAGAAGACTTGGTGGCAGAGAAACTTGCCAGAGGGCGTGACCACTGCTGGTCTGCAGGGATGGCTTGCCCAGTGGCTGCAAAACTTGCTGAAAGGTACACACAGGTCAAAGTTCCTTACCTAGTTGCGAGATCCAAATCTTCATTCCTGGAAGTCCTGACTTCCTAAAAGTTCTGCTTTTTTTTTTTTTCTGCCTTTTTTCCATTAATCTTTACTACTGGGCACGGAAACACTAAGAGGCACCCCAAAGAATCCTCTGGGTTCCGGACAGAATTCTCCTTGACTCCATTGTTCACCAGCAACCTAATTGCCCCGTGGTATTCAGAATCAGTCACTTCAGTCAGTAGAGTGATCCCCTTTTCTGCCTTCGTTTCAGCAGCATAAGGATCACAAAGTGACCGGTCATCAGTGTCATCTAATTCAATAGAATTTCTGTTATGTTTTCTGGTGGAAACATTCTTCCCTTGTGAACTAAGACTTCCAAACCAGCAGATCCTAAAGTTGTAGAGACAGGAAACCATAATTTTGGGTGTGAGTTATTAGGCATAAGAGTGAGAGGTGCCTCTTCATTCTTGGACCTATGACTGTAGAAGAGATAGCACCATATACTTTCAAAGCATATACTGCGTCCTGTGAGACAGAACTACATTCTTTCATGGATTTGCTTCTCCCAAATGTTGCTGGCAGTACGGGTGTGTGCCACCATGCCCAGTTGATTTTGCTTTTGTTTTTTTGTAGAGACAGGGTCTATGTTGCCCAGGCTGGTCATGAACTCCTGGGCTCAAGCGATCTTCCCGCCTCAGCCTCCCGAAGTGCTGGGATTGCAGGCATGAACCACTGTGCCTGGCCTTAAATGAACCTTCAGCAAGCTACTTGACCTTAAGCCAGCCACTTCTGGGTAATGGGTTATATGATAAGATCACTGATTTCCATGGGCATGAATCCATTACTGCCTGTCTTTTGGTGTGAAATGAGTTCCTTGATGGGAAGTGGTCCTGTGAGAACACCGTGATGATGGATAAGGTGTTCTGTAAGTTCATGCCTTGTGGTTCTGGCCAGTGCGGTATAGTCAAGGAATGCAAATCCATATCCAAAATAAATGTGTTCCAGTGAGGATGATGGAAGAGGTTCAGTGCTAGCAACCTGTTGCTAGGTGGCTGGCTATTCCCTCTGGTTCATGCTGCCATATTGGGAGCTCAGTATTGATCTCTGCTGTTGACTAGTGAGGCACTCAGCACCTGTGGTAGCCAGGCCAGCCTTGGTAAGGGGAAAACCACGTTGTTGAACTCCATCCCTGACACCATGGCCATTTTGTTCAAGGGCTATCAAGCAAGCAGGGGTGACTGCAAAAGGAAACTGACCGATATCCACAGAGTGTGTCATTTTGCCTAATTATTTAACTACTGTCTCTGCAGTGGCTTCCCTTGGGTGAGCATTCAGATGCTGCACAAACACCTGTACAGTCTGTGCCCATTTTCAAAGGCTCATCCACAGAACTCTTCCCAGACATTCTTGACATCCATCTCCCAATCTGTTCCTTCCAAGTTCCTGACCATCCTGCTAACTCTTTAGCAGCTGCCCATAAATTAATATCGATATGTAATTCTGGCCATCCCTCATCCAGAAAAAACAGACAACCAAATATACTGCTTCAGTTTATTCAGTGAGAGGATTTTCCTTCATGATTGTCCTTCAAGGTCACTTCTGAGTGTGGCTCTGAGACTGCAGGTAACTACCGGCTGGTGAAGAACCCATCTGTGAATCAGGCTTGAGGTTTTTTTTCCCTCAGTCACCTGGTCATAAAGAACTTCTCGGGTTGGGTTGTCAGGGCTTCAACTTTAGTAGGCATGGTTCAATTTTTCCCCTCATTAACCTTGACCTTGTTGAGCTGGTGCCTACCAAGGTCCTCTATTTTAAATTTACTGTTCTTTTCTTTGTAATAAATTACTATTTTCTAGGTATTACAATTTTCTTTTTTCTAAAACTTATATTAACCAGACATGGTCACCAATGATGACTCCTCTATTTTTATTTATTTATTTATCTTTTGAGATGGAGTCTAGCTCTGTCACCCGGGCTGGAGTGCAGTGGCCGGATCTCAGCTTACTGCAAGCTCCGCCCCCCGGGTTTATGCCATTCTCCGGCCTCAGCCTCCCGAGTAGCTGGGAATACAGGCACCCGCCACCTCGCCCGGCTAGTTTTTTGTATTTTTTAGTAGAGACGGGGTTTCACCATGTTAGCCAGGATGGTCTCGATCTCCTGACCTCGTGATCCGCCCGTCTCGGCCTCCCAAAGTGCTGGGATTACAGGCTTGAGCCACCGCGCCCGGCCTATTTATTTATTTTTTGAGGCAGGATCTCACTCTGTCATCCAAGCTGAAGTGCAGTGACACAATCCAAGCTCACTGCAGCTATAACCTCCTAGGCTCAGGTGATCTTCCCACCTCAGCCTCCCAAGTAGCTGGGACTACAGGTGTGTGCCACCACACCTGGCTAATTTTTGTATTTTTTATAGAGACAAGGTCTCGCCATGTTTGCCAGGCTGGTCTCCAACTCCTAAGCTCAAGTAACCCACCCACCTCAGTCTCCCAAAGTGCTGGGGTTACAGGTGTGAGCCACTGCACCCCGCCTGATGACTCCTATCTTATGTCACCTTTATGATGACTGCCACATGGTAATTCTCTGCTTTTTTTCTATTTTTTTCTACATTTATTAGAGCTTCCCATTCTCATTTATTTGTTCATTCATATCAGTATGGATTGATGGATTCCTATTTTATACAATGGCTTATAATCTGATGCTTTCATTATTGATTTTGATGTTTAAATGTCTTAAATATGTCCAGTGGGTGTTTCTTCAGTCTAGTTTCTTCATCATTTTTACATTTTCCCATCATCTTTTGAGCATTTCTTCACTCTATGGCAAACAAAATGTTTCAGGCTCTTTTTATACTTTTGCTTTTATGTAATTTTATATACTTTTATTCCAGTCTTGGAATGAACCATTTTTTCAGAGACTTCATTTCTTTTAGCAGAGGATGGTTTTTAGAAATCAACATCTGGGGCCAGGCCTGGTGGCTCACACCTGTAATCCCAGCACTTTGGGAGGCCGAGGCAGGTGAATCACTGAGGCCAGGAGTTTGAGACCAGCCTGGCCAACATGGGGAGACCTTATCTCTACTAAAAATACAAAATTAGTCAGGTGTGCTGGTCCATGCCTGTAATCCCAGCTACTTCAGAGACTGAGGCGCGAGAATCACTTGAACCTAGGAGGCAGAGATTGCAAAATGAGCTGAGATCACGCCACTGCACTCCAGCCTGGGTGACAAAGCAAGACTCTATCTCAAAAAATATATTGAAAAGAAAAAGAAGAAAGAAAAGAAACCAACATCTGAGTGTTAGATGTGCTTATCACTACTGGGGTGCCATTCTTCTAGGCCCTCTCATTGGACAGAACTAGAAACAGATATGTATAAATATATGCACATACATATATGTTCACATATATATGTGCACACATATATGCACCTGCAACTATTTATATATCTATCTATATGTACAAAAGCATGCATTCATACCAATTCTTCCCATTCCATTCCATTGTCTAAGATAACTTTCTAGTCTACTCTTTCTCTATGTTTGTAAATATCTTTCCTAGAACTGACAAACTTGACTTCTGTCATTTTGAGAACATTTACTTACTCATTCAGTGTATCTAGTCTCCCACTATTGTGGTCCTCTTCTCTGTGTGTCACCTCTGTGCTGCTTCCCCTGTTCCTCCAACTGACCCACATTCTTAGCCACCAGGCTTGCTGTTCTTCTGTGCATGACTCCCAATTTTTTTTTATGGCCCCATGTCCTTGACCTCCATGTTGATTCCTTCACCCTGAGAAGGGAAGAGAATGGAAGGCAAAAGAAGGTAGAAAAGAAAGTGGTTACATACGGTTTTGATAGGTACAACTGTGGGGAGACTTAATCCTAGGCTGAGGGTATTGTTAAGGTACAGATGTATTTGGGGGAACATTTAACTAGCAGACATGTGACACATGAGTAAATTACATGGGGTGTATGTAATGAGAAATGATGCTCATCACTACCTCAGCATATATAGCATATTTTTATTTACTTGTTTACTATAATTAGTGTATGGAAAGTTAAAAATTCTGTGGGATTAATTGAAGATCTTTATTTTGGTATTTATTTTATTTATTTTGCTTCAAGGAGTTTTCACATTAAATGGCCTTTCTTAGTTGATATTGCTATGCTTTAATAGTTTTTTCCAAATATGATGAAAAAACTATGACAGTTCAAAACATCAGAGTGACAGTAGAAACCACCACCACTGCAGTACTAATAATGGGTAACATTTCTTGAGGGTTTACTGTTGTATCAAGGATCATTCAAAGTACTTCTAAGTATGAACACACTTATTCTCACAGTAAGTCTATGAAATGGGGACTATTATTTTCCATAAGAGGAAACTAAGGCACAGAAAGGTTTAGTAATTTATCTAATGTCATGTATCTAGAGTACCAGTCAGGATGCTTTCAGCTACAGTTGACAGAAACTGCCAACAATTGGTGCATTTACTCTGTGACATTACAGGAAGACTGGAGGTATGGTAGGTTTCAGAGCTAATTGAGTCAATGGCCAAGCAAAGTCATCAGTCAAATTTATTTCCATCTTTTTTTTTTTTTTTTTTTTTTTTGGAGATAGAATCTTGCTCTGTCACCCAGGCTGGAGTGCAGTGGTGCGATCTCGGCTCACTGCAGCCTCTGCCCCCCAGGTTCAAGCGATTCTTGTCCCTTAGACTCCCAAGTAGCTGGGATTACAGGCACGTGCTACCACACCCGGCTAATTTTTTATTTTTAGTCGAGGCGGGGTTTTGCCATATTGTCCAGGCTGATCTCAAACTTCTGATCTCAAGTGCTTCTCCCACCTCGGCCTCCCGAAGTGCTGGGATTATAGGCATGAGCCATCGTGCCCAACCTATTTCCATCTTTTTGAAAGCTCATCATCTATGCCCTGGCTCGCTCCCCTTGTGGTCACCGAGTGACTGTGCCAGTTCTTGGCATTACTTCCACCCTTGGCAATATCCAGAGTCAAAGAAGAAAACTCTCCTCTGGTGCCCCCTTTGTAGGAGTAAAGCTTTCTTACTAGCCCCCAACAGACCCTTCCTAATGTCTCCCTCTTCAGACCTGGGTTCTACAGCTATCCCTGGATATCCACTGCCAAGGAGGGTAGGATAACCGTGATGGGCGTAGCCCAGCTTGGAGTTACACTTGGCACTGGGGATATGGTCAACTTCGTCTGAGTTCTGTGGGGGACAAATCTGAGGTTCAGCCACCATACAAGAAGAGGGGAGTTGCCATGGGATGCCCCGCATTGGGGTCTGCTCTCATCAGCAGAACAGGCGGGATAGAAGCACAGACATTCTGCCTTTGACACTTACACTGAGAAGTCTGATAATTCTACTTGTGCTTTTGTGGTTATCTTATTTTAGCTGACATTTTAGAAACAGTTGTGGTAAGTTTGATCAAATTGACAGAGTGCATCCAGAAAATTGCCTTCTTAATGCTGTTTGAGATGCCAGTCCTTAGAAATCTGTAGAATTTACAAACACTTGCTCCTGGCCTATTCACATTTTTCAGGAATAATGTTTGAAAATCAAATATAGGAAGGTGTGATCATCTTAAATAAGCAATTCTCAAACTTGTTGGTTTTAAGACCTCTCTATAGTCTTAAAAAATTATTGGCACCCTCAAAGAGATGTAGTTTATGTTGGTCCTGTTTATTGATAGTTGCCAGATGAGAAAGTTAAAAGAAGAAAATTAAAACATATTTAAATTGATTCATTTAAAATAAGGATAAACCAGGTATGTGTTAGTATAAATAACAGGTTTTATTTATTTTATTTTATTTTTCTGAAACAGGTTCTCTTTCTGTTGTCCAGGCTGGAGTGTGGTTGTGCATTCATAGCTCACTGCAGCCTCAACCTCCTGGGCTCAAGCAATCCTCCTGCCTCAGCCTCTCGAGTAGCTGGAAATAGCATATTTTAAAGAAAAACTAACTGTATTGTTCTAAAACAAAAACTTTCATGAGAAGAGTATCACTGTTTTACATTTTTGCAAAGCTTTTCCATGCCTGGCTTAATGGAAGAGAGCTGCTTCTGTATAATCTGTAGCTTCTGGAAAACTCCATTGACCATTTGTGACATAATGATACTAAAAAAGACAAATAAAATCTTAATACTATTATAAAATTAATTTGATCTCATAGATTTTCTAAAAGAGTATCCCAGAACCCCAGGGATCCTCAGCCCATACTTTGAGAACCACTATCTTAAAGGATTTCTGCTGAATAGGCCCATGTATAACCTAGAATTATTTCCAGCAGTAGCACAGGCAGTAACAGTATGGAAGATATTAAAAGCAGGGATATAAATTGATCATATCTCAGAAAAGTGGAAATCAGTTGAGTATTCATAGAGTAATATGCCTCAGTCCAGGGAATTTGATAATCTCATTATCCTCATTAGCTCCAGATCACAAGAGCTAATTCAGAGGCTTCCTCACCTCACCAACCTCTTAGAATACTTAAAATATGATATGATTTACACAAAAAAATACACACTAACATCTATTTCTAAGAAAATATGTATGACATAAAGCACATTTCATTTCCTTTGTTTTCAGACTTAACATTTCAGATGATTTAAAGATTGGCTTTTTCAGCACAGACCATGCCACTCAAACCGATTCCAGTGAAATACTGTCAGTAAAAGAATTGAGTTCATCCACGCAAAAGTTAGCACAGGTAAATCTGAATTTGTTTTGAAACTTCTGAGAAAATTTTTGGCGTTAATTGCCTTCATGTTTCTTTCATAGACAAAAGTGAACTAAAATTTTTAAAATGTTAGCATCTTTGACAAACAGCTGAACGATAGTTGTGCTTCAACAAATTATTAATATAAGCTACTACTTACATTTATGTCATACTTACATATGTTAATTCGTTTAGTAAAGTATTTTGTTACTCTGGTTGGAAATTCTTTTGACATCTGTGAACATTTTCTATTTTTGATACTTTAAAAAATTATCAAATATTTTTGCATATATAATGGATAACTGTGTAACCCACCATCCAACTTTGCCAAATTTTGACATTTTGTTAAATTTTCTTTGAAGTTTTTTTTTTTGTTTGTTTGTTTGTTTTGTTTTGTTTTTTTTTGAGACAGTGTCTTACTCTGTCACCTAGGCTGGAGTACAGAGGTGTGATCATAGCTCACTGTAGCCTCCACCTCCAGGATTCAGGTGATCCTCCCACTTCAGCCTCACAAGTAGCTGGGACTACAAGTGCATGCCACCATGCCCAGCTAATTTTTTGTATGTTTTGTAGAGATGGGATTCTGCCATGTTTTTCAGGCTGGTGTGGAACTACTGGGTTCAAGCAATCCACCCACCTCAGCCTCCCAAAATACTGAGATTACAGGCGTGAGCCATCGTGCCTGGACTGATCTTTTTTGATTGTAAAGGAACATAGTATTGCATGTACGTTGGAGATGAAGAGTTATTATTAAAAACCCTAATCAATAAAGCTGTCACATGAGGTAGCGTAACACTATAAATACTCTTGTCTACCTTGATTTTGTTTTTACACTTGTAAGTCATTCCATATTGACATAGAGCTTCCTCATTTATTTCACAAGTACATTACATCACAAAATGTGCATCATATATTTAGCTTTCCATATTGATGGACATTTTGGTCATTTCTAATATTTTACTGTGATGAATAGTCCTGCACATACTCATATGCCAGTAAATCTGTGATGTAAATTCTTAAAAGTGGAATTTCTGAGTCAGAGGATGTATGCATTAGTCATTTTGAAGGATATTGCCAAAGTGCCCTGCATAGAGATTGTACCAATTTACACTCCTGCTAGTAACTTTTGAGAACGTCTCTTTCCTACATATTTGCCAATTTATTGTCTTCTTTTATACTTTCAGAAATATTTTATTTTACTCTTTAGTAACTAAGTGTGTCCAAATGACCATGTTATGGTCAGTAGGATTCAGATGGAAATGGTCTGTGGCAGCTCTGGGGAACCTTCTTTGAGACTCAGTTCACATACGCCCTCTGTCACTTCTCCCTTCACTCCTCCTTCCCATTCCCCTTCCCTTCCTTCCCTTTTCCCTTCCCTTTCCCTTTTCGCTTCCCTTTCCCTTCCCCTCCCTTTCTTCCCTCCTGGTTCCCCTCCCCGCTCCCCTTCCCCTCTCCATCCCGGTTCCCTTCCTTTCCCTTCCCGGTTTCCTTCCCGGTTCCCTTCCCTTCCCCTCCCGGTTCCCCTCCCCTCCCCATCCCAGTTCCCTTCCTTTACCTTCCCGGTTTCCGTCCCGGTTCCCTTCCCTTTCGGTCCCGGTACCCTGCCCTTCCGGGTTCCCGTCCCGGTTCCCCTCTTTTCCCTTCCCGGTTCCCTTCTCCTCCCTTCCTGGTTCCCATCCCGCTTCCCTTCCCTTCCTTTCCTGGTTCCCTTCCCTTTCCGGTTCCCGTCCTGGTCCCCTTCCTGATTCCTGTCCTGGTTCCCTTCTCCTCCCTTCCCGGTTCCCGCCCGGTTCCCTCCCCTTCCCGTCCTGGCTCCCGTCCCATTCTCTCCTCCCCTCCACTTCCTTCCTGGTTTCCCTCCCGTTCCCGGTGCCCGTACTGGTTCCAGTCGGTTTTCCTTCCCGGTTCCCTCCCCTTCCCGTCCTGGCTCCCGTCCCAGTCTCTCCTCCCCTCCACTTCCTTCCTGGTTTCCCTCCCGTTCCCGGTGCCCGTACTGGTTCCAGTCGGTTTTCCTTCCCGGTCCCCTCCCCTGGCTTCCCGGTTTCCCTCTTCTTCCCTCCCTTCCCGGTTTCCTTCCCCTTCTCTCACATCCCGGTTTCCCTCCCCTTCCCATCCCGGTTCCCTTCACTTCCCGGTTCCGCCCCGATTCCCTTCCCTTCTCGGTTCCATCCCAGTTCCCTTCCTTTCCCTTCCCGGTTCCCGTACCAGTTTTCTTCTCTTCCTTTATTACCGTCCCAGTTCCCTTCCTTTCCCTTCCTGGTTCCCGTACCGGTTTCTTCTCTTCCTTTATTACCCTCCCAGTTCCCTTCTCTTCCCTTCCTGGTTCCTGTCTCTATTCCTGTCCTGGTTCCCTTCCCTTTCCGGTCCCGTCCCAGTCGCTTCCCTTCTTTTCCCAGTTCCCGTTCTGGTTCCCGTGGGTTCCCATCCCTTCCAGTTCTGTCCTTTTCCCTTCCCTTCCCCGATCCATTTCCGGTTCCCCTCCCAGTTTCCGTCCCGGTTCCCTTACCTTCCCGATCCCCTCCGTTCCTGGTTCTCGTCCAGGTTCCCGTCCGGGTTCTCTTTCAAGTCCCCTCCGCTACTCCCCTTACCCTTTGCAGCTTCTCTCCTTTTCCCTCCCTCTCCTCTCCCCTCCCTTCCTCTCCTCTCCCCTCCCTTCCTCTCCCTTCTTGGTTTCCCTCCCTTCCCAGTTTCCCTCCCCTTCCCTTTTTTCCAGTTTCCTTCCCCTTCCCTCCTTTCCCAGTTTCTCTTCCCTTCCCATTTCCCTTCCCTTCCCTTCCCAGTTCCCGTCCAGGTTCCTGTCCCGCTTCCCTTTCCTTCCCTGTTCCTGTCCCAGTTCCCGTCCAGATTCCCTTCCCTGTTCCAGTCCCCGTCCCGTTTCTGTTTCTGGTTCCCGTCTAGTTCTTTCCCTTCCCGGTTCCTGTCCCGCTTCCCTTCTTTTCCTGGTTCCCTTTCCAGTTCCATCCTGGTTCTCTTCCCTTCCTGGTTCCCTTGCCTTCCTGATTCCCTTCCCTTCCTGGTTCCCATCCCGCTTCCCTTCCCTTCCCTTCCCGGTTCCCTTTCCTTTCCAGTTGGTTCCCATCCCTTCCCTTCCTTATTCCCTTCCCAGTTCCCGTCCTGGTCCCCTCCCCTCCCTTCCCAGTTTTCCTCCCCTTCCCAGTTTCCCTGTCCTTCTCTTTCTTCCCAGTCTCCCTCACCTTCTTCTCCCAGTTTCCCTCCCCCTCCCTTCCTATTTTCCCTTCCCGGTTCCCTTTCCTTCCCAGTTCTCTTATTTTCCTGGTTCCCGTCCCGGTTCCTGTTCCGGTTTCCTTTCCTTCCCTTGCCAGTTCTTGCCCCGTTCCCATCCTGGTTCCCTTCCCTTCCTGGTTCCTGTCCGAGTTCCCTTCCCTTTTCTTCCGGGTGTGTCTGGAGTTGGTTCCTGCTGGTGGGTTCCTGGTCTTCCTGACTTCAAGAATGAAGCCACAGACTTTTGTGGTGAGTGTTACAGCTCTTAAAGATGTCACGGACCCAAAGAGTGAGCAGTAGCAAGGTTTATTGTGAAGAGCAAAAGGACAAAGCTTCCATCGTGTGGAGGGTGGGGTGGGGGGGCATGGGCCACTGCCAGCTTTTATTCCCTTATTGTACCCTCCCATGTGTTCCATTTCTGTCCTATCAAAGTGCCCTTTTTTCAATCCTCCCTGTGATTGGCTACTTTTAGAATCCTGCTGATTTGTGTGTTTTACAGAGGGCTGTTTGGTGCGTTTTACAGAGTACTGATTGGTACGTTTTACAATCCTCTTGTAAGACAGGAAAGCTCCCTAACTCCCCACTGGATCCAGGAAGTCCAACTGGCCTCTCCTGTTACCAGTTCCCATCCTGGTTCCCTTCTCTGTTCCCTTCCCTTTCCTTCCGGTTCCTGTCTCAGTTTCCTTCACTTCCTGTCCTGCTGCCCCTTCCAGTCCCCTCCCCTCCTCTCCCCTCCCCTCCCTTCCCTGTTTCTGTCCCCTCCCTTCTTTTCCTGGTTTCCCTCCCCTCCCCTTTCTTCCTGGTTTCCTTCCCCTTCCCTCCCTTCCCGGTTTCCCTCCCCTTCCCTTCCCAGTTTCCCTCCCCTTCCCTTCCTGATTTTCCTTCCTTTTTTCCTGTTTTCCTTTTCTTACTTCTTCCGCTAGAGCATGGATCCTACTGTTTGGACCATGAGGTTGAAACAGTATACAGCAGAGTAATAAAACAGAAGAATCTTAGATCATTTCACCCATTGATTGCTTAGGTAGATTTCTAGGGAGAGAAATTAACTTATTTCTCATTTATGCTTATGTTACTTAGATTTTTTAATTTTTATTTATTTATTTATTTATTTTGAGACAGTGTCTCACTCTGTCACGTAGACTGGAGTGCAGTGGCAGGATCATAGGTGACAACAGCCTTGACTTCCTGGGCTCAAGTGATCCTCCCACCTCAGCCTACTGAGTAGCCGGGACTACAGGTGTGTGCCACCACAGCTCGCTAATATTTTTTCTACATTTTTGTAGAGACAGGGTCTCAATATGTTGCCCAGACTGGTCCTAAATCCCTGGCCTCAAGTGATCCTCCTGCCTTGGCCTCCCAAAGTGTTGGGAATACAGGCATGAGCCACCAAACCTGGCTATTTGGATTTTTTGTTATAGCTGAACCAAAATTTGATACAAATGTTAGATTAAGGATGTCTTCTTCTATTTCTAATTAATAAAATACTTTTTAAAAAATCATGTATGACTGGGTTTGAATACTTTTCATGGACTTATTGAGATGATCATGCAGTCATATGGCTTTTCTCCTTTATCGGATGATGTGGTAAAATTTGGTTTTTGAATAGTAAACCATCCTTTACCTCCTGAAATAAACCCAACTGGATCATTGGATCGTAATATTTCTTTTTGCATTTCTACATTATTTGCTATTATTTTATTGAGGATATATTTTCATCTGTTTGAAGTGACATTGCCCTATAATGTTTTCTTTTCTTTTCTCTCTCTCTCTCTTTTTTTTTTTTTTTTTTTTTGGAGACAGGGTTTTGTTCTGTTGCCCAAGCTGGAGTGCAATGACAATCATAACTCATTGTGACCTTGAACTCCTGGGATCAAGCAATCTTCCCACCTCAGCCTGCTGAGTAGCTGGGATTACAGGAGTGCACCACCTTGCCCAACTAATTTTTAAATTTTTGGTACAGATAGGGTCTTGCTATGTTACCCAGGCTATACCCTTTTCTTATACTATTGTTGTTCAGTCTTGGTACCAAGGTCACAGTATCCTCATAAGATGAGAAGTGTTCCCTAGTCTATTCTCTGGAATACTTCACATAAGATTGGGAATATCTATTTCTTCAATGTTTGTTAGAATTTGCATGTAAAACTGTGCTTATTTTTATAGCTATTGCTATTTTGTTATGTATGTATTCCCATTTTCTTAAATATTCTGGGTCAGTTTTGATGTTATGTTTTTCTGTAAAAGTATTTATTTTTGTTAAATCTTCAAATTTTGGGTATAATGTTTATTGTCTTTTATTATTTTTCAGTATTGTATCTGTAGTTGTATTCCTTTTTAAATGTTTAATATTGTCTGGTATTGTCTGCATATCTTCTCTCTTTTTTTGTTAGTGACTTTTGGCAGAATTGTCTATTTCATTAGGTTTTTTTTCAGACCCCCAATTTTAGTGTATATTAATCCTCTTTATTGTATCTTTATTTTCTAGTTCATAAATTTATTTTCTTATATTTATTATTCTTTCTTTCTGTTTACTCTTTCTTTTCTTTTCTTTTTTTTTTTTTTTTTGTTTTTGTTTGTTTGTTTGTTTGTTTTATAAGATAGAGTCCACTTTGTTGCCCAGGCTGGAGTGTAGTGGCAGAATCACGGCTCACTGCAGCCTTGACCTCCTGGGCTCAAGTGATCCTCCTGCCTCAACCACTTGAGTAGCTGGAACTACAGGCACATGCCACCACACCTGGCTAATTTTTTAAATTTTTTGTAGAAGTGGGGTATCACTATGTTGCTCAAGCTGGCCTCAAATTTCTAAGCTTAAGCGATCCTCCTGCCTCAGCCTTTCAAAGAGCTAGGATTACAGGTGTGAGCCACCATGCCTGGCTTGTTTTTCTTTTTTTTTAATTTCTTGAGTTGGAGCTGGGTATCAATTAGGATAGCATATAGCTCCGTGTTTAGAAAAAACAACTACATTGGCTGCATAAAATATCAAGAGGTGTAGAGTTAGAGAATCCAGAGTTAGTGCAGTAGCTCTCCGATCTGTGTGATGTAGATTCATTTTATCTTCTCATATTTCCGCGATTAGTGCCTGGCTTTTGTTGCCCTAGTTCTGATTCAGTAGCAAGATGGCTGCTCCCCTTCCAGCCTCCATGGAAGGAGAGTATGGGAGAAGTATGGAGGTGTGGTAGTAGCTATCTTAGGAAAGCAAGAACTTTCCATAGAAAGCCTTGCCATATGTTTCTTTGGCCGTAAGTGTATCACATGACCCCTTGAATTACAAGGAGCTTTGGACAAGTATTTTAGCTGCGCACATTGCTGCCCTGGACAATGTCATGGTTCCATCAGTAAAGAAGAACCATGATACCAGATATTGGGCTGACAGCTACCAATGCCTATAGATCGTAGATTTTGAGGCAGTTAAAACTACAAATTTCCCACTAACTACATTTTTAGCTTCTACAAACTTTGAAAGACAGTATTTTTATTAGTATTTAAATTTACTCGAATTTTTCATTTGTTCTTTTCATTTGTTCATGTCATCTGTATAATAAAAAAGTTATTAAATTTGCAAAGATGCTTTTTAGAATATTTTTATATTGCTGATACTTAACTTCAGTGCTTTGTTGTTGGAGAACACAGTCCTTGTGAAACAAATTATTTGGTGTTTGCTGCAATTTGTGTTGAGGCTTTGTCTGAGGTCAGTCTTTGTCATTGTGCCACAAATACAATAATTTTTTTGTTTTTTTTTTTTCCCCTGAGTTGGAGTCTTGCCGTGTCACCCAGGCTGGAGTGCAGTGGTGCAATCTTGGCTCACTGCAACCTCCACCTCCCAGGTTCAAGCAATTCTCCTGCCTCAGCCTCCCAAGTAGCTGGGATTACAGTTGCACGCCACCTTGCCTGGCTAATTTTTGTATTTTTAGTAGAGATGGAGTTTCACCATGTTGGCCAGGCTGGTCTCAAACTCCTGACCTAGTGATCTGCCCACCTTAGCCTCCCAGAGTGCTGGGATTACAGTTGTGAGCCAACATGCCTGGCCAGGAAATTTTTTTAAAAATCTGTATTAATTACTGGATTCATATATTTTTTCTATATGAAGACTTTTGCCATATTGTCCTTTTTGTTCAATGTTAATTTATCTGTATCAGCATTCTCTGGGCTAGTATTTACCTGGCAAATCTTTCTCTTTTCTACACTGACATTATTTCTGTGTTGTATCTTCTCTTATAAATTGTATATGGTTTTGAAAAATCCAATCTAATAATCTCTTTTAATAGCTAATTTATTCTATTAGTATTAATTTTGACTACTGATAAATTTGTATTTTTCTGCCAACTTCTTTTTAAATTTCTCTTTATCTTATTTTTTCAATACCTCTTTTTTCTCCTTCCCTACTCTCCAGTGATTGTATTAACTTTTCTTTAGTTTCTATTCTCTTCTCTACTAGTAATTAACTATTTTATCTTTATACTTTTAATGATTAATCTCAAATTTGAACATTCAACAGTTGACTAGAATTTGTAATTTCTACCATACAGTACAAGAAATGTAGAACCTTTATCTCTAATCATGTCCGTCTTTTATATTATTATTATTATCAAGTATTTCAGTTGTTTTCTCCTAATATTTTTGCAGTTAACTCTTCATATTGTTTTATACAATTAATGCTTGTTTAGATTTACTTACATTTACCAATTTATTTGCTCCTCATTCTTTCCCATATCTCAGTACTTCTTTCTGCATTTAATTTTCATTATTCTAAAGATCTTTTGATCCTTTGTTCAGCAAGGATTATAGTGTACTTAGCATTAATATTGCACAACTTCATGTAAAACGCAGTAACCTTGTAACTGTTTACCACCCTCCCATCTTTTATGCTGAGTATCATATGTATTGCATCTATTATACATACATTATAAACTCATAACAGTGCTATAAATTTTAAGCTAATAAGAGGAAAGCTAGTATTTTATATGTACCTAGATGTTTATCTTCCTTTGCTCTTTATTCTTTCCTGAAGATCTGGCTTTCCAGCCTGAATTATTTCTCTTTAGCCCAAAAAACTTTATTTAGCTATTCTCTTATTGTAGGTATTTTGGCAATGAATTCTGTTTTCTTTATTTAAAATGTTTTTACATTGAATATAGAATTCCAGGTTGACAAGTTGTGTTTTGTTTTGTTTTCTCACTTTACAATTGCTCTGCAGGCTTTAATAATGTCTAAGAAAATAACCATTATTAGTCATTCCAAATGTTATTCCCCTGTATGTAGCTGTTTCTTTTCTGTCTGCTTTCAACATTTTCTTTTAATCTTTGGTTTTCAACAGCTTGATTATTATGTACCTAAGTGTGGTTTCGGTGTATTTATCCTGCTTGGGTAAATAAATTAAGCATCTATAATCTGCATGTTTCACCAAATTTGGGAGATTTGGAGCCACTAAATATATCTTCAAATATTTGTTGTACCCCACTTTTTCTATCCTTTCCTTCTGCAATTCCAATTACTTGTATGTTAGACTTCTCGTTATTAACTCACAAGTCCCTAAACTCTGTCCATTTTGTAAAATTTTAAAAATCTTTCTGCTTTCTGTTTTTTATTTGATACATCTTCAAGTTCACAGTTTTTTTCTGCCATCTTTGTTCTTCTATTAAGTACTTTCAGTGAAGTTTTAATTTTGGATATTATATTTTTCAACTCAGGAATTTGTTTTCTTTATCAAAATTTTCTGTTTGTTGATATTTCCTTTTTTCATTTATTACAGCATATTTTTCTTTACTTCTTCATGTATAGTTATAATAACTGGTTTAACATCTTTGGCAATTCTGACATTTTGGTAATATTGGAATTGGTTTCAATCTTTTTTCTTGAGACTGAATCACATTTTCCTGTTTTTGTATGTAATCCAAGTAATTTAGATTATATTGTAGACAGTGTGGATGTTATCTTCTGGATTCTGATACGTTTCCCTAAAGAATGCTGAGGGTTTTTTGTTGCTGGTGGGTTTTTTTTGTTTTGTTTTGTTTGTTTATTTTTTTTTTTCCACATAATTAACCTGTTTGGATTAAAACAGAAAATTATGTCTTTTTTTTTTTTTTTCAGGCCAAATCTTGGTTTTGTTCTATTATCGCTAGCTGGGCTATTTGCAGCCTGCCCCATGTATGTATCTCTCAGGGATGAGCCAGAGGTTTGTTCAGAGATGGGTTTCATTTTTGTTTTTTGGTTTATGAGACAGGGTCTCCCTCTGTTGCCCAGGGTGGAGTGCAGTAACACAATCATAGCTCACAGCAGCCCCAAACTCCTAGGGTCAAGTGATCCTCTCATCTCAGGCTCCCAAGTAGCTGAGACTACAGGCTACGCACCACCATGCCTGACTAATTTTTAAATTTTTTGTAGAGATGAGGTCTTACTATATTGTTAGGTGGGTCTTAACTGCTGGCCTCAAGTGGCCCTTCCTCCTTGGCCTCCCAAAGTGCTGGGATTACAGACATAAGCCATCATGCCTGGCTTGTTCAAAGCTTTTACCGTGATTTTAGAGTTTGTCTTTCTGATTTTTTTTCATCTGGGACCCCACCCAAACGCTGTCAGTTGACCTCTCAAAGTCTTGATATTCTCACCTGTAAAGTAAAACCTCTGTACAGTATGAGGATATTAAAATGAAAGTCTTCCCAGGATACCAGTACACCAGGCATCAAGTTCCAAACTAACTGTGAGTTAGAAACCGTTTGCAGATTTTGCAAGGGGAATGTTTCACATTAGATGAATGTCTCTTAGCTTTTGAATCAGATCAAGGACAATAAAGAAGGTCAGGGACTGAAGAGAAAAAACTGCTGAAGCCAACTCTAGAAAGAACTATTGCCATGGTTCTTATGGGAGAAGGGCAGCAGAAGCAATCCTCCTCAACTCAAACTAGGAAGGCAGGCTTCAGTGGAGCTTGAATGTATTTGCTGTCCTTAGAAGACACAGAGGACTAGTGCTTGACTCATGCTTGAGGAAGCAAAAGGGGGCTGTGATGAGAAGATAGAATGGCTTGATTGGGATCAGTCTGCACTTCCAGAGTTATTGGGGTAAAGGATGTGTAATTGTTTCCCATAAACCATTTGTGGCCCTGAGAGAGAGGTGAAACCAGTGTGGGGTCATTTTGGGTCCTGTCCAGTAGAGTGATCTGGAAGAACAAAGGACCCCTAATAGCAGGGAGAAGAAAGAGGTGAACTCCAGATTCAAAGAACCTGAGGAAGGAGTAGCAAGTGACCACTCAGAGTAGAGAAGCATCTGCTTAGGTCAAGATGTATCTACAAAAGAGAGGGTCCCGGTAATCAGAATCTCTAGAGAAGCTACATCAGTGCCCAAGGGAAGAAGAGAAATTAGTTCTCCTGCCCTGTAGCACCATGGTGAAGCCCCCCCCGCCCCCGCCTCCCCCCCCCCCACAGGTAGAAACATCCTTGCCCCTCTATCCCTGCTGCCTTGTTCCTTGTGGAGATACAACCACTTGGGTGCTGGTGAGCAGGTGAGCAGAGAGAGCTCAAAGGTGAATCACTCTTTTTCATTACTCTCAGCAAAGGGAAAAACCTTATGAATGAAGTTGGAAGCATTTTAACTCATATATATATATATAATGTATATATTATATATACACATTATATATGTGTGTGTGTGTATATATATATATTTAGACGGAGCCTTGCTCTGGTGCCCAGGCTGGAGTGCAGTGGTGCGATCTTGGCTCACTGTAACCTCCATCTCCCGGGTTCAAGCTCCCAAGTGGCTGGGATTACAGGGGCACGCTGCCACACTTGGCTAATTTTTTGTATTTTTAGTAGAGACAGGGTTTTACCACGTCAGCCAGGTTGGTCTCAAACTCGTGACTTCAGGTGATCTGCCCACCTCAGCCTCCTAAAGTGTTGGGATTATAGGCATGAGCCACCTCACCTGGTAGTTATATTCTAAATGCTATTCTGAGGCTGTATTTGTAGCGATGGTAGGACTATGTTCCCAAGAATGAATAGAAAAGTCATGGGATTTTGTCATTTCCATTCAGAGCAGGGGAAGATTACATAGAGAATACATTTTTTTTTTTTAGATGTCTCTTTTTTTCTTCTTTTAAGTTTTTGAAGAGATAGAGTCTCACTATATTGTCCAGGCTGGTTTCAAACTCCTGGGCTCACCTGATTCACCCACCTTACCCTCCCAAAGTGTTGGGATTACAGGTGGGAGCCCTAGTGAATACATTTTAAATAGATGGGGGTAAATAAAAATACACTGTGTTTTGATTATTACAAATGGTTCTTAGTCAACATGCTGGTTACATATTTAAATGCTTGTGCTAGTAGATTCTCAGCAAATGATTCTTGCCTCTCTTTTATGATCTGAAATCTACATCTTGAGAACTATACCTTTTGAGGTATGACAGAAGGCCAATATTAACACAGATATTTTCTTCTGTGTGGGAAGAAACTGCTAGGAAACTCTTGTCTTTTAGTCCATCAGCGTATCTGAGTTTGGCAAATTAATTGTCACTTTGAAAGCCTGGTCAACTAGGATGGAATTACTGGAATTCCACAATGCATACAATCATCTTAAAAATCAGGACAGACCTCTGACCAGGAACCCAGTTTATATGTCCAGAACCAGAGAATGTATTGGAATCTTTACACGGAGGACCTTTTCTCTCTATAATAATGTACATTTTTTCCATTTTTTATTTAATGTGTGTGTGTGTGTGTATTTTTTTTTTTCAACTTTGAGGTTCAGGGGTACATATGCAGATTTGTTACATAGGTAAACTCATGTCACAGGGGTTTGTTGTACAGTACAGATTATTTCATCACCCAGATACTAATGCTAGTTCCCATTAGTTATTTTCCCTGATCTTCTCCCTCCTGCCGCTCACCGCCCTAAGTAGGCCCCAGTGTGTGTTGCTCCCCTCTTTGTGTGCATGAGTTCTCATCATTTCGCTCCCACTTACGAACTGACAACATGCAGTATTTGGTTTTCTGTTCCTACGTTAGTTTGCTAAAGAGAATATTTTCCATTTTTAGATGATGAAATCCCTCCAGGTGGATTTTGGGTTCCTCAAACAATTGCTTCAGTTGAAGTTTGAGGACCGACTGAAAGAGGAATCTTTGAGTCTCTTCAACATTCTACATGACAGGATCCTAGAAATTGAAAAGCATTATCAACAGGTAAATGTTCTCTTACTTCTTTTGTTTTATGTGTGGGTCGACACTGTGCTAGATGTGTATGCAGTGCAGTTTAGAATTCAGTAACTTGTGAGGGCAGTGTAATTTGCATTAGTTGTATCTTATGAGGTAAGTAATACATAGAGCTTCACTGTGTCAGGGACTTGTGTAAGTACTTAGCATATGAACTGATTTAATTCTCACATTTACCTTACGAAGTAGGCACAATTATTTTCCCTCTTTTACAGATGAGAAAACTGAGGCACTGAAAGGCTAATAACTTGTTCAAGGTCACCAGTTAAAAAACAAGAGAGGCCAAGCACACATGCCTCTAATCCTACCACTTTGGGAAGCTAGGGTGGGAGGCTGGCTTGAAGCTGGGAGTTCAAGACCAGCTTGGGCAACATAGTGAGACCCTGTCTTTACAAAGAATAAAAGCATGAGCCAGATGTGGTGTTGCAGACCTGTAGTCCCCAGCTACTTAGGAGTCTGAGACAGGGGAATCACTTGAGCCCAGGAGTTCAAGGCTTCAGTGAGCTATGATTGCACCACTGCACTCTAGCCTGGGTGATAAGTCGAGACCCCCATCTCAGAGAAACAAAAAACAAAACAAACGGACATTACTATTATTTCTGTGCCATAAAAACAAACAAAAACCATCTTTTGCTGACCACACCATGTTAAGTACCATGCTAAGCCTTTAAAATATATTTACCCTTTAAATCTCTCAAAATGTGAAAATGGAAATCCTATTGTCTGTGATTTACAGATCAAGAAACAGCTTGCCAAGGTTAAGTAACTTGCTTAAAGTCAGACAGATAGTAAAGGGCACAATGATATTTAAATTCAATACCATTTGACTCTAAAGCCTATTTGAGGCTGGGAGGCGATGGCTCAGGCCTGTAATCCCAACACTTTGAAAGGCTGAAGCGGGAGGATAGTCTGAGCCCAGGAGTTCGAGATCAGCCTGGGCAACAAAGCAATACCCGATCTCCACAAAATAAATTTAAAAATAAATTTTTTTTAGAAAAGGATAATGCCTATTTGTTGTTTATACTCCATGCTGAAATCAGAATTGATATCAGAATCATGGGTATTTTTTTTTTAAATGCACTCTCTTCTATTGTTAATCTAAACAGATCTAATCAAATTATTTGATTAATCAGAAAATAACTCTAGTTTGCAGATTAGCACTATAGATTTCTTTTCATGAGCATATTCCATTCAAAAAGTACAAGGACCAGAAGAAGATAGGCATCACAAATAGACTTTACAACTTTCAAAAGCAGTTTTAGGAAGGCAGTAAAAGACTTTACTCAAGTGAAAAATGAAATGAAGTGTTCAAATTATCTATATATATTTTATCCATATGATCTCTCTATGGCTTTTGGTTGAGTATAAGTAAAAATAAAATGTGTCATAATAGCTGCAGGGTGGGAGAAATGATTATGAATTGAAGTTTTCAAGAGATTATGATTCAGATGATTTTTTTTTTTTTTTACTGAGTCCCTCCCTAGTAGGTGTGGGTCATATTTGGAAATACATTATGGTGCTTGTTGCATTTATTTTTATTTTCAGAATGAGGATAAGATGAGAAAATCCTTCAATCAGCAGTTAGCCGATGCCATAGCTGTTATCAAAGGAATGTACCAGGTGAGTTTTTGTTTTTGGTGCTATGGTTGTGGGCAAGGCTAGCTTCAGCTGCTGTGTGCAAGAAGTGGGGATCACCTTGGCTTCCCAGTCTGGGTTTCCAGCTCTGAAGGCCTGTTTCCTCAATTTTCAGGTCACCTTAGAGGGATCAGGCCTAGGACTGTTTATGCTCACATTATAAAGCTTTCTAGAAACTGGAAAATTCTAATCTGGTATTCAGGACACCTGGGCGTGTATTAAAGTAATCCAAAGTTTATTTGGTGTGGTCATAGCTGAATAGATGAAGGTCAGATGGTCCTAAGAGAGAGTTCAGAGAATCTGTAGTAAATTCCAGTTGGTGGATTAACTTTTCTAATGACAGGGACATTTTTATCTGCCAGACACATGCTGCATTTTCCTTCACAATGGGAAAATTCCTACCTTTAGTGGTTTTTTTAGACTCAGCAAAGAGCTTGTGCTTCGTTTAGCATTTATAACTATATCCTCACCTTGCATTTCAATATACTTCCATAAGTAAATTTTTTGCATACTTCTTTTTGGGCACTGTTTGTAAGCTTCTTATCATAGCACTCAACACATTCTGTATTTAATTATGTAATTGCTTGTGAGGTGTCTTTGTTCCATGCCAGACTGTCAACCTTAAGGATCTCCTGTGTGTTACTCTCTGCTGTGCCTCTGCCTTTAGCACTGTGAGTGGTACATAATTAACAACCAGCTACTGATTGCTAAATGCATGAATGGTCACCTGTACCTGTGGCAGACAGTGCTGCTGCCTGCTCAAATGTCATTCTCTCCACTGCACATTCTCCCCACTGCTTTTTACTGACAGGGGCACTTCCAACTATAGAAACCAAAATGCTAGATTCTTCCTCTTCCAGCTCCCTTTTTAGCTATAGCACAGACATAGGCAAAGTCAGGTCCCTAACCAATGAGACCTGAAGGTGAGTTGGCCGTGAGATTTTGGGGGAGGTGGTTCTTTCTAAGTAAAAGGGACTCCTGAAGATATCACCTCACACTGGTCAGAATGGTTATTATTAAAAAGTCAAAAAAATAACAGATGCTGGTGAGGTTGCAGAGAAAATGGAACACTTGCTTATACACTGCTGATGGGAATGTAAATTAGTTCAGCCACTGTGGAAAGCAACTTGGAGATTTCTGAAAGAAATTAAAACAGAACTACCATTTGACCAAGCAATCCCTTTGCTGGGTATATATCCAATGAAAGATAAATCATTCTACCATAAAGACACATGCATGTATGTGTTCATTGCAGCACTGTTCACAATAGCAAAGACATGAAATCAACCTAGATGCCCATCAATGGTGGACTGAATAAAAAAAAAATGTGGTACATATATACCATGGAATATTACATAGCCATAAAAAAACAATAAAATCACATCCTTTGCAGCAACATGGATGGCCACTATCCTAAACAAATTAATACAGGAACAGAAAACCAAATATTACGTGTTCTTACTTGTAAGTGGGAGATAAACATTGAGAACATATGGACACGAAGGGAACAGTAGACACGGGGGCCTACTAGAGAGTGGAGGGTGGAGGTTGGGAGGAGGGTGAGGATCAAAAAACTACCTATTGAGTACTACGCTTATTACCTGGGTGATGGAATAATCTTACACCAAACCCCTGTGACATGCAGTTTACCCATGTAATAAACCTGTACATGTACCCTCTGAATCTAAAACAAAAATTAGAAAGAAAAAAAAAGGGTCTCATGGAAGACCCTTTCTGTTTCTTTGCTTGATATTTTATGTCTCCTTCTGATGCTTGGAATTGCCGAGGCACTGTGAAACCAAACATTGAGATACTCTGGATGTGCTGAGGTAGCAAGGTAGAAAGATGAGAAGCAGAGGGGTCCTTGATAATGTCATTGAGCCATCAAAGTAACCCTGGACTTGCCCTGCCTCAGGCCTCTTAAATTCATGAGATAACAACCCCTCAGTGTTGAAGCCACTGTTAGTTGACTTTTCGGTTACTTGCAGCTGAAAACATCGCAGGACATATTGCTCTGCTAATGATCTCTGTGACTCTGTGCCAAACTGTGTTTCCAAAGGCACCTGTGACACTCTCTCCCACTTACCTGGTTTTGCGCAACGTCACCTCGCTTCTCTCCCATCAAGAGGTGGAATCTGATTCCCCTCCCTTGAATCAGGGCTGCCCTTAGTGACTTGCTGATAAGCACAGAATGTGGAGGAAGTGAAGCTGCATGACTTTTAAGTTAAGGTCAGAAGAAGTCTTGCAAGTTCATCCTTATTCTCTCTGAATGTTTGCCCTCTAGATTGTCCTTCCCTGAATTCAGCTACCATGCTGACAAAAGCCCATGCCATATGGAAGATCTACATGTAGGTACTACTGGGTCTCCAGGCTCATCTCAGCCCCACCTTTGAGTCACCCCAGCCTAGGAGTCAAAAATATGAGTGGAGAAGCCTCCAGATGACTTGAGCTACCAGCTATGTAGGGTCTTTTTATGGAGGAGAGATAAGCCATCCCTGCTGTGCTTCTACTAATTCCCGACTCATTGAATTTGGTTTTTTTCTTTGTTTTGCTTTTTATTTTGGAGTCTTTTCTTTTTTTAGAGACAGGGGTCTCACTGTCTCCCAGGCTGGAATGTAGGGTGTGCTCATAGCTCACTGTAGACTTAAACTTCTGGACTCAAGTGATCCTCTCGCCACAGCCTCCTGAGTAGCTGGGACTATAGGCATGTACCAGCACACCCAGTTAATTTAAAAAAAAAATTATATATATATATATATATACACACACACACACACACACACAGACACACATATAGTAAACATGGGATCTTGCTGTGTTATCCGGGCTGGTCTTGAACTCCTGTCCTCAAGTAATCCTCCTGCCTTAGCATTCCAGAGTGCTAAGATTACAACCATGAGCCACTGTGCTGGCCTAATTAATATTTAATGGAAGAAGACAGAAGGAAGAAAGAGAAAGAGGGAAGGAGGGAAAATGAGTATTATATGTAGCAGTTTTATATATATTGATTTTGTAACCAAACATCTTGCTAAATTCTTGTGTTTGTTTTAATAATTTTTCTATAGACTCTCTGGGGCTTTCTATGTAAACAGTTATGCAATTGAGAATACATATTTTTGTCACTTCATTTTTCATCCATAAACCATGTAATCATTTCAGCAGTGCCTTGTCTGGAGCAGCTGCTGCAAAGATGCTGGATGCAGCAGAGGAGACATGGCCAGGGTTGTACACTCTACTAAGCTGGCAGCAGCCAAGAACAAGCAGGAATGGTGCCCACCTTCTGAGTTGGTGATGGGGGAGCTCCATGCTCCTAGAGGCAGCTGCAGCTGCCCAGCCATGGCTGCAGACCCAGATCCCTGTGCTCTTGAGGGCCCAGGAACCCCCCTGCCCCCACAGGCTCAGAAGTACCTGCTCCTGCTCCCTGGCCTTTCCTTATTCCTGGCACCCACTCTTATTTTGAAGCAAAGTTGTGGCCAAGCCTGGGCACTGTCATGACCTGGCCAGGTGTGTGTGTGCTTGGGATGGTGCTGACACACCAGGCCCCTGCTGCTTTGGTGCCCTCCAGACTTTGGGTGCCAATGAGCACAGGAGGGAGGCCATGGGGGCACTGAGGGTGGCACAGCACAGGCCTGCAGGTGTCCCTTGGCATGAACAGCCTGGGCACCATGAACAGCAGCAGGAAGTGACAGGCTCCTGAGTGGAAAGGGATGTGTCACTAGTGAAGCCCCACCTTCAAGCCAGGGACGGCCTGAAGCCTGGGGGCCAGGCTGCCAGTTCCACAGACTGGAGTGAGAACTTATGGTGCTTTTTTCAGGCCCGCCTGTGGCTGCACATTGACTAATCAGCATGCACTTCCTCCCCTCTGAAGCCCATAAAAACCCTAGACTCAACCAGACTCTGGCAGAGGTCGGGATGACCTGCCTGCAGAGAGGAGTTATTCACTGTGGGGTCTTCTCTCAGCTGAGAACTGAACAGATATCAGGATGACCTGCCTGCAGAAAGGAGCTACCCACTGTGGGTCTCCTCTCAGCTGGGAGCTGAGCAGATGCCGGGATGACCTGCTTGCAGAAAGGAGCTACCCACCTCAGATCTCCTGAGAGCTGTACTGTTGCTGAATAAAGCACCTCTTTGCATTACTCACCCTCCAATTGTCCGCATATCTCATTCTTCCTGCATGTGGGACAAGAACTCAGGACCCACCAAATGGTGGGACTGAAAAAGCTATAAGGCAAACAGGGCTGAAACACACCCCTCACTCACCACACTGCAGGCAACAAGAAGGAGAGAAGAGCTGCAGCCCTTGGGGAAGCCGAGACCTAGGAGCTCCCTGAGCCAGTGTTGTGACACCCTCTTTGGGGCTCTGCAGTTCCTGGTG
This sequence comes from Rhinopithecus roxellana, assembly GCF_007565055.1. Lineage (NCBI taxonomy): Eukaryota > Metazoa > Chordata > Mammalia > Primates > Cercopithecidae > Rhinopithecus > Rhinopithecus roxellana. Next base: position 110,357,080 of record NC_044559.1, read on the forward strand.
TCTCCAAGCTTCCAGGCACCACTGTGTTCCCCAGTGCCAGCAGTGGAAGCCACTGGTGGTATACCTGGTCCAGCTGCAGCCTTGCAGGGAGCTGGCACCCTTGCCGGCACCTGGAACTGCCCATCCCGCTGCAGCTGGCATGCCTAGCTGTGTGTAGTGGCTGGACCCTGCACTCACTCATGCACCCCTTGTCGCTGTGCACCTGGCTTGCCCTTGGCAGGCATGGGATCCAGGCTGGTAGCATGAGCTGAGCACAGCCTGCCAGGTCAAGCGGGTGGAATGAGCCTAGCAGGCCTGAGCAAAACTCAGGCAAAAGTGCCACTGACCACAGAGGTTTCTGGCTGGCAAAGCAACACCCCAAGGATCCTGTGGCAGCATGGTGGCACATGCTTGTAGTCCTAGCTACTGAGGAAGCTGAGGTGGGAGGACTGCTTGAACCCAGGAGTCTGATGTGAGTGAGCCATGATTGTGCCAGTACACTCCAACCTGAGTGACATAGCATGACCTTGTCTCTAAAAGAAAGAAAAAAAAGATGCATTTAATCTATCTTATCCAGTATTATTCTTGTTTATAATGAGAGAACAAGTCAGAATTTCGTGGTTTTTAAAAACATGTTTTTGGCCAGGCGTAGTGACTCATGCCTATAATCCTAGCACTGTGGGGGGCCAAGGCAGGCAGATCGCTTGAACTCAGGAGTTTGAGACCAGCCTGGGCAACATAGTGAGACCCTGCCTCTACAAAGCATACAAAAAGATTAGCTGGGCACGGGGGACATGCGCCTGTGGTCCCAGCTACTCGGAAGGCTGAGGTGGGAGGATCACTTGAACTCAGGAAGTTGAGGCTGCAGTGAGCCGTGATCATGCCACTGCGCTTCAGCCTGGTTGATAGAGCAAGACCCTGTCTCAAAACAAACAAACAAAAACCACATGCTTTTATAGTTCTTTGTGTCTTCCACAATTTCTGGGACATTGGTCTTTTCCTAATATACATCACATGGTCAAAAATATAGCTAAATAATGAATATTACTCTTTGTCCATACACTTTATACTTCTAGGAGTAGAACGCCATGGAAGCATTAAATTCTTCATATTCATCAGTTTTTCATAAATATGTGTTAAATATGCTTAATTATGGTTGGTTGACTTATGAAAAAATTGTTTATATTAAATTAAAGTCATTATTGGAATCTTTGCTTTGGCTTGTTGGCATCACTTTGATCCATGACCTCAGACAGCCTTCCAAATCCTGGCCACCCAGTTTGTTAAGGCTTAGTCATAAGGAAGAACAGAGGAAAGTTGAAAATAAAACGAAGTGTTGTATACACTTTTTGTAGATTGACAAGTATAAATGACTCTCTGCTGCCCTCTGGAGACCAGTTAAGGACACAAGTACCTGTACTTTTTTTTTCAGCTATGAACAAGTTTCTAAATTTATTTAACTTTTCTTTTGGTCAATCGAATACAGCAAAGATAAAGAGTTGTATGTGATTATCTTTATAGCATCTGTCTTGCTAGAGTCTCTCTCTCTGTTGGCTAATGTGAGAGGCTACGTGAGAGGAAACCCATGTGGCAAAGAACTGAGTGTAGCCTCTGGCTGACAGCAAGAAACTGAAGCCTCCAGTCCTATAGCTGAAAAAAAAAGTGGATTTTTCTACAACCTGAGTGAGCTTGGAAGCAGATCCTTTCACAGTTGTGCTTCAGATGAGACCACAGCCCTGAACACCACCTTAATTGCAGCCTTGGGAGACCCTAAACAGGATCTACCTGAATTCCTGACCAATAGAAACTATGAGATTGTGTGTGTGTGTGTGTGTGTGTGTGTGTGTGTGTGTGTGTGTGTGTGTGTGTATTTTAATTTAATTTTTTTTTCTTTTTCATTAGTGACGGGGTCCTACTATATTGCCCAGGCTAGTCTCAAACTCCTGGCCTCAAGTGATCCTACCACTTCAGCCTCTCAAAGTGCTGGGATTATAGGTGTGAGGCACTGTGCCTGTCCAAACGTGTGTGTTTTAAGCCACTACATTTGGGGTAAAACTTTTATGCAGCACTAGATAACCAATTTGTCCTTCATATTTAGTGAGCCATCAAATCCTACCAGATTTTTGTTGTTGTTTGGTTGTTTGGGTGTTTGTTGTTGTTGTGTTTGAAACAGGGTCTTGCTCTGTCACCCAGACTGGAGTGCGGTGGCACCATCTCTGCTCACTACAACCTCTGCCTCCCAGGCTCAAACAACTGTCCCACCTCAGCCTCCCAAATCGCTGAGATTATAGGCGTGAGCCACATGGCTGGCTATCCTGCCAGTTTTTTGTCTCCTAAATTCATGTCTTGTTATTTTGCCTCTGAGCCAGTTTAGGTAGTCAGCATTGCTCACTGGCCTGTGGCTAGTGCCTTCTTATGCCTTTTGGTCTTCATTAAGTCCATCGTCTGCCCAGGCATCTGGGTGGTCGTTCAAAACACAAGTCTGACCACATCCTGCCCTGTTTAAATCCTTCAGTGTTTCCTCCATGCCTTTAGGATAAAGTTTAAGTGCCTTAGCATGGCTTAGAAGGTCCTTTCATGTCTTCACTTTTATCTGTTTCCACTTCTTAGCTAAAACTTTACCCTCCTACAATACTGGGCCGTCACCTGCTTCTCTCAACTCACCTCAAGTTATTAACCATCTCCCTGGAATTTTTGCATAATGTCCCCCTTTGCTCTTTCTCTGCTGACTAATAGCTGCAGCGAATTGTATCACATTTACCCAGTACATGTTGATCTGTCCACTAGACTGTTCCTGTAGAGCAGGGACCAAGTCTTGCTCATCTTTGTATTCTCCTAGCAGACTGCGTGGCACATAATAGGTTTTTGACAAATTTTGTTGAATAAAGGGTTGAATGTGATCAAGAAGAGTGTCAAGATAACTTGACCTACACCATGGTACTGGAAATAGATCATGAATTCCTAGTGGAAATTTCCTACAATAAAGGCAATCCATAATGTCAAGGTCTTTAACTGTTCTTTCACTCACGTTTTGATTCATTTCATCCATCCATTGTCTGATTTTCCAGCAGAGGCCCAGAGCCAGTCCTTGTACCCATTGTGTATAATCTAGTGGTCAAGAGAGATAACAAACTTAGCATTTACAGTCCCATTGGAGGTTTGTACCCAGTGAGTACAAACTCTCTGGCAGTTTGGGTGAATAGTTAAGGAAGACTTTTAGGAAAAGGTGATTCCTATGCTGACCCTTGAAGGACAATGAACATTTGGGGGAGATGGGGAGAAAACAGGGAAAGAGAAGAGAGGGTGAAGGAGAGGTGATAAAAGAGATTTTGAGAAATTGGTTCATGTAATTATGGGGGCTGGCAAGTTTGAAATTTGCAAGGCAGGCCAGCAGGCTGGAGACCCAGGAAAAGGCTTGATGTTACAGCTTGAGTCCGAATGCAGTCCTCTAGGAGAATTCCCTCTTCCTCAGAGAATCTCAGTCTTTTTCTGAGAAGGCTTTCAACCTATTGGATGAGCTCCGTCTACATGATAGAAGTCTGAAGGTTAATCTGCTTTACTCAGAGCTACTGATTTTAATATTTATCTCATCTAAAAATGCCAGCAACATCTAACATTTGAAAAAGAGTACCATGGCCTAGCCAAGTTGATGCATAAAATTAATCATCACAGATACATATATGTGACTATATAGATATATGTGAATGTGTATGTGTAAGTGTGTAGATACATTTATGTATATCCTAGTTCTGTCTATGGAGAGCGCCTAGAGGAAGTGACATTCCTATAGCAATGAGTACACCTAGAATTCAGCTTTTAGATTTAAATGATATTCTACACTCAAAGAAACCAGGGCTTTTCGGAGGAGTAGCCAACTCCAGGGCAGTGACAGGGAAAATAAAAGAAAGGCCTGCAATATTTTGTCAAAACTAAAGCAAGGAAATGCTCAAAAAATTATGAAGGTGTGTCAGAACACAGGAGTCAGCTGGTAGGGGCTTCCTTCATTCCACTTGGCCAATCTGGGAAAATTCATGCATCAAATTAAACAATGATAATTATGAATTATAACCATTTGAGTAAAATAGGAATCCATGAGCTCACCGTCATAAGTAAATAAGTAAATAACTAATGCATTTATTTCAGGAAAAGGTTTATCCTATGGAAGTACTAAAATATCTCCCTACAAATGCATATTAATACTTTAACTGGGAATAAATACGTATTAAGGACCATAACATGTATTAATTAGTATAATACTTACTAATTAACTTTACAGTGAAGAAAGTTGATACTAACACCTTCTTAACTAAATGATAAAAGTTAATATCTCCATTATAATAACCTTCATTATCTACAAAGGTTAATATATCACCTTTGAAGTAAACAATTGACTTGCTTCCCACCCAATATTGTCATAGTCAATCTAAATGTTCACAGAGTAATTATTCCCTAGTTTAAATGTTGCAAACTAACAGCTGGACCTTAATGAGAATGATGGCACCAAAATATAGAAATTTTATTTTAGAAAGTTAATGAGACAATTGATATTCCAAAAACATTTTCCTTGAACAGCAGGCAGTCATTCAAGAGTGGCAGCTCTGCAGGGTTGCACTGCCCGGAGTGCCACTTTCCTGGTTGTCACTCATTGGGAAAGCACCTGCAAATACAGTATTTACCTTTTATGTCTGGCTTATTTCACTTAGCATAATGTCTTCCAGGTTCGTCCATGTTGTCCCAAATGGCAAGATATCCTTCTTTTTTATGGCTGAAAAATATTGTATTAATATATACATTATACATACTACCATTGTAAATATTCCATTGTGTGTGTGAGTGTGAGAGAGAGAGAGAGAGAGAGAGAGAGAGTGTGTGTGTGTGTGTGTGTGTGTGTGTGTGTGTGTAACATTTTCTTCATTCATTCATCTGTTGATAGATATTTAGGTTGTTTCTGTATCTTGGCTATTGTAAATAATGCTGTAATGAACATAGGAATGCAAATATCTTTAAGAGCATGATTTTATTTCCTTCGAATATATACCCAGAAGTAGGATAGCTGGATCATATGGCAGCTTTTAGTTTTCTGAAGAACCTCCATACTATTTTCCATAATGGCTGTACCACTTTACATTCCCATCAACAGTGCACAAGGACTGCCTTTTCTCCATACCCTTGCCAATACTTGTTATCTCTTATCTTTTTGAAAAGACTCATTCTAATAGCTCATTCTTATCATAATGAGGTAATTTCTCATTGTAGTTTTGATTTGCATTTTCCTGATGATTGGTGATATTTCATGTACCTGTTAGAGATTTGTATATCATCTTTGGAAAAATGTTTATTTAGGTCCTTGGCCCATTTTTTAATCTTTTCTTTTAAAAAAATTGTAGAGAAGGATGTCTTGTTATGTTACTCAGGCTGGTCCCAAACTCCTGGCCTCGAGTGATCCACCTGCTTCAGCCTCCCAAGTAGCTGGGATTATAGACACGAGCCACCATGCCTGGCGTTTACTATTGCTTTATGAAACTTCTAATTTTGTTAATGCATTGTTTTTCTTGTTTTGTTCAACTGTGTATCTGTGTTCTCTTGCATCTCATTGAGCTTCTTAAAGATAATATTTTGAATTATTTGTCAGACGATTTGCAGATCTCCATTTTTTTGGAGTCAGTTACTGGAACTGTATTCGTTTTCTTGAGCCTGATTCTTCACGACCTGTATAGCCTTATGTTGGTGTTTGTGCATTTGAATGAGCAAACACTTCCTTCAGTCATTACAGACTGGTTTTGCAAGGTGAATATTTTCTTCTTTAGATTAGCCTCCAGGATTGCCTCCAGGATTGCAGCTGAGTAGGGCTGCAGCCGAGTTACGTGGCTGCTGCTGGGTCTGCAATGGGGTCCATGTTAGTGGGCCTATTACTAGGGGCTTGAACAGGCTTGCATCCTGTCTGGCCCCTGGAAAGAATAAACTGCTTCCAGGACCTTGGTCTGTAGAGTTGGTGCTGGGTAAAGAATATGCTTCAGGTTTCACAGTTGGGTTTGCAGATGGTGGGCCTGTTACCAGGCGCAGATAAGTGTTGTATTCCTTCAGGTCCCTTGGAGTGTTCCTGCTGGGTTACTGAGTTGGTCCCTGGGCAAGAATTGGCCATGGACCATGGCTGACAGGGGCTTGAATGGAATTACAGGGCTGCTTCATGGCTTACACTGAGACTGGGGTCTGCAGACATACCTCCAGAGACACAGACAGGTGTGCCTCCTACTAGGCTCCTGGGCAAGCAGGACTGCTCTTGGATCATGGCTGAGTGGGCTGGAGCTGGGTCACAGGGCTACTTCAGGCTTCTCCATCAGACTGAGGTCAGCAGTCTGCCTCCAGAGGCATTGATGGGCATGTTTCCTGGTAGATCTCTGGGTGGACAGGACTGCTTCTGGACCAAGGCTAGGAAGGGACAGAACTAGGTGTAGGTCCCACCCCAAGATCTGCAGTGGAATCAAGATCAGTGGGCCTGCCTTTAGGGCACAGAAAGGCATAGCTTTCATCAAGCCCCTGGGTGGGCAAGACTGCTCTCAGACTGCAGCTGAGAGAGCTGGGGCCAAGTTAAAGGGCTATTTCAAGATCTGCTGTGAGACTGAGGTCAGCCGACCAGCTTCCAAGGGCACAAATAGGCATGACTCCCAGCAGGTGCCTGGGCAGGCAGAACCGGTCTCAAACTGCAGCTGAAAGTGGGTTTGGTTGAGTTACAGAGCTGATTCAGGGTCCACAGCTGAGACTGAGGCCTGTGGGCGTGTCACCAGAGGCACAGGTGAACGTGATTCCTCCTGGATTTCTTGGCAGATGGTTCTAGTGGCAGGACCAAGTCCGCAGGGGGATGAAGCCATTTCTGGGTTTGTAGCTGGGATCATGGTCAGTGAGCCTGCCACCTAGGTGCAGCCTGCCACTCAAAACAGCCCTCCTCAGTCTTGGGCTCCACCAGAGTTTTGCAGTCTTCTATCCAGGTCCTAAATCTCCCTCAAGGGCACTTTTGTCCATGAATGGCTGCCAAATTCTTGTTGAGTGGAAGTTCTCCTATTCTTCCATCTCGCTCTTTGCTATTGTAGTTTACATGGCTGATACAGTTAGAGTAACTGATCATGCTTTGTGTTTTATAGGATAACACTGTGCTACATAGTGCATAATAATTTTTAAGCATATATTTCAATATAAATAAATTTTCGTATTAAAATTGTATGCAGGTTACAAAAATAACCTCACAAAACAGCAGCTTAAAAGATGAAATGTTTTCTGGTGGTGTCTAATTTTTAATGCTGAGTGTCTAATTAATTTTTAATGCTGCTTTTTTTTTGTACCCAGCAATTTTTTGAGGTAGAAGAGGAGAACATTAATTTGCAAGATGCGAGTAGTGTCAAAATAAATATTTTGTTAAGAAAACTGAAAGAGAAAGAAGAAGTTATTAAAGAATTAAAAGAACAGCTAGACCAATATGAAGATTTTGGATTTCACAAAATGGTAAGTTTCAAGGCAAGGAATAATTAATTTTAATATTTGTAAAGAAAGTCATAAATAGTTAAAACCTTGATTTAATGATAAACTAAAATCCAACTGATGCATTTTGGGCATCTCCCCATAATATAAGCCAGTCTAACTCTTTTCTGCTCAATGACCTATTCAAGAAAACCCATTGCAATATGAATAGGAGCAATATAATGGTTCCGTATATTTTATTTAAATGGGAATAAAATAACTTACATCCCACTGCAAAAAAAAGTCCTACTCTAGAAGAGTATGGGAGTGGATTTTTGTTGTAACTGAAGACTCCCACCCTTTTTTTGCAATCAAGGTAGTTTGAAAGACACGAAGTTAATCTTTCCAAGTCAGAGGTTCCAAGAAGCCAACTTGGAAAAGAATGACATTTTAATAAAAATATCAAGAAGAAAAATCTCAGAGGATTTTCCCCTCAGTTTTTCCTGTTGCAGTGGGAACCAGGAGCTGCTTTGCTGGTTAGACAACCTACTGAAGGGAACAAAAATGGAATGAGTGAGAAGGCAGAAAGAAGAACCTAAACTCCTGTCAAGGAGGAAGTTTAAGGCCTGTGGAAAGTGTGGATCCTGAGAACGAATTCGTTGTCATCTCATCTCTGCTCTGAGCCACCAGCTGTCTCAGGCCCAACCACAGTCCAGAGCTGGAGAGGATTTTATTACTAAGTTATAAGAGCAAGAAGCTGATTGTTTGAGTTGGAAAGGCTAACAGATACTGGGACCTAGGAGGAATAAAAATCTATTGAATATCAATAGCAGGTATCAGATACTTCATCGATGGCATCTCTTGTCATTCTCACAGTTCAGTTTGCAGATGAAGAAGCAGAGACGGGGTGGTTAAGTAACTTCCTCACGGGCACACAGGTAGTAGATGGTAAAGATGGTACATGAACAAAGGTTCACCTGAATCTAAAGTCCACTTACAGAGGGGGAGCTCTATTCTCTACAGTAAGAATTAAAGGTTGTAGTGAATATATAATATGCATATGCCTATAGAAAATGTATAGATTGTTATAATATATTACAATGTGATATAATACATTAATAATTATTAATAGATTAATACACTTAGAAATATTGACACATGCATACAGGAAAATCTGAAAAGTTATATGTCAAAATGTTAACATTAGAAACACTTGTGGGTTGCTCATGCCTTTGAGTACAGTCTATGGTTTATCTGAATCCCTCACTATTACTCTTAATTAAAACTTCAAGCTTATAAGAGATAATGAATCGGCCGGGCGCGGTGGCTCAAGCCTGTAATCCCAGCACTTTGGGAGGCCGAGACGGGCGGATCACGAGGTCAGGAGATCGAGACCATCCTGGCTAACACGGTGAAACCCCGTCTCTACTAAAGAAACACAAAAATCTAGCCGGGCGAGGTGGCGGGCGCCTGTAGTCCCAGCTACTCGGGAGGCTGAGGCAGGAGAATGGCGTGAACCGGGAGGCGGAGCTTGCAGTGAGCTGAGATCCGGCCACTGCACTCCAGCCCGGGTGACAGAGCGAGACTCCGTCTCAAAAAAAAAAAAAAAAAAAAAAAAAAAAGAGATAATGAATCAAACACAAACCATTCTGAAGGTTCGTATTTAAACTGGTTTAAATGTTTGCTTTGTTTAAGTGTTTGTTTTGTTAATTAGAAATCTTTGTATCCAGAAAAATATCTAGAAAAAAGTTGAACACTTTCTAAGCAATACGGTATTGTGTCAATAGCATAGATCGAATAAAATTGAATATTTTTTTATATGTCTTGGACTAGGAAGCACATTCAATTTTTGCATTTGCTTTTGAAAAACCTTTTCTTGGGTTTACACTTACCTTTACCTTTGCTTTTTGGAGAAAACAGTTTAATAGAAATGATTAAAAACTATAATAGTTCTCTTTTAATCCTGCCTTGGCCAAAGACATCCAGTGTAGATGTGGCAAGACAATTTTGATCCATTTATTTCCATTTGTGAAATGCAACATGATACCCGCCTGGCTAAAGTAGAGAGTTATGATAACAACACCTGCTGTGTTGAATGTAAATTGCTTCGAGTTCTTTGAAGAAATATTCGTATGTCAATTCAGGTATTATAAGGAAATGCACAAATCCTTATAGCCATCAGTTTATGTTCCATAAAATGTACCAAACAGACTTCTGGACTGTTGAGAACACCCCAATTGGGTAAGACAGCTCCCCACACTCTTGAAATGTTTACACGTCTAACTTTTCTCTTCAGCTAGTCACCTGGCCTGGCTGGACATTCTGGGGAAACCGTGAGGATGGGCTGTGGCTTTGTGAAGAGGATAGCAGGTGGGAACCACACAGGCTCATGTGTAAGCAGGCTGTTCTCTGGCTTTCAGTGGCATCCAGAATACCCTGGTTATTCCATTGTAATTAACCCCCAAAGAGCACATTATAATTTCTGTAAACACTTTAAGATTTGAGGAAGGTGAAGTGATCCTTATTAACAGGGTATATGGATTTCTCCTGGAGACCCCAACAAAGCACAGGGCTCTGCTCTCCCCTCTTGACTGAGGGTGATGGAAAACATACATGTCACCATTTCAAGAACACAGACGCAAATTCCACAAAGGCAGATCATGGCTTATATCAAATAAAACGAAACACATTTTTTTCCTACATTCTCTAAGAACAAACTTTCCTAAAACTTCATGCCACTTAAGTTCTAGATGATCTTTTTTATTTGAAATTTCATCTGATTCAACTGCCCCCTCTAGTGGTATTTAAAAAACCCTTGGGACACCAAGTCTCGAATTAGATTGGGAACACTAAATTTGGAAAAACAATTAAAAATTTCAAAGTAGCAGTGGAAGTAAGTTGAAAAAAAAAGCGAAATAAACAAGCTTTAATTCTGCAGTTACCTAGTTTACTCTTACTGATTATCAAATTACTTCAATAGCTTTATAGTTAATAAGTAGTTGTAATATTTCTCATCTCCAGATGGGAACATCCTGAATGTTGAACTTCCCCAAGAGCAACTTCATTCAAGGGATGAAATGTTCAGGTTTTATTCAGTGGGAAAGCAATGTGACTCAGCTGCATGCCATTGTAGTCATCAGGTTTCCATGCTGTCCGTTGGCTAATCCTCTTGAGAATTTATAAAGGAGGTTAGCCTTTATGTCTCTGTGATTGTGTGTGTGTGTGTGTGTGCGCGCGCGCCTGTGCATGTGTTTTAATTTCAGTTGGAGCTGGCATTTTGAATAGACTTTTCATTTTTCTTTCTTATCCCAACACTGATGAGCCCCGCAACCATCACCCACCTACCTTCCATTGCTGAGCATATCTGCTTGTTGCTGACAGCTCTGAAACAGAGCTGTCATTCAAGAGTGGCAGCTCTGCAGGGTTGCACTGCCCAGAGTGCCACTTTCTTGGTTGTCACTCATTGGGAAAGCACCTGCTCTTCTCTGTGACTGTCATGAGGCATGGGCTTGCATCAGAACTCTACTCCTCCCCAGAAAATTGAGATGTCCAATTCAATGGAGCCCATGGAAGGGAAACTGCTGAGAAGGCACAGAAAGTGCTTTGAACCAGGACTTCTCAGACTTTACCACTCACACGCATCACCTGCAGGTGTTGTTAGATGCAGACTCTGACACAGTAGCCCTGGGTTGGGCCTGAGGGGCTGCATTGCCAATCAGTTCCCAGGTGATGCTGAGGCTCCTGGTCCATGGACCGCATTTGAGGAGCAAAGCTCCCAAGTACACCTGTTTTCAAAAATGATTCTTTCAAGATTCAATTTGGGATTCAGTTTGTAATTGTATGCATCTTGTGAATATTCACAAAAGATATAGCATATATGCTACCTCCTGAAGTCCTAGTTTTCATAATATGAAATAAAAACTTGAGATTGGCAAGTTACTTTACAATTTTGAAATTCCAGAATGATCAAGGATTACACACAATCTCTCTCAGAGTATAGTGTGGTTTAAACGGCTACATCCAGTTAACCGCCTTTTAATGATCTCCGTCCGTCCTTCTTAACCTCGTTTTATTAATGCAGTTTATTTTTTTAAAGTCTCGTGGTTTAAGCAAGCACAAACTAGCAGTGTGGGCAGATGGCAGAAGGAACACCACCACAAAACCTGCCACTCAGAGTGTAACAGAGGACCGTAGCAGCTCAGAACGATCCCTTTGTTCATTTTGCTAATGAGTGTCCTCATTGCTGTGGGCAACTGAATAGTTAATTACTTGCAGTTCCCGCAGCTGACAGATGGTGGGGACAGAGCTAAGGGTTAACCTCAGAAGAACAGGGGTTGTGGATTGATATGTGGAGGACAAACCCCCAGATTTAATGTGTTTTCCTTGCGTCCTGCTTTCATACAAAGAGATTCTTAGAACCCATAGTTAGGTATTAGCTGCTACCATTTGTAAATTTTACACTTCATCTGATGAATTCAAATAGTTCTTCTTTAGTTTATGAGAATCGGGTGCTCGTGTAATCCTCTGTGGATGTTCATATTCTGCCACTGTTAGGAAAAGTATGCTTAAGCCTATTAAGGCCAGTATTGTTTGTTTCTTTCTTTCTTAAAAAAAAAAAAAAAAACAACTTTTAGTCTATAAATGCATTCTGTGATGGTCTCAAACTGAACAATGTGGGACAAGAAATTAATGACTGGGATTCAGTGTTGTTTATTAACTACTTACTAGGTTTGTTAGTTCTCGTTACTTAAGAATGAATTGGGCTCAAATAATTTAAATGAAACGGTGAATCAAAGTCATGAAGATTTGGTAATTGAGCTTAGTGCAAAATTTAACAACATAATTTAAATATTACTAACTCTTACACACACACATACATACCATACGTAATTTCATTAGTAAGTCTCTTGTTTTAAAGGACTTATTAATGTACTACAAAAAAATTTAAATCACTTCTTTTTCTTTCAAACTGTTACAGGAGAAAATATTTAAGTAATTTACTTCCACATATCCTTAAACTAAATGAAAGTGTAGTTCCAAAGGGAAATCAGTCGAGAGAAATGATTTTGTTTTTGAGGGAAGATTTTATTTTTATTTACTGCAATCATGGAATTACTGTAAAAAAGAATAAGTTATAATTCACCTGCGATGACCTTAAGTTCAAAAGTATTTTTAATGTCTGTAGTAATTTTTAACAAGGCATGTAGAATCTTCTATCTCCTTTGGGATAATAACATAATGACTAATATTTTGAGATTGCATAATCTGTTTATTATTGTACCACAATAAAGTGTAAAGTTCTGCACCAACTTCCCCAATCCATTACATCTTAATTTTTTTTTTTAATGTGTGACAGTAAAATCTAGACAACCATAAGGGAGTATATTCAGATGTTTTCAATGGCTTTGAAACAGACAAGAAGAAGAAGGAAAAAAAAAAAAAAAGTAGCTGTCCCAATAAGCGCGTCTATTGCGTAAGAAAAAGCTCTCCCATAATGGACATGGCAAGATTTAAACAAAAGACGCACATAATAAAAATGTAAATGAGTTTGCTTTACTAAAACTATAACTTTAAAGTCTTTTGTTGTAAGTTATCCTGAAACCTTCTTACAAGGTAATCACTGTTTGCATAGAGATTTAAACCGAAGTCTTCAATAGCATTAAACGCCTGCACAGACCCCGTGTGACAAGCATGCAAAGCCATGTTAATGTTCAGAATATGAATTGCCTCTGGGTGGCTCCTCCACCAAGCAGAAAACCAACTGTGTGGATATCCGTGTGCCTGATGGACTCCATGCGGCTCCCAGCCTGAAAACGTCACCACTTTGACATGTGATGTGCTCCTCATGACACTGGCAGCACTGACACTGGGAAATGCCACAAAGGCAACAAGCCCCCCTCCTTAGCCATGCACTCTGCCACCCCCTGGCGCTGCCCATCCTGGTCCCCCCAGCCTGCCTAGTTACAGGCGGACAGCACTTCAGACACACACAGAGGGAAGTGTGGGTGGAGGGGCCCCAGCTGCCTCCCCGGACACAGCCTCCATAATGAATTGACCTGAATGATGAGGGCACACAAACAGTATGATATGCATTATTCCTGTCAATAAAATGTCCCCATGTGTTGAGGTCTTTGTACAGAATGTACTGGAGCCTTTCTTCCAGCAAGCTCTATTTAGGCTCCTTCCTTTTTACTATTCTTATTATAAGTGTGTAATAGAATTCAGAAAATTATATGATAGCTTTTCTGTATCTGTATTGTCCTTGTCTTGCATATTTAAATCCTTGGCTCCCCGCTTAGAAATATGGCATTCTCCATCTTTTAGGAATCTTTTCCCAAGGAAACCAGCTCTCCAAAATCAAACGTAGAAAAGGAAAATTTGGAGTACAAAGTGGAAAATGAGAGGCTGCTTCAGATCATTTCAGAGCTTGAAGAAGAAATCCAGATCAATCTAAAAGAAAATTCAGGATTAGGTAACATTTTGAAATCACCTTTGAGAAAAATCTATATATTGGTCACTTTGTAAAGCTCATAACTATGTTTGTCTTTTCCAAACATACATGTGTTTGGTTATTTACATTTAAAAGATCAATTTCATAGCCATCTTTGCTTTTTATTCAAGACAGCATTTCTTACATGGGACAGAGGATGTGTTTGTAGTTGTTTCCCTGAGCCATGTCATGTTAACTCAGGATGTTGTTTCAAGACAGACATTGGCCTTTGCAAAAATTTGCTAATCAATGCTCCATTTCACTTAGAAATATTATAACCAGATAGAAACCTTTGCTGATTTGTTTCAGATGCTTAACTGATTATCTGAACTTGATAACATTTAAATACTTAAGAGTACACATAGGGATATGCTTTGTGGGGAAAACAGAGTTAGCCCTTCAGGAAAATATGCTCCTACTTAGTAGTTACTTCAATTTTTGATACAAAGTTTAAATATACAATTTCGTTTGTATACTTTATACCCCTTTTCTTTCATACCACACACATTGGTGAAAGTTGTGTTTAAATCACCGAAGTTGTTAGAACATATGGAAAAGGGAAAAAAGTAATCACCAAAGTGAGATTGCTTTAATGTATTTTTTCATTTAACTGTGATCCGTGTGATTATGTTAATTACATGATGTTGTCCTTAATCTGCTTATTCAAAGCAATGAGCAGGCAATAAAATGAATTATAGCAAAATATCAATAAAATGAGATATATTAATATTATCCCTTGGATGTAAAATTCTACCATGTCAGTATAGTCTTGTTCTCTTCTGCTGTGGCATAGTGAGGCTTTTTAGTATTGGGTCGTTCTTATTAAGTCATAAACTGCCACCTGCTAAAGCTCTTTGCATTGGCTGTGACTAACAGCAAAAATGTCCATCGCTAGTATTGATGAAAAGCTTTCAGCCCTCAGCCACACTTGGATCTTGAACTTACTTCTTAATCCCTATCTGACCAGCCATCTGAACAGCAGGAAGAAGGCTGTGAATGTCAAGGGCAGTTGTGAAGGTCACAGTCCTGCTAGGCCTTGTGTCCACCATGCCTGCTAGTGCCCCACAGCCTGCCCTGAAGCAGGCCGTTTAAATACAGGGGCATAAGCATGTAATTTCATGGTTGGCCTCTCTCTCCTTTTGTTTACAGAAGATGAACTTATAAGTATGAAAGAGATGGCAGAAAAGGATCACAAAACTATTCAAAAGGTACTATAACGTTTTTACGTTGATAAATGACTCCTTTAAATGGAACTATAGGCGCAATTGGCCAAGTAACACTGTGTCCAGGGTGTCTTATGACATAGAGGAAAATTGATCTACATATTTAATCTCTCCCCACTATTTGGGAAGGGTTACTAGAAGCAAATAAGGACTCCAGCTTGAAAAGTCATGTATAGATACTCCTTTTGTTTGGAATTACTGACCATCTGCCTTGTTGATTTTAAGGCACCAAAGTAACGTGACACAGAGAAGTCTGAAGATGAGCTCGCAGTTAAGGAAAAAATTGTATTAAAAATGAACAGTCTTATTTTCAGATCAGATGTTGGTTGATGTTCATGAATTAGCTGGGCTTATGTTATCTGGTAAATATTTAGAGCCGGGAATTCTTTTGGTAGAACAAAAATCAAGATTTCCGAGGTGGGATGCAGTGGCTCACCCCTGTAATCCTAGCAGCTTTGCAGGCCAAGGTTGGAGAAACTCCTGAGTCCAGGAGTTCAAGGACAGCCTGGAAAACATAGTGAGACCCCATCTTTATAAAAATAAAAAAAACATAGCCGAGTGTGGTGGCACATATCTGTAGTCCCAGCTACTCGGGAGTCTGAAGTGGGAGGATTGTTTAAGCTCAGAAGTTCAGGACTACAGTGAACTAGAATTGTACCACTGCACTCCAGCCTAGACAACAGAGTGAGACCCTGTCTGAAACACACACACACACACACCACCAACCCCCACAACAACAACAACAAGATTTCCTAGTGCATTCAATTGAATTCAGTAGGATCTCAGCAATTCCTGCTCTCCCTGCACACGTGGGGCTCCCCTACTCTGTTCTCGTTTATCCGCAGACTTCCCTGTTGTAGCTCTCAGTTGCCATTCTGTTATGGTCTATCTTCCCTGCCCTACTGGAGGCTCCATAAGGGTAGAAACTGCTCTATCTGGTCTCTTAGTGGGGAGCACAATGCCTGAGGCACTGAAGAATACTCCAAGAGATGAATAGAATAAGAATGCATTTATAGTTCATACAGTTTACAGATAAACAAGCAGATTCACATCCCCAAATTATTCCAAATAAACATAAATGTCTTCCAGTAACTGAACCGAGTATCCATTTTTAAGTTAAAATGGATTAAAATCAGACAAAATTAAGAATTTAGTTTCACAGTTGCACTAGCCGCATTTGAAGAGCTCAGCCACCACATGTGCCTAAGTTCAGGTGCAGATTTCAACCAGGCCTGATATTGCCATTCAAGATACTCTTTTTTTAATTTTTTAAAATTTGTTGTCCTTTATTTCTTCTAAAAGATAGGATACATGTGCAGAATGTGCAGGTTTGTTACATAGGTATACATGTGCCATGGTGGTTTGCTGCACCTATTGACCCATCCTCTAAGATCTCTCCCCTCACCCCCCATCCCCCACCAACAGGCCCTGGTGTGTGTTGTTCCCCAGTCTGTGTCCATGTGTTCTCATTGTTCAACTCCTACTTATGAGTGAGAACATGCGGTGTTTGGTTTTCTGTTCCTGTGTTAGTTTGCTGAGGATGATGGCTTCCAGCTTCATCCATACCCCTGCAAAGGACATGATCTCATTCCTTTGTATGGCTGCATTGTATTCCATGGTGTATATGTACCACATTTTTTTTATCCAGTCTATCACTGATGGGCATTTGGGTTGGTTCCATGTCTTTGTATTATAAATAATGCTGCAATAAACATACGTATGCATGTCTCTTCATAGTAAAATGATTTATATTCCTTTGAGTATATACCCAGTGATGGGATTGCTGGGTCAAATGGTATTTCTGGTTCTGGATCCTTGAGGAATACTCCATACTGTCTTCCCCAATGGTTGAACTAATTTGCATTCCCACTAACAGTGTAAGAGTGTTCCTATTTCTCCACAATAGATATCAGCATCTATTGTTTTCTAACTTTTTAATCATCACCATTCTGACTGGTGTGAGATGGTATCTCATCATGGTTTTGATTTGCATTTCTCTGATGATCAGTGATGTTGAGCTTTTGTTCACAAGTTTGTTGGCCATGTAAATGTCTTCTTTTGAGAAGTGTCTGTTCATATCCTTTGCCAACTTTTTGATGGGGTTGTTTTTTTCTTGTAAATTTGATTTAGTTCCTTGTAGATTCTGGGTATTAGACCTTTGTCAGATGGGTAGATTGCAAAGATTTTCTCCCATTCTGTAGGTTGCCTGTTCACTCTGATGATAGTTTCTTTTGCTGTTCAGAAGCTCTTTACTTTAATAGATCCCATTTGTCAATTTTGGCTTTTGTTGCAATTGCTTTTGGTGTTTTTGTCATGAAGTGTTTGCCCATGCCTATGTCCTGAATGGCATTGCCTAGATTTTCTTCTAGGTTTTTATGGTTTTGGGTTTTACATTTAAGTCTTTAATTCATCTTGAGTTTATTTTTGTATAACGTGTAAGGAAAGGGTCCAGTTTCAGTTTTCTGCATATGGCTAGCCAGTTTTCCCAGCACCATTTACTGAACAGGAGGTCCTTTCCCCATTGCTTGTTTTTGTCAGGTTTGTCAAAGATCAGATGGTTGTAGATGTATGGTGTTATTTCTGAGGTCTCTGTTCTGCTCCATTGGTCTATATGTCTGTTTTGGTACCAGTACCATGCTGTTTTGGTTACTGTAACCTTGTAGTATAGTTTGAAGTCAGGTAGTGTGATGACTCCAGCTTTGTTCTTTTTGCTTAGGGATTGTCTTGGCTATACGGGGTCTTTGATTCCACATGAAATTTAAAATAGTTTTTACTAATTCTGTGAAGAATGTCAATGGTAGTTTGATGGAAATAGCATTGAATCTATAAATTACTTTGGGCAGTATGGCCATTTTCATGATATTGATTCTTCCTATCCATGAGGATGGAATGTTTTTTCATTTGTTTGTGTCCTCTCTTATTTCTTCATTCAAGATATTCTTAGATTTTAGATAAAACTACTTTTAAGAAGTATTTTTCAAAGAAATGGTTACCCTGATTGGTCAGAGGTGGGAGATGTTTCCCTGATAACTGAATCCCTCACAGGTTTTCACAAGGGGAGTTCATTTTCTTAGGCTTCACCCTATTTGCAGTGATAATAATGTAAATTCCATTTAACCTTCTTGGCATCAACCTCTAAGGTCAGAAATGAAATCTCAGCCTTCTAGTTTCACTTAATAATCAACCAGGGAACCATCACCTGTCCCTCCTTTCCTACCTCTTTTCCTCCCTCCTTTCTCCCTCCTTTCCTCCCTCTTTTCTCCCTCCTTTCCTCCCTTTCTCTTTCCCTTCCTTCCCTTCCTTCCCTTCCTTCCCTTCCTTCCCTTCCTTCCCTCCCTCCCTCCCTTCCTCCCTCCCTCCCTCCCTCCCTCCCTCCCTCCCTCCCTCCCTCCCTACCTCCCTACCTCCCTACCTCCCTACCTCCCTACCTCCCTACCTCCCTACCTCCCTACCTCCCTTCCTTCCTTCCTTCCTTCCTTCCTCCTTCCTTCCTTCCTTCCTTCCTTCCTTCCTTCCTTCCTTCCTTCCTTCCTTCCTTTCCTTCCTTCCTTGTCTCAGTCTCATTCTGTCCCCAAGGCTGGAGTGCAGTGGTGCGATAATATCTCACTTGCAGTCTCAAATATCCAGGCTCAAGCAATCCTCCTATCTCAGATCCCAGAGTAGTTGGGACTAAAGAGGAGTACCACCACACTTGGCTAATTTTTTATTTTTTATTTTTGTAGAAACAGGCTGGTCTCAAACTCCTGGCCTCAAGTGATGCTCCCACCTCTTCCTCCCAAAGTATTAGGATTACAGGTGTGAGTCACTGCACTGGGCCTGGTTCTTTATTGAAAATGTTTCTCAAGCTCTTCAGTCTGTATTACCACTGGTAGAAATGAGTAGCATGTACTTTCTACTTTCTATAAGGAGTACAATAACAAATTCAAGCAAAAAAATAATCTCACTGGTAAGCCACCCATTGATGGCTGGCTATATCTGTGAGTTTAAATATGTCAGTTAAATGCTGCCTCAGCTTTCTAAATCTGCACTGTGCCATGGTGGCCCCTGGCCACATGTGGCTGTTGAGCACTTGAAATGTGGCCAGTGCAAGTGAGGAACTAAGTTTTAATAATTTAATTTCCAATTCTTTAAATTCGAATTTAAAAACTCATTTCAGTTCTTGGAAAACCTTTTTGTGTATTTTTGATAACTTGGATATGTGACTCTACTTTTTCATTTGTAAATTTTATGAAATCTGAATACAAATAAAGTATTTCTAATGAAAACGTAGCTCCCCAATTGAGAGGTACTGCAAGTGAAAAATACACACTGGATTTCAAAGACTTGGTGTAAAAAATGTGAAATGTCTCATTAATAACTTTTTATATTGAATATACATTGAAATAATAGTTTGAATATGTATTGGGATAAAAACACATTATTAAAATTGCTTTTACCTATTTCTTTTGCCTTTTTAGCACAGCTACTATAAAATTCAAAATTATATATGACTCACATTATATTTCTGATAGCTCTTTTATGTATAATGTAATATCTAAATTTAATTTAGTATATATAACATATAATGTGATATATGTAACATATATAATGAAATATATGTAACAAATTATATAATATAGTATAGTAAACTCCTAATCTGCTTGATTTTTTTTTTTAATTCTGTCTTTCTTTTCTTTTTTTCTTTACATGCACTGGAACTTCTCATAGACATTGAATATAGGGACATTTTGGTACTGAGCAGAAAGAGTCTAGAACCCTGGATTCCTGTTCCATTTCTGCCACTAGGTCCCCTGGGGCCAGTGCCTGTCTTCCTCCTTCCTGTTTCTCCCAGGTGTACTGTGTGTACTGAATGAGATAATGAATGTCAGCATGCTTTGTCAACTGGGAAGCAGTTCAGATGTTGTTGAACAAATGACAGCTGATATTTGCTGGGTTTTTTTCCAATATCCTGCACTAAATCAATTAGTTCAGCAATGTTTATTAGTTGCCTTTAAGTACTAGGCACTGTGCTACTGCTAGAAAAAATAAAATGCATGTATATACTTATGGTCCCTTCTGGGGACAGGTGAAGTCATAGACCAAAGCTGTAGGGCAGTGAGATAGGGACTATAAGAGAAGTGTGTACTAGAGAAGAGATGCCTGGCCTCATCTGGAAGATTCTAGAAAAGCTTCACAAACAGTTCCACAACCTTTCTCATGTTCTCCTGTTGAGGCCCACTGGAGCTGATTTTTTAGGTTTTTTCTTTTGTTTGTTTGCTTGTTTGTTTGTTTGGGGTTTTTTTCAGATAGGATCTTTCTTTGTTGCCCAGGATGGAGTGCAGTGGCGTGATCATGGCTCACTGCAGCCTTGACCTCCTGGTCTCAAGCAATTCTCCCACCTCAATCTCCTGAGTAGCTGGGACTACAGGCATGCACCACACCTGGCTTATTTATTTATTTATTTATTTATTTATTTATTTATTTATTTATTTATTTTTGTGGAGATATTCTCTCACTAAGTCGCTTAGGCTGGTCTTGAACTCCTGGGCTCAAGGGATCCTCCCACCTCAGCCTCCCAAAGTGCTGGGATCATAGGTGTGCGCCACCGTGCTGGGCTTTGGAGCTGATTTTTCCAGGCAGACAAGAGAGTAGAAGAGTTGGGTACAGTGTATGAATGCATAAAGCCTGACATGGATTTGTGGAACTGCTTGTGACTGGGTGTGGCTTGAGAATGCAGTAGAAGTCTGAGGAAACTATATAGGAAGAATCTGTAGTGGGGCAGACAGAGTGGGGAGACCAGGGGTGTGGGGAAGAGGGTGTAAGCAGGAAATGGAAGAATGGAAAGGAGCAACTCAGAAGACTTCGGATAACCACGTGTTCCCCCCCCACCTTTTTTTTTTTTTTTTTTTTTTTTTTTTTTAAGCCCTGGATGCACTTAAAAACAGATTGAAAATGGGACTGAATTTGGGGAGGCTGACCTCTTGCCATCTATCTGGGCTAAGCATGGTCAGTTATGGAATTCATAGCTTTTGTGTTTTAATTCCAGGAATCAAATGCCAGCTGTGTCTGTGCCTGTCTTCTAGCTGCTGCCACAGTAGAATCTGTTCTCATGAATTTCACTCTGGGAGGGAGACAGACCCAGAGTCAGAGAGCACAGTACAGGTGTGATAGCGTCAGGATGCAGAGAAGCAGAGTTTGCTGTGCAGCACACAAGAGGCATTCCCAGCCTGTACTCTACGGGATCAGGGAAGGTTGGAGGAAGGATACTGCACTGGCCCGGAGAAGAGCTGTTAGAGTTAGCCAGCAAAGAGATGTGGGAGAGTTGAGAGGGGTATTCTAAGTACCACGCAAAAGCACCTTGTATAGGAAAGGGAGTGTGATTTGCTGTAGCTGAAGAGTACCTGAGAGCAAGGAGTGGCAAGGGGCAGAGGACAGTGGCAGAAGATTATATTCATGCAAAAAAGGTTTGAATTACCTTCTAAGTGCGTTGGAGAGCCTTGAACATTGCGGCAGGATCAGATTTGTGTTTCAGAAAGAAAATGAATGGGAGGGAGGAAAGCCCGGAACCAGAGTCCAGTGAAGGTGTTGCTTGGATAAACCAGGGAAACGATAAAGAACTGAAACAAGAACGATGACACTGGGGATGTTTATTAAATTAATACAGACATGAATTAATGAAATTGAATGCATATCAAAATGAAAGGTTGAATTTTACTAGCTTATAACACACACAAACAGCAACTGATCAATGTAAATACCAAGGCAAGTCACAAGGGAACAAGGACCCTGCAGTGCATGGGGTTTTTGTTTGTTTTTTCATTTTTTGGGTACCTAGTAGGTATATATATTTATGGGGTATATGAAATATTTTGGTACAGGCATTATAATGTGTAATAATCACATGAGGGTAAGTGGGGTATCCATCACCTCAAGCATTTATCCTTTGTATTACAAACAAGCCATTTATACTCTTTTAGTTATTTTTAAATGTACAATTAAATTATTGACTATAGTCACGCTGTTGTGCTATCAAATACTAGGTCTTATTCGTTCTTTCTAGCCATTTTTTTTTTTTTTGTACCATTAACCCTATTACCCTACCCCTCACTACCCTTCCCAGCATCTGGTAACCATCCTTCTTGTTATCTCCGTAAGTTCAATTGTTTTAATTTCTAGCTCCCACAAATAAATGGTTTGTTCGTTTGTTTAGAGATAGGGTCTTGTTCTAGGCTGGAGTGAAGTGGTATGACTATAGTTCATTGCAGCCTTAAATTCCTGGGCTCAAGCAATCCTCCTGCTTCAGCCTCCGAAGTAGCTTGGATTACAGGCACGTGCAACTGTGCCCAGCTAATTTTTGTATTTTTAGTAGAAATGGGGTTTCACCATGTGGGTCAGGCTGGTCTTGAACTCCTGACCTCAGGTGATCCACCTGCCTCAGCCTTCCAAAGTGCTGGGACTATGAGCGTCAGCCACTGTGCCCAGCCTAAAAAATTTTTTTTGTGGAGACCTGATATCACTGTGTTTGAGACCAGGTTGGTCTCAAACTCTTGGCCTCAAGCAATCCTCCTGCCTCAGCCTCTGAAAGCACTGGGATTACAGGTGTGAGCCACTGCACCCAGCCCAGTGTATGCTTCTGATAGCTATTTTCAATTGGTATAAATGTAGTTTGATATGCACATAGATACAACGCAAAACCCTAAAATAAGAGATGGGTCACAAAAAACATTAGGCAAAATTGTTCTTTTTGACAGAGTAGGACTTGCTTTATTGTGATGTTACATTTTGATGGTGTGGGGTGAGGAAAGGTGTAAATAAATTGGTATTTTCTGTGTATATTTTACTTGCTTACGTAATAATTCTATGATAAGGTAAGATGATAGTCTGTAGAAATTTAATTTTCTTTTGATGGGATTGAGATCCATTTTTCTGATATTAAAGTATGTTTCACTAAATTCTCTTGAGGAGAGATTTTAGATGTTCTGTTCTTATCTTTAATAAAAATATAATTTCTTCTCTATTTCAGTTAATGGATAGTAGAGAAAGATTAAGAGAGGAGCTTAATTATGAAAAATCATTAGTTCAGGATGTGGTAAGATGATTTACATTATTTCCTAACTATTTGAATTCAGGAATTTAATTTAACCATGAAAGTTTTATAAACTTTATTTGTGATTGTTTCCTGTGAATGACTGACTCATTTCACCTTTATCAGAAATCTAAGTACATGTATAATTATAAATATTTGTAAATGGTCATTTTAAAGAAAGCAGTTTGAGTAGCACAGCAATAAATATGCTTACTAGAGTCCTGTGTAAGAAATAGTATTACCATTTAAAACCATGTATAAAATTTCTGCATTTTATTATGGAGATTAAAAAAAAAAACAAATAGGAGAGCCCACTATTTTGAAGGAATTGCTATTTTCAGTTACAAATTGCCGTGACAATAAAAAAGAGCCCAGCTAGATATTTTGGCATTCTGTGTTAGTCTCGTAAGAAAACACTGCCTTTTTATGTTCTTTTAAGAGAACTTTCCAGACGGCTGGTCTTTTATCAGTTGACTACCCAGCCCCCAGCCCCCCCACAGCAGCCCCCCGCCCAGCTTATGGTGGCGTATTTGGCTTTCAGCTGATTACCACTAGTATGTCTTTGTTACAGTAAACTGACTGTGTTTATTATAATAAAAAATAAAACACAGCTTGACTTGCGTTCTAAATGTGCTTGAAAAGAATATGATACTGTTTGGAAGAGAAAAGGTTGCTCATAGGAAATCAACACTTCAGATATTGAAACATTCGCTTTTTTACAGCTTGTCACACTTTGTGCCAAGTCATGACTGTTTCCCTAACTCTGTTTTGTTACTCTCAGCACCCTGTGTTTTGGGTTCCTTGTCATAGAAATTAATGCAAAACAATTCTCCTGGATTACAATAAAGCCTTCTATGAAACCAACTTGGGAATGCAGGCAACGAAAAAAATTTATGGTTGGCGACTCACAAAAACCATGTGTTAACAAATGTGTTATTTTGAGCCTGCTACTTTTAAATACCTGGCATATAAAAATAGACTCCATTATTTGAGTCTACTTGGTGAATTTCTTCTACCTCGAGCCCTACTCTCTTCTGTCATTCCTCCAAAGTTCAGGCTTTACTTTGGAAAACAAACAACTAAATAAATGTGCATATTGTCATTAAAATTGGAAGTGTTTTTATAGAGTGGAAAGCCAATGTTATATTGTTAGCAGCAATAGAGAAGAAATTAAACTACTCAGTCAGTGAATTTGTGCCTATACTAGGAGCAGATCCCATACTCTTTGAATTACTTTGCCTCTTTATTTTAACTGTAAGCCTTTAACGGGTGCTATTGTATTGCTCACAGGGGAACCAATCACATTTTATTTTGTAGTTTAGAAGTTTGTTGCGCCCCAAGCTTGTTGCCAAGCAGCAAGAGCCTGCACCACAAACTCCACGACAGCGAAAGAGCCTTCAGGATGCCTAGACTAGTCTAGGAGCTCATGATTTCAATAGAGGGAGTGGGCTTGATGTTCTTCATGTGATGGAGGTTTCCATTGCATACCCGCTTTGGATCCATCGAGGTCACTATTTCGCCGCCTTCTCCCTACTCCTGCAAGGCATTCTGTTATTCACTTGGAGGCAGCCTGGTTTTGTTGTTGCTATTTGGGCTTCCTTTGCTTCTTGCTATCCTGCGTTTTTCCAGGACCCAAGATTTGTGATTGCACTGACAAGGGAGAGTGGGAGAAGGTGGAGTTGACCACTGTCATTTTGTAAAAATTTAAATACTTTCTAGCCAGAAGGGTTTTGTTACATGCTTGCCTATTATTATATTCCAGTGAAAGTTATTTTCTGACCTGTTAAGAGTGTAGTGCAAAAAGCCAAAGAACTGGTAGTAAAGAGGCACAATCGATAAGTATATGTAAACTGGCTGTGTGTGGCAGCTCATGCCTGTAATCCCAGTGCTTTGGGAGGCTGAGATGGGGGGATCGCTTGAGCCCAGGAGTTTGAGACCCGCCTGAGCAACATAGTGAGGCCCCGTTTTTATATAAAATAAAAAAGATTAGTTAGGCATAGTAGCACATACCTGCAGTCCTCCTACTCAGGAGGCTAGGTGGGAGGTGTGAGGATCACTTGAGCCCAGAAGTTTGACACTGCAGTGAGCTGTGATCATACCACTGCTTTTCAGCCTAGGCAACAGAGCAAGACCCTGTCTTTAAAAAAATAGATAAATAAATAAATATTTATTTATTATATATAACTTATATACATATTTATTATTTATTATGTATATCATATATATGTTAGGTAAGCAATGCGACCTAGAGTGATTGTATCCTTAGATTGGCTTTTGAGGAAGCATATGAAATAATTTTGGATCTTTCCATGATTCCTAGGCTAAGTGGCTTTCATTTATTTTGAAGTTAACAAAAGAGAGGGCCCTCATCAGAAAAACACCATGATTGAACTCTTTCTCTTACTTCATTTCTATCTGCTTCATCCCAGTGCACCCTATTTCTTGGAGCAATCCAGACTGGAGATGGGAAGGAAGTACATAGGTTGCCCTAGCCCCATTCTGGGGGCACAGCACTAAGTTACCCTTGTAGTCTCCCTCACTCCCACAACTAGGTTCCTGATGCCTGCGTTCCCTCTGAGGCATACCTCAAGCCTGTGCAGTCCTGTTATATGTCATGTGGCAGTGTTTGGCCATCCAGTTAGGAAACAGATGTTTTCAGTGGTCCATGCAAAGCCACGTTTACATGGAAACTCTGCGAATAGTGACTCTTCATTAAGACAAACATGACACAAGCATGACCCAATGTGACTGTCCCTATATGCCATGGAAGGCAGAGGAGCAAGTTCTGCTGTCCGAGTGGTCCCTATCTCACTGTCAGTGAGTCTGTACCCGCTGGTCAGTCAAATGTGCTCCATGTAATCTTGGACATTTATTAGTCCTGCATAGCCTTCACAACCTACTTTTTAAAATAACATTTATAAAATATAGAGACAGGGTCTCACTGTATTGCCCAGGCTGGTCTTGAACTCCTGGACTGAAGCAATCCTCCCGCCTTGGCCTCCTAAAGTGTTGGGATTACAGGCATGAGCCACTGTGACCGACCCACAATCCCCTTAGGAAGTCAAAGAGCTAGAAGGCAAACCTTGTGAAAGGAAGAGCTCCCCTGAGGGTGTGTTGTTCAAGATTAATCAGAATGAGCCCCATGAATTCTTGCAGCCATCCACCACAGGTAGATTTCTCTCTTTATAATCAGGAGATTCAGACAAGGATGCCTCAGAGTTCCGTTCCTTCTGTGCTGTTCCTTCTCCCTGAACTGACCTCTCTTGGTCAGCACCTGGTTAGGTCCTCTCATCTTTCAGGTCAGAGGTCAGATGCTGCCTCCTCTGGGAAACCTCTTCCACCCTGACTTCCCTTGCCTGGAAGAGATGCCCACCCTCATGCTGGCATGGCACACAGTTTTCCTCCTGTGGCTCTTGTCACATTCTTTAGAGATGGCCTGTTATCTTACCTGCTATTTCCATTCTGTGAGCTATGATTTTACCCCTAAAACCTAACATGGTGGCCCCCATGGAATAGATGGCCAATAAATATTTGTTATGAGTAAATGATGGAAGGGATAACAAAAAATAGTTGAGAATGGCTTAACCCACTCTATATATGGCATGAACTATATGTACTTTAATAAGCCCATAATACTGTTAATACATACATGACACAGCTATACAATATAGAGAGGACCTGCAACGGGGTTTCCAGGATTAATTTCCAGGTTCCATTCCAGTGGTTCTCAAACTTTTTGGTCTCAGGGTCTCTTTACACTCTTAAATGTTTTTTGAGGTCCCCCAAGAAAATTTGGTTTAGATGGTGATATAGTTTGGATGTGTGTTCCCATCAAAATCTCATATAGAAATGTAAGCTCCAGTGTTGGAGTGGGGGCCTTGTGGGAGGTGATTGTATCATGTGGGCAGATTTCTCATGAATGGTTTAGCACCATCCCCCATTATACTGTCTTCACTATAGTGAGTGAGTTCTGGTGAGATCTGGTCATTTAAAAGTGTGTAGCACCTCCCGACTTCTCTCTGTTGCTCCTGTTCCCACCATGTGAGACACCTGCTCCCCCTTCACCTCCCACCATGATTGAAAGCTTCTTGAGATCTCCCCAGAAGCAGAAGCCCCTATGCTTCCTATACAGCCTGCAGAACCGTGAGCCAATTAAACCTCTTTTCTTTATAAATTACCCAGTCTCAGATATTTCTTTATAGCAATGTGAGAATATACTAACACAGATAGGTTTTATCTATTGATATTTACCATATATGAAAGGAAAACATAATCAAATTATTTGTTAAGTGACTTAAAAATAACAACACTAAACTCTTCACATGCTGACATATATGGCATATTGTTTATAAGAAAATCTTTCCCAACACAGAAAATGTTTAGCAAAAGTGACTTTGTCTTACATATGTGTGTATTTTGTATACGTGTGTGTGTATTTTTTTTTTTTTTTTTTTTTTTTTGAGACAGTCTTACTCTGTCACCCAGACTGCCGTGCAGTGGCACAATCATGGCTCACTGCAGCCTCGACTTCCTGGGCTCAGATTATTCTCCTGCCTCAACCTCCCAAGTAGCTGGGATTATAGCCACACACCAACACGTCTGGCTAATTTTTCTATTTTTTGTAGAGACATGGTTTTGCCACATTGCCCAGGCTGGTTGTGAACTCCTGGGCTCAAGTGATCCACCCACCTCAGCCTCTCAAAGTGCTGGAATTACAAGCATGAGCCACAATACCCAGTCACTTATTTCTGTAAATTTCTTTAGTATTTGGTTTCCTGGAAATTATTTAAATTCTCATAGATACTTCTGTATTCTCTGCCATGATAAATATCACATAGCTTTTGAAAAACTCCAGTGTCCACTCATGAGATCATGAGAATGAAGAAACAGTGACTAATCTGTTAGTATTATTATGAGAATAATTTAGGCCTCACAGAACCCCTAAGGTTTGGGGCACCTTAGGGGTCCTTGGACCACATGTTGAGGTCTGCTGCCTTATTTAATAAGGAAAAACTCTTAGCCAGGTGTGGTTAAGTGAAATGTCTTTATCCGTTTGTGATTCTGATCCTCTTCCTTTGTTTTCATTTAATTTATTTATTCACCGATTCCTTTCCCTGGCACATCGCTATTAGAATGTTACACTTTCTAATATACTTACTAATACTAATATATTTACATAAATACAAGCCATTACTCCTGCGCTCAGGGAGGCAGTTCACATTTTCACATAAGGAAATTGCCATTTATCTCTCGCAATGTGGTGACTGGGCTAAGTGCTCCCCATGGGCAATATCTTGTGTTGTGCTGTTGTATTCCTAGATGAAATGCAAGGGTACAGGCGTACATACCTCTAGAATGTGTGGTGCAGGTATAAAGTTTATTGATTAAAAACTTACAAGAAGAAAATTAACAGATAGGACACACTCCTTTGGTCTTTTATTAGCCCACCAAGAGGAGAGCTTGGGTAAGGTGAATCACAGGAATTGCTGTGGGAGAGGGATCCCCCCGACACACCACTTTATATATTTATAGGGAAGTTGGCTATCTACCACACTATATGACAATGGGAGCTTCCTGGCCAGGGAATTGTCTTTCTAAAAAGGGGAGCACCCAGAGCTGAGCTAGAGGAGTTGACGTCAATGCCTTCTGTATGAACAGGAGTCCTGCAGGTCTTCCAGAGGCTCCCTTTATCCCCCCTGAGCCATTTCACTGACCAAGCAACAGAGTGAGGAAGGAGTTATTGGGTCATGGGTTTGTCTGTTCCCACCAGTAATGTGTAAAGTTTCCTTCCCTCCTCAGAGAAAAGAGGAGTGGATTATTCACACCTGCACTCAGTGATGAAAGCATTGATCATGACTGATAGGGTGACCAGCTCATCCTGGTTTGTTCATTCTTAGCACTGACAGCCCTACATCCTGAGAAACCCTCTCAGTCCTAAAAAACACCAGGATAGTTAATCACCCTAATAGAAAGAAACCTGGAAGCTTCTTCTATTAGTCCAGGGATTCCAAATAAACCTAAGTTCATGTATCAACTCCAATGTATTGAGAGAGAATTCTGAGGCAGAATGGAAACTCTGTGGGAAAAAGGGCTCAAACTTTTAAAAATTAACCATATTGATATTGATTACAGGGAAAACTTATCAAGTGAGCTGGAATTCAAAGTGACTCCTGCCCAAATTTTTTAAAACCTCAAAAAATTCTAGATACAGTATTACAAACATCTTTGTAAAAGCATAAAAAAATGACCAGGGACATGGGGCTTACCTGGTCAAAAGTCAAACATCAAGGGAAACACAGAGGGGTCAGTTGAGGTTTCTAAGCTGATTGTCCTGAGGGGACAATCTGCACTAAACAGAAGTCACAGTGCAGGGCATGCTAGAGTGCCTGTGTGTGTGTGTGTGTGTGTGTGTCTGTGTGTGTGTGTGTGTGTATGTGTGTCTGTGTGTGTGTGTGTGTGTGTGTGTGTAGGGGTAATCAGCAGTGATCTCTTGCATTAGGCTGCAAACCAAAGTTCATTCCTGCTGGATGAACATGACCAAATGTAAACCTGACACCTACCTAATACCCAGAGGCCTGCAGGGGAGAGTTGCCTCTGTACGGAGCAACACAAGGGGGACAATCTCTTCCTGAAGGGTTTTGAGAGGCAGGACTTACAGGGGATTTGCAACTCAAGTTTGTATTCACAGAACCTCAAACCTTCAGTTTAGTTAGCTTGTTTGTTTTTAAGAGATGGGATCTTGATATCTTGCATAAACTGATCTCAAACTCCTGTGCTCAAGCAATCCTCCCACCTCAGCCTCCCAAGTAGCTGGGACTACGTGCCACTGCACCTGGCATCAGTTTGGTTTTAAGTGAATAGAAAGTACCCCTGAAAGAAGCAAATGGAAATACTCTCTGTAAGGAGTACTTTAATCCTAAGCCTCAGAGAATTCCCAGAATTCTCTACCCTACAATTATAGGAGCAATTAATATCACATAGTCAAGGATAAGGAAGCACACAAGGAAATAAACCACCTGTGTGTTGCGGGAAGCCAGGGACCCCGAACAGAGGGACCGGCTGAAGCCGCAGCGGAAGAACATAAATTGTGAAGATTTTATGGACATTTATTAGTTCCAAAAATTAATACTTTTATAATTTCTTATGCCTGTCTTTACTGCAGTCTTTGAACATAAATTGTGAACATTTCATTGACATTTATTAGTTCCCAAAATTAATACTTTTATAATTTCCTATGCCTGTCTTTAATCTCTTAATCGTCATCTTCATAAGCTGAGGATGTATGTCACCTCAGGACCCTGTGATGATTGCATTAACTGTACAAATTGTTTGTAAAACATGTGTTTGAACAGTATGAAATCAGTGCACCCTGAAAAAGAACAGAATAACAGCGATTTTCAGGGAACAAGGAAAGATAACCATAAGGTCTGACTGCCTGCAGGATCGGGCAGAATAGAGCCATATTTTTCTTCTTGCAGGGAACCTATAAATGGACGTGTGAGTAGAAGAAATATTGCTGAATTATTTTCCCAGTAAGGAATATTAATAATTAATACCCTGGGAAAGGAATACATTCCCAGGGGTAGGTCTATAGACGGCTGCTCTGGGAGTGTCTGTCTTATGCGGCTAAGATAAGGGATGAAATACGCCCTGGTCTCCCACAGTGCCCTCAGGCTTACTAGGATTGGAAAATTCCAGCCTGGTAAGTAAATTCTAGTCAGACCAGTTGTCTGCTCTCAAACCCTGTTTCCTGTTAAGTTGTTTATGAAGACAATGCATGCCCAGCAGGACACAGACCCTCATCAGTAATTCTAATTTCGTCCTTGCCTTGTGATCTTGCTCTGCCCTTTGCCTTGTGATCTTGTATTGCCCTTTGAAGCATGTGATCTCTGTGACCCACTCCCTATTCATACACCCCCTCTCCTTTTGAAATCCCTAGTAAAAACTTGCTGATTTTGCAGCTTGGGGTCACCATCACAGTCCTACCATTATGTGATGACACCCCCGGAAGCCCAGCTGTAAAATTTCTCTCTTTGTACTTTTTCTCTTTATTTCTCAGATCGGCCAACACTTGGGTAAAATAGAAACAATGTATGTTGAAATATTGGGGGCTGGTTCCCCTGATGCCTGTGAGAAACAATACAGAGTAAAAACAACTACATGGACTTCAGAAGTTCGAGTTTTCCAACAATATTTACTGTGTATAGTAGTTTTCCTCCAAAAGTGGAGCAGGACTTGGTCCTAGTCAAGAAACTGGCAATATATGCCTAGTTGGATTTCAAAATTACTATGGACCAGCTATTGCTCTATGCCTCCTTCTTCCCTTGAATGGAGTGGGATCTCTAGTGCTTATCCTATGTCCCACCATGGAACATTGGCTGTGTGGGGACAGATAACTTGTCTCTTTAGTTTCTGGATCTTCAGATCAAGAGAGATTGTACTCAAGGAGCCTCATCTGCACCTGGACCTGATTTAGATAATGAGATTCCAGACTTCAAGCTGATGCTATAGTACAATGAGATTTTTTAAGGCCTTGAGTGAAGATAAATATATTTTGTTCATGGGAAGGATATAAAATAATGGAGTCAAAAGGCAGGTAGATGAAGAAAAAGCATTTGAGGGACTCCAGTTTCCATTCATGATAAAAAATACTCTCAGCAAACTGGGAATAGAAGAGAACCTCTCAAGCTGATAAAAGATATCTACACAACACACTATTATGGTTAATAGTGAAAGGATGAAGATTTTGACTCTGAAGTCAGAAATATGACAAGAATTCCTGCTCTTATTACTTCCCTTCAATGTCATGTTTTAGGTCCTAACCAGTGCAATAACACACACACACAGAAATAATAACATCCAGATAGGGAAGGAAGAGGTAGAACTTTTTAAATTCCCAGATGACATGATCATCTCTATAGGAAATCCTAATAAATCTACAAATAAAAGCTACTAGAATTAATAAGTGAATACAGAAAGGTTGCAAAGATCAAGATACAAAAATCTTGTACTTCTATATATAAACAATGAACAATCAGAAATTGAAATTTTGAAAAACACCAGTTATGATAGCATCAAACAATATGAAGTGCTTATGGATAAACATGACAAAATATGTACAAAACATGTACAGTTAATATAAAATACTGCTGAAATAAAGACTTAAATAGATGCAGAAATATTTCCATTGTTCATGATTCAAGAGATGTATATTATCAAGCTGTCAATTCTCTCCCGATTGATTTATGGATTCAACACAATCCTAATCAAAATCCCAGCAGGGTTTTTTGTGTTATTGTTGTTGTTGTTGAAATCAACAAGCCTATCCTAAAATTTATATAGACATCCACAAGACCTGGGATAGCTAAAACAATTTTGAAAAAGAACAAAGTTGAAAGATGCACACACCTGGTTCAAACTTGCTGTAAAATTATAGTAGTCGAGGTAAAGTGGTCTTGGCATAAGGAGAAACATAGATTGCTGAAATAGACTAGAGAATCCAGTAGTAGACCCTATGGATCATATATAATGAATTGATTTCTGACCAAGATGCAAAGGCAATTCAAGTAGTAAGGATAATCTTTTCAACAAACAGTACTGGAACAATTGGACAGCAATAAGCAAAAAATGAACCTCAACCCTTACCTGACACCTCATATTAAAGTTAACTTGAAATGGATCAGAATTGTAATAGCTGAGACTAAAAAAACTTCTAGATAAAGATATAAGAGAGAATCTTAGTGATCTCAGATTTGGCAAAGATTTCTTAAATAACGAATTACAGTTTATCAAAAATTTAAAAAGTTTAGCCAGGCATGGTGGCTCGCACCTGTAATACCAACACTTTAGGAGGCCGAGGCTGGCAGATTGCTTGAGCCTAGGAGTTAAAGACCAGCCTGGGCAACATGGTGAAACTTCATCTCTATAAAAAATAGAAAAATTAGGCAGTCATACTGGCATGCACCTGTAGTCCCAGATACTTCAGAGGCTGAGGTGGGAGGATCACGTGAACCCAGGGAGGTCAAGTCTGCAGTGAGCCCTGGTCTCACCACTACACTTCAGCCTGGGTGATAGAGCAAGACGTTGTGTCAGACAACAACAGCAAGAAGTTTACTGTTCAAAATGCTTTTCTTTTAATGAAAAAACAAACCACAGAGTGGGAGAAAATATTTGCAAAATATCTTTAACAAAGGATTTGCATCTAGACTATGCAAATAACTTACAATGTAATAAAAACAACCCAATTTTTTAAATGGCCAAACTATTTGAACAGGCACTTTATTTAAAAAGATATATAGAGGCAAATGATGACATAAAAAGATGCCCAACATCATTAGTCTTTAAGGAGATACAAATTAAAATCTCAATGAAATATCACTATATACTCACTAGCCTGGCTAAAATTTAAAAGATCGACCATATAAAGTGTTGTCAAGGATGTGGAGCAACTAGAACTCTCATTCTCTGCTAGTGGAAATGTAAAATATACATTTAGAAAAATGTTTTGACAGCTAAAAGAAATTTCTAAAATTCTATACTTAACAGATGATCTGGCCATCACACTCCTTGGTATTTACCCAAGATAAATAAAAGCACATGTTCACACAAAGTCTTGGGTCACAAATGTTTATAGCAGCTTTCTTTGTAAGAGCAAAAAACTGGAAACACCTCTGGTATCCATTAATAGATAGAGGGGAGTCTAAGTCTCTTTGTAGGACTCTTAAGAACATGCTTTATGAATCTGAGTGCTCCAGTATTGGGTGCATATATATTCAGGACAGTTAGCTCTTCTTGTTGAATTGAACCTTTTACCATTATGTAGTGCCATTCTTTGTCTTTTCTGATCTTCATTGGTTTAAAGTCTGTTTTGTCAGAAACTAGGATTGTGACCCCTGCTTTTTTCTGTTTTCCTTTTTCTTGGTAAATTTTTCCCCCATCCCTTTATTATGAGCATATGTATTTCTTTGAATGTGAGATGGGTCTGTTGAAGAAAGCATACTGATGGGTCTTGACTCTTTATCCAGCTTGCCATTTTGTGTCTTTTAATTGGGGCTCTGTCCCAGGGAGAGATCAGAGTTCTGTATATATAACCCTGGCTGGAGTTGCTGAAATTCCTGCAGGGAGGCCCCACCCAGTAAGGAGAGCTGGATCAGGGTTCCACTTAAGCAGTCTGGCCACGATTTCTGCACAGCAGCTGTGCTGCATTGTGGGAGACTCCTCCTCATCTGAACCACCTGGACTCCCTAGAACTGGCAGGCTAGAACAGCTGAGTCAACCAAACCGCAGAGATGGCGGCCGCCTCTCCCCCTGGGAATTTGGTCCATCTTAGGCCGTCTCCAACCTGTTGCTGCTGGCTGGCTGGAATTCCAAGTCAGTGGGGCTTAACCTGTGAGGCATCATGGAAGTAGGTCCTGCAGAACAAAGCTGCTTGACTCCCTGGATTCAGTCCCCTTCCCAGGGGAAGGTACAGACAGATCTGCCACCTTACTGGGATTCCCAGGACCAGAGTATGTAAAACTGCTGGGTCTCCATGTATGCCTGAGCAGCTACTCTGCCAAGACTCTACACACCTCTGTGTATCAGACCCAGGGCCCTGGTGGTATGGGCTCATGAGAGGATCTCCTGATCCACAGGTTGCAAAGATCTATGGGAGAAGCATGGTTTCCCAGGGGAGGTCACACAATCACTCACCACTTCCCTTGTCAGGGGACAGGGGTTCCTTTGGCTCTGTGCCACTCCTGGGTGGACCCATCACCCCACCTGCTTTTCTTCATTCTCTGTAGGTCAAGTTGTCTGCCTAGTCAGTCCCAATGTGAGAATCTGGATATTTCAGTTGAAGGTGCTGAACACATAATGCATGTTTTCCTTTGATCTCTGTTGTACTTAATGCAATGAATAAATGTTAATGACTTCAGATATTTGCAATGTTATATATTCCTGTTTACTTTTTTAATAAAAGTTCTTTTTCTGGATACAAGTTTGTTTTCTCTTTGATATTATAACTTGTATCCCATAATAGTTTTGGCAGACAAATGGTTTAAAATGTTACTCTTTCATTGCTTATAAAAGTTTTATATAAAATTGTCTTTTTTTAATCTTTATAGATAATAACCAATGATATGGGTCTTCATTTTTACAGATTAATAAACAGAAAGAGGACAAGGAAATGAGAAAAAAGTATGGCAGCTTAAGTGTCAAGGTTTGTATTTAAGTTTTTTCTCCTCTTTCTCTTTTATTTTGTGCTTCCCTGATTTTGGCATCTGAATTGACAAATCTATGTAGCATACTGAGGTTTTTCACTTTCCAACATCTGAGTTTGAAAAAGAAAGTTCTTGAAAGTGAGAGCAAGGCCAGGAGCAGTGGCTCACGCCTATAATCCTAGTACTTTGGGAGGCTGAGGCAGGAGGATTGCTTGAGTCCAGGAGTTCAAGACCAGCCTGCCCAATATAGTGAGACTATCTCTTTAAAAATAAATAAATAAATAAATAAATAAATAAATAAATAAATAAATAAATAAAGTGGTGTAAGAAGTGTGAATGGGAAATCAGGAGCTGATTGTTGAGAACAGGGAGCAGAGAGTGAAATCGAAAGCCAAAAAACCAGCTAGTGGGGCATCAGGAGGAGTGCATCCTGATATCCTCATCCTTCCTAGTATTTCCCTACCTTCTTCCTACCTAGATACAGGCCTCAAGCTGCCACCCACCCCTCTCCACATAGACCTCACCATTCCAGGGGATTCCAAAGAGCGTTGATTTGTTGGTGTGTTCTTCTTAGGACATGAGGATTAAAGGGGGAGAGTGGAGAAATGAGCTCAGCCTACCAATCAAATCCTGCCAGGGGAGATTGTGGGCCTGGGAGCAAGAATAAATCCATGCGCTCTAGGACTGAAAACCTCAGCTCTGCAATTGCAGCTCAGGGGAGGGGTAGAGTGTGAAAGAGAGGGACACAAATCCAAGAAACAAAATGAGAATAACAAAGTTGTTTACTTTTGTGTGGCAGGCTGCAAAATCAGCCAAGGGGAGAGAAGCTTCTTTGTCCCCATGGTCCAAGTCTCCACCCAGCACCACAGCTTCGAGGCCACATTCTGCTTCCATGAGTATATCATCTGCTGGGGCCAAGAAAGCTAAGACTCCAAAGAAGGCTTTAAAGGAAGAGCAATTTGTGGTAAGAACTGCTTCCATGACCATACCCTGTCCACCTTCCTCTGCACAGGGGCTCCTGTCTCTTAAGCCCTATCCATGAGGCCTGCAGTCTAAGCACACCTCATTCTCACCCCTGAGTTGGGGGCTCCAGCTGCCTATTTCTAAACCAACATGTCAGGGTGAGCCTCCTTCACTTTCCCAAGATGAAGTCATCAGTATCCCCAGCCAGGCAGTTGAGTCACTAAGCCCCAGTGGGTCTCTATTTAATTACCAAAATAGAGAAGCTACATCCCAAGCACTTTCTAGGATATACAGTCTCAAACTCATGACTGCCCAGTGTCCATCAGAAGCTCACTGAAGATTCCCGGAAAGACACACAGGTATCCAGTCCATTTGCTCATGCAGGATTCCTCTGGAGGAAGTCATGCTGTCAGCGACGTGCATGCATGAACTCTATGCTGCTGCTCTCCTTTTCTACCTTTCCCCAGATCATCACAACTGTTTTTGCAGGAGCTAGGGTGGCACCCTTGGTCTACATACAAAGGAGGTGCTAAGAAGTAGCTCTGGGACACAGCTCACTGTAGGCTAATTGTGTGTATATTTATGAGGCACTGCTCACTACATTATACAACACCTCCCATCATCATGACCCTGTGTCTCTATAGCCTTCTGCTCTTAGCTATAAGGATAGTTGTATTTCTACAACTCTTAGTTGATCTGTGGACACTGTGAATTGTGTAAGTAGTCAAGGCTCCTTTTAGAAGGCATAGAACCCAATTGGTGACACATATGGCCAATGCCAGGCGTTTCACATAGAGTCTCTCCACTGCATATTTTGCTCTCTCAAACTCTTTGTCCTGTTCCTACATGTTCCCTCGTTCTTCATTCTTCCTCTACACAGGGCAGAATTTGCATTTCTCTCACTTAGAGCGTGGAGGAGTGGAGCAGAATTGTGCACGCTGTGTGCATCCTTGCTCCAAAAAGGGGGAAGGCAAGGTGCCGACCTCTTGTGCCCACTCATCAGGAGATGGACCACTCCTCATATCCACAGAGCAGGAGGGAGCAGGTAGAGCAAGGCCAGGCTTGTTGTGCTAGTGGAAGTCACACTACTGGGAAGAGAAAAAGGATTCTCCTATGTGAGCATTTCCACTTTGCAGAGGGTTAGGAAGTGTAGACAATTGGAAATCAGTGTAATTTCCCAAGGGAAAAAACTGACACTGGAAGAGGGTAAATTTTGCATAGAAATGACCAGTGATTAGGTTCTAGAAGTAAGATTTTTATAACCCAGATTTTGGGAAGTATTTTTTTGGACCACACAGAAAAAAAGAACTGGCCCGCTGTGCAATGCTGCTTGCTGACCTGGTTGGGGAGACCGGCCACACTGGGTGAGGGGCCCAAGACTGGGTCAGCTGCCATGAAATCGGTCATGTGTCAGGGGTCTGTGGACTGAGGCTCTGAGATGATGGCTGGGAGGACTGCAGAGCCCGGTCAGCCACTGGGGCAGAGCAGCTGAGCCTCTTGTCCTGGGGTCACAGCAGCAGGGGGCAGCTGCAACAGAAGGTGCCCCGGTCCCTACAGCAACCCGAAGGCTGGAACTAAATCCTAGAATTCCAGTTTGGAAGCTCCAGTGTCCCCAGTTTACAGATAGAAGCTGAGCTTCCAAAGTCACAGCCACAAGAGGCAGAGATATTCCATGTTGTCCCCCACCAAAAATGCAAAATAAAGGACAAAGACTGACAAATCTCTGAGAAGGTGTCATTTCAATAGACTTTTCTCTTTGTGTAACAGTCTTTCCCTGTGACTGTAATGATTGTGGCCTGGGTATCTCCAAAGCTTACCAGAACATTTTGTCAGCTGAAGGAGTCTCTGAAGTTAATATGTAACAATAAGTGAAAATTGGACGGGGGGAGGGGAGAAATTACTTAAACTGGGGTTCCGTATTTATATGAATTGGCTCAATTGTAAAATGAAGTATGTTTTTCTAGTTCATTGTTATTACTGTCACACTTTGTTAACAATAATAATCCTATTGTTCTAAGCGCTCCCTTCTATCCCCTTCCACTGTGGTTTTTTCTTTACCGTATATATACACAGTCTAGCTATAATTTTCCTACTCCTCTCTTTTAAATATTTAACTCCATGGAGGTAGCTGGACTTCTTAAAAATTGTCTTTAAAGGGTTTTATAATATTTACCACGTGTAAGTGACCACATGGAGGGCTTGTTACAGGAACTTTGTACATCAGTCATTTAACGTATCTAATTAATCATACTTATTTTTTGAAATCTGTGTCATTCGGTGGGAACAGCACACGTGCTACCCACAGCGAAGCACACAGTGATAAACTGAGTGTTTAGCCAGTCTGAAAAATACGATATGAACATTAGTCGTCTGATATTTATTAATGAACGATTTCACAACATAAAATTTGTATTTGTACAGTGCTTTTACGTAAAGTTTGTTTTTTGATATGTGCAGAACATTTCAAATACTCAAGTTTCACATATCAAGGTTAAAATGGATTCTCAGATTTTCCTCTCCCCACCTTGAGTAATTAGTTAATTAGGGTTGCACCCAATACATGCTTCCATGGAGGACTTCTGAGCTTCCATGGGGTAACCTGGTCTGTACTGACGAACATATGGTGCATGCTTTGATCTGCAGAGAGAATCGGGGCCCTTCTGTGTGGGAAATGGGACATGGGAGAAAGTCAGTCATGTTCCCATTCTTAGACTTCTCTCAATACAAAGCAATTTGTACAGATAAAAGACTTCAATAAAAACTCTAGAACTTTTTTTTTCTTTAACACTCAAGAAGTGTTAGGTAAAAAAGTATCGCAACCATTTTGCAGTTATGACCATAGTCACCTTGCAAGCTAGTGATTTTTAAAAAATTGTTATTATGGGATATAGAATTATTACTACAGGTATATAATATTATAGGCTAGCCGGTTGAAGAAAAGATCTTTTCTTCTGAAATTTAGTATTTTTCTCCTAGATACAACTCTTATTTGCTTAAATTGCACATTTAAGATAAGCTCTATTAGAGAAGAAAACGTTATAATCTGCTTATTGTTTCATTATTCCATTCTTTTTTTCCCTTGGCTTGGCTTGATACAGCAGGCAGTTAAGAGGCTGCAGAGCAGTGTGGGAAAACCAGCACTTTACCCGTTGTTTATCCGGCAGCGCTAAGCAATGCAGTAATACAGAGATAGGACAGTCCTGTACATGTGCATGGTCTTCAGAGGTTGTCAAAGGATATTTACTGTATTTTGATGGATTATGATGACACAAAAGAATTTTCCTTATCATACTTGATCTTTGTTTTATAATATGGATAACCCTAAAATGTAGCAATAAAATGTCAAAATCATTGAGAATCACATTTTTCATTTATCACTAAAATGAATTCATCTTTAGATTCTGCTCTCAGAGAGCATAATTGAAAATGTGAGTAATATATTTAAAATCCAGCTGAAAGGTGGCTTTTATCTTCTGCCTTATTTTATGCTGGGTAGTTTGATAATAAATTAAATAAATACTTTCAGTATATTTGGAACAGAAAATATTCTAGTGAAAATAGTGTTTAATGTTTGTGGGATACATGAAAAGATGTCAAAAACCAACTGAAAAGGGGGTTTATGCTTGTGCTTTTATTGATTTTGTTGGGAACAATTATAACATTTTATTTGTGGCATTCACTGGGTTTGAGCGTAACTTAAATTGAGGACTGAAGATTTTGCTGTGAAATCAGGAATAGATAAATTCAAGGTTTGGATAATGTCCTTATTCTTCCCTACACACTGTCAGCCATTGGGACAGATGTGAGGTCCTGACCACAGATGATAGCGACTTGGTGGTAGCAGAAATGTCATCCCTGACATTCAGGAGCCCGCAGACAGCAAGGTGACCCTCTTCCCCACCCCCGCCCCTCATATGGTGTTGCTTGATTCCATTTGCTGGGGCTTCAGCTGTGAATTTCTCTCCAGTTCCCAGTGGGAGTCGAGGCCGGTCCTGAACCCCAGGTCATTTGGCCAGACTCTTGACACTACCCAGACGTGGGTCTTTCCCCCGGAAGGCTGAGCATCTGACATGCTGTCATTCATCCTGACTGCCATCGTCACATCTGCCAGTGCTGCTGCCTGGTGTATTAAATCGCTGCTCACCAGAGTCAAGCCAGAGGTGGTTGTACCCCTCTAGACGCTGGCAGTGGACTGTTGACCACTGTCTTTGGATTTAGCCTTGCCAAACTTGTCAGTTTCTCCAACCCCAGTCTCTCCAGATCCCAACTTCCTCCTCAAACCCTGGGAATAAGTCTATGTGTGTTATAACACATCAATTTTGTTTTCTTTAGGAACTAATTTTCATGAAGGATGGTTCTTAAACCTTTTTTCATTTAACACTCTCTTAACTTTCTTTTCCTCAATGGAATCTCTGCTTGTTCATCGTGAAAATTGATCCTATTAAAATTCTTTGTTTTCTCTTATTGATTCATCTACTACTATTTCTTCCCATTTGCATGTCTGAACAATGTTAGATAACCAGTGACATCTCACCAAATTGATATATTGCTTGCCAAATCCAGAGTTCTTAAGTTGTGTTAGCTTATGCAGCTTAATTAGGGAATAAAGGTACACTTTTATTTTAGGCTTTAAAAAATCTTTAAAACAGTCCAGGGGTGGCTGGTCACACTTGTAATTCCAACACTTTGAGAGGCTGAGGTGGGAGGATCACTTGAGGCTAGGAGTTTGAAACCAGCCTGGGCAACATAGTGAGACCCCACCTCTACAAATATTTTTTAAGTTAGCCAAGTGTGT
The DNA here is from genome assembly GCF_007565055.1 of Rhinopithecus roxellana. Taxonomy (NCBI): domain Eukaryota; kingdom Metazoa; phylum Chordata; class Mammalia; order Primates; family Cercopithecidae; genus Rhinopithecus; species Rhinopithecus roxellana. Next base: position 110,398,247 of record NC_044559.1, read on the forward strand.
TAGTGCGTGTCTGTGGTCCTAGCTACTCAGGAGGCTGAGGTGAGAGGATTGTTTGAGCCCAGGAGTTCAAGGCTGCAGTGAGCTATGATGCCACCACTGCCTTCCAGCCCGGACAACATAGCTAGATCCTGTTTCAAAACAAAAAAATATGTCTTAGAAACAGTTTGAGGATCTCCTCTAGCAATCTCAGTGTGGGAATCATTTCTTTGTTGTGTGTGTGTGTGTGTGTGTGTGTGTATGTGTGCAGGTATTGAGATACTGTATCTCAGCCCTTGTATTAACTGGACTTCCCAAATTTTCATGGCATTTTCCCTTCCAAATCTGTAAAAGAAAAAGAAGTTATCTACACCTAATACCATGAAGCACTATGGAGTCCAGTTAATCCAGTGGCTGAAAATATACAGTGAACATTTATTTGAATTCATTCCACCAGAAATGATGGTCACAGGCCTAAACAACGAGTGTGATTCTGGTGGTCTGTCTCCCTTGTGGAAAATTTGCAAGTCAAATTCAATTACAATTTATAAAATTTCTGTGTGGTTTACATTAAATGAAGTATAAGAATATTTGAAAGGTCTTTTTGTGTTACAATTGGAAAGATTTCAATATGAAGGTTTAGATTTTTTTTTTTGAGGCAGAGTCTCGCTCTGTCGCCCAGACTGGAGTGCAGTGGCCAGATCTCAGCTCACTGCAAGCTCCGCCTCCCGGGTTTACGCCATTCTCCTGCCTCAGCCTCCCGAGTAGCTGGGACTACAGGTGCCCGCCACCTCGCCCGGCTAGTTTTTTTTTGTATTTTTAGTAGAGACGGGGTTTCACCGTGTTCACCAGGATGGTCTCGATCTCCTGACCTCGTGATCCGCCCGTCTCGGCCTCCCAAAGTGCTGGGAGAAGATTTAGATTTTTATGCAACCACTGGAAAAGTTAGGAAAGCAAAAATCAGGAAAGTAACATAAAAAAGATTTCAGACGGAAGCATCCAAGCAGCTGATTGGTAAGAGGTCAATAAGAAGCCACTACAATCCATAGGAACCTCTGGTGGGAAATTTCCCACCAAATAGCTTAGTCTTCAGCGGTGAAGAGAGCGTTTCTGATGAGCTCCCAGGAAAGCCACTTAAAACTCATATCTGTCCATGAATCTTGCTCTAAATGCCTTTGGATAATCTCCAATATTCCTGTCAAAGGTACAGTTCTTTAGAGTTCCTAACATGTTATATGCTCCAAAAATTAAAGTTTAATATAAATATTTCCATGTGACAAAAGTTGATATATTTGTCACAGCAAGATTTGCATTTGACACTTTTATTTATGCCATTTCTAGAGCTTTCATTTCTTTGTGTAGATCTAGGTTTCTGTCTGGTGTCAGACAACTTCTTCCTTTTGGTCTGCTGGCAATGAATTCTCTTAGTTTTTGTTTGTGTCTGGAAAAAGACCTTTTTTGCCTTTATTTTTGATAGATATTTTTCTGAAATATTTTCTGAGTCTGGATTGACGGTTTCATTCTTTTGATACTTTGAAGATATGACTACACCCTCCTTTGGCTTACACAGTTCCTGACAAGAGTATGCTGTAAGTTTTAACTTCGTTTCTCTCTTTCTAATGTCTTTTATTTTGGATTGACTTCAAGAGTTTCTCTTTCTCTTTGCTTTTCAACAGCTGGATAATAAAGTATCGTTGGTTGTTTCTTGTCCCTTCTCCTTCATCTCTTTATTTCTATTTATCCTGAACTTCTTGAATTTGTAGTTTGATATCTTTTATTAACTCCTAACTGTTACCTACAATTATGTCTTTGCCTTCAAATATGTCTGTGCTAGACTGTTTGATGTTGTTCCACAACTCTTACATGATCAGCCATTAAATTTTGAACTACTTTTTTTCTGTGTTTCAGTTTGGAGAGTTGTCTTTTTTACCTACCTTCAAATTCACTGATTAATTTTTCAGTTATATTGAATCTACTGATGAGCCCATCCAACAAATTCTTCATCTTGATTGTTGCCTGTTTTATTTCTAGTATTTCCATTTGATTCTTTTTACATTTTCCACCTCTCTGATGAAATTCACTATCTATTGCTCATCATGAATGGTGTTCACCTTTTCTCCTAGGTTCTTTAACATTTTGATTATAGTTCTTTCAAAGTCCTTATCTGATAGTTCCAAGATATGGGTCATCTTTGAGTCTGGTTCTGTTTATTGCTTTGTCTCCCAACAATAGATGTTTTTTCCTTGCGTTTTTGTCTGTCTTTTGTTTGGTTTTGTTTTGACATTTTAATTTCCTTTGAATATAAGTCAGTTTTTGCAAGCTAGAAAACAGAATCAACCTAACTCAATCTAGTCTTCTTGGGATCCAGGCTGAGTCTTGCAATCTTTAGCAGAATGCCATCATAATACTAGGTGCTAGCGCTAGGGTTATAAACTCTAAATAAGAACCACTTATCTGCATTTTTCATTAGGAAACAGCCCAAAAGTACAATCCTTAAAAGCATGATATACAGGACAGTTTGATATACAAAGGACAGAATGACCCAAATTGTATGCTGTCCAGTCTATTGGTGAACCAAATCAGAACTCACTAAGGATTGGTAAACAGAGAAAGTATTCATATTTTGAAAACTTGCCCTGTCGTTTGAAAAATTCCCAGATGCTGTCAATAAGAAAGCAAGTAAAAAATATAACAGATGTACTTTCACTGACATTTGATTTTACCATCGTTTTCCACTAGAACATGAAGGTAGAAATAAGTGTAGAAGATAAGATGCTTAGGTATTCTAAAAATAAATTACTTAGTAATTTTAAAAAGGCATACTGTATTCTTTCATTTGCTACAAGAAAAAATTGACAATGAAGACTATTTGAAAGAAGTGTTGAACTCTAAATAGGATGGTGAAGGCAACACATTCCATTACAGAATAACTTCCCATTTTTCCAGACAATGAACATTGCTGTTCCTCCATGTTCCATATTCCTGGGGGAAAACCGTGTCGGGAGCTTTTTGTCAGGGTCAGGAGATGAAAAATAGACTATATCCTAATGAGCTGGTTGTAAGTCCAGATAACATATTTGGAATAGACCCATAAAATCTGGCCAATGTTTTATTAAACATCTGCAAACTACAGAATTCTTTAACCCTTAGACATAGTTTCTGCTCAGAATCTTAAAGCCGGGTGCAGTTCCACTGTGACTCCTCAGGGCTGAGGTGGGTGCTAGTCATCAAAGTCTGGAAGGTCATGGTGGGAGTAATCCTGGTAGCTTTTGAATGCATTCAGCAGGGATCAGAACTGGAACAACCTAGTCTGTCCCCACTTTGCTGATGTAGCCTGACAGCAGGAGGGAGCCTTTGATAATAGAAAGGTGCCAATCAAAAACAGCACAGTGGTGACTGCAATGGCCTTCTAAGGCATCTTAGGAAGGCCTTTTTTAAACCTTAGGAGGTCAGTGTAGCCATTGTGTGTGCTGGAGAGCCTTGAGATTTTACTTTACTACTAGGGATTCCAGTAGCCAAATTGGTATGGGATGGCATCATCACACGCCGACACAGCTACAGTTGGAGCAGCATGCCAGGCCACCTGTGCACCGAGAGCTTGCCCATGGTTAGCAGTGGGGATGCCAGAGACCACATGGTACAACCTCCTAACATGGCTGGCACCATCCAGCCTGTTCCAGCAAGCTGCCTCTTATTTCTGATTGAATGCTGGACATCATGTGTAGAATAGTAGAGATTGAAATAAATTGTATTCACATATGGAAATAACCTATCTCTTTTGAGACCATGGATACACACACCCATACACATATGTGTGTATACATATATTATGTGTGTGGGGGGGGATGTGTATGACTACTGTGACAGGTTGGGCCAATCTAACCAAAGTTGAGTTGAGATTGGTTGTTGCTATGGTTACCTCTAGTGGACCACAGTCCTTTTTATTTATTTATTTATTTATTTAATAATAAAAAAAAAAAGAGTCTGGCTCTGTCACCCAGGTTGGAGTGCAGTGATGTGATCTCAGCTCACTGAAACATCTGTCTCGTGGATTCAGGCCATCCTCCCATGCAGCTGAGACTACAGGCACATGCCACTATGCCCAGCTAACTTTTGTATTTTTTTTTTTTTTTTTTTTTTTTTGAGATAGAGTCTCGCTTTGTCACCCAGGCTGGAGTGCAGTGGTGCGATCTCAGCTCACTGCAAGCTCTGCCTCCCAGGTTCACGCCATTCTCCTGCCTCAGCCTCCCAAGTAGCTGGGACTACAGGCACCCGCCACCACGCCCAGCTAATTTTTATGTATTTTTAGTAGAGATGGGGTTTCACCGTGTTAGCCAGGATGGTCTTGATCTTTTGACCTCGTGATCTGTCCCCCTTGGCCTCCTAAAGTGCTGGGATTACAGGCGTGAGCCACCGCGCCCCGCCTAACTTTTGTGTTTTTTATAAAGGTGGAATTTTGCCATATTGCCCAGGCTGTTCTCAAACTCCTGAGCTCAAGGGGTCCTCCCACCTTGGCCCCACAAAGTGCTGAGATTACAGGTGTAATCCACTGCACCAGGCGACAGTTCTGATATTCTTTTTGTGGAGGGTGTGTGACTAGCGTGGGAGCTGGGGTCACAGAGTGCTCTTCTCTGAATACCACTCTACCCTCAGCTTATAGAAGAACCTGTCCACCTGTTCCATAGAGAAGATCTGCCTCCATGCTGTTACCCCTGCCTCAGTAGTGCATTGCTATTGCTTGATGCTCCATGAGTGAAGGTAGAGAGGATTCTCTGCAGTTCTAATCCAAACTCAGACTTTCAGAAGTGTCACATGCCCAGGCCCCAGAGGTGGACTTTCTCAGCATTCTTGCCCCTCTTCCTTGGGGCAGTTCACTCTGCCTTGTATCTGAAGTAGGTCTTGGGCAGGAGTTTCCTGTCCTTCCTGCAATAGTAGGACACCTCCACTTGGTATTGACATAGAGTTGAAGGTCCAAGACAATTACCATTCCCCTTCCCCAGGGGAGTGAACTTTTTCTTCTTTTATTTTTCCCATTGACATAATATATCTCCATCTTTTTTTTTTTTTTTTTTTTTTGAGACAGAGTCTCGCTCTGTCGCCCAGGCTGGAGTGCAGTGGTGCGATCTTGGCTCACTGCAAGCTCCTCCTCCCGGGTTCACGCCATTCTCCTGCCTCAGCCTCCCGAGTAACTGGGACTACAGGCGCCCACCACCACGCCCGGCTAATTTTGTGTATTTTTAGTAGAGACAGGGTTTCACCGTGTTAGCCAGGATGGTCTCGATCTCCTGACCTTGTGATCCGCCCGCCGCAGCCTCCCAAAGTGCTGGGATTACAGGCGTGAGCTACTGTGCCCGGCTATCTCCATCTTTAAGTTGTGAGCAAGAGACTGTGCTACCTACCCCAGCAGTTGAAAACTTCCTTCTGAGAAAGGAGTGGTCTGGGAGAAATAAATGGGATACCTAACACTTCTTCCCAGCATCAACCACTGATCACCTTCTTTGAGTCTGGTTGGCCAGAGAGTTTGCTTCCTCTCTCCCAGAGGCTTAAGACTTTCACATCCTAGGAAAGAAGGACCCAGGAAACGTGATTTTCCTGTAGTAGCAGCTGATCCCTTCCTCAAGTCTGCACCATCAACAGTGACTCTCTTCAAAATTGCTCTGCCCTCAGTTCTTCTCATGAGTATCTGGTAAGGGACAGGAAAAAAAATAACTTGTGAGTGAATGCAAGCTCCTCTTTTAACATGTGCCGCCAGCTACTTCAGACTGCCCTGCTCACCAACATTTTCTTCAGAAGTTCTTTATATTTTAGCTCATTCTTCTTACCAGCTTGTATTGAAGCTGACATGGTGCTGCTTCGGCTATAGATGAGACCTATGAACCATTCATGGGTCTCGTCTCTTCTCCGAGGGTCTTGTTCCTCTTTGGAATTTAGGTTACCTGAGTGTGACCCCAGCTCTCTGATGGGTTCAAGAAAAGTTGTGATTTTGTAGTTTATCTAGACTTTTCTTGTTTTTAATGTCGGAATGGCATTTTTTACTTCCCAAGTGGGAGCCAGGAGTCTGAATTTTTTAAATAAAACGGATACAGGGCCAGGCACAGAAGCTTATGCCTGTAATATTCTAGTACTTTGGAAGGCCCAGGCAGGAGGATTGCTTGAGCCCAGGAGCTTGAGACCAGCCTGGGTAACATAGCAAGACTTCTCTACAAAAAATACAAAAATTAGCCGAGTATGGTGGTGCACACCTGTAGTTCCAGTTACTTGGGCAGCGGAGGTGGGAGGATCACTTGAGCTGGGGAGGTAGAGGTTGCAGTGAGCCAAGATCATGCCTCTGCACTGCAGCCTGAGCCATGGTGCAAGACTCTGTCTTGAAGAAAAAACCCCACAAACCTGATACATACTTATTATACAAAATTTGCTCAATGAAGAAATGCCAAAAGAAGAAAATTTTTAAGAAAATCCTGCCACCCAAAGATAATCACTGAAAACCTCTCTTCACCACCCTTTCAGACAAGTCTTGATGCAGATTCTCATTTTCAACAGGATACAGATAACATCGTTCCATACCGTTGAATTTATATAATCAATTATATGTGCTATGTGTATTTCACCCCACAGAAGTAGCACAATTTACATAACCAATTCGTATCAATTTACCAGTGCCTTCCTGAGATATAGTTTCTTTCTTTCTTTTTTTTTTGTTTGCTGTTATAAACAATGACTTCATCATGTTTAATAGACACATTCCTGTCACTGAAGTGCCCTGGTCACAAATTTTTTGGAGTGAATAGTTTCATAGATATGTATTCTGCTTTTGCATAGCTGACTTCCTGCAGTGAACACCTGAACACAAGATCTAGGATGGTCTAGAGCCAGGTGAGAAAGCCAGGCCCAGACAGACTTCTGTGGCCTTCTGAACCTTCAAGACAGGCTTAAGAGTTGCGTATAGCCTGGATCAGCCTAAATCCTGTATGGCTTCACAGTCCAGTCATTCTACCAAGAAACCTCAGAGCCCCTTGGCAAACATGGAGTGGCACCTTTGGGGACATCAAATGAGGAAAGTCTTGTCCTATTTTTGAAAGATTTGCCTACCTTAACAATTTTGTTAGAAGAAAATTCACAAGTGATATATGCAGATAAATGTTTTGTTTTGATTTTTGGCCCCTGTCATGACTAGTGTTTCACTGCACACAGCCTCATATCTTATTCTCAGTATTCCCAATTCTCAGTCTCTTCTCTCCGAATTGTAAGTGCATGAGGTTGGTCCTCATTTCGTGTGTTTCTATCAGCTCCTCCACTCCCTGGCCACCTCCCACCCACTGGCACATTACTGGTGTTCAAAAGTAGTTATTTGCATGGCAGATTAAAAAATGTTAATATGAGAGTCAAAGTGATTGAGGTTTTAAAGAGGAAAAATCATTCTTCATCATGATGAGTCAGAGAGACTACTTTAGTGGTAATATAAATATAGTAAATAATTTAAAGGATATAGAGGTAAAAGACAAAATACCTTTCATTAAGCCCAGAGAAAATGCCTAAGTTTCATAAGAGAGATGTTTGTGGAAATGAAATGTACTGACTCTTGATAAGAAAAAGAAAACAGAGATGTGAGGGTAGGATAAGGAATGTAGTCAATCTTATGGCAGTTAATAAACATAATTTGCTGCTTCTGTTAATACAAACCTTAGCTACTGATTCTAATTTAGAATAGTATTTTGTTAAATTTTTAAAAATATGACATAAATGCTTAAAAATAGGAAGCAAATTTAAGAATCATAACTTCTGTTATAAATGAACCTTTATTTCTTAATTTTGTGAATTTTTATAAATGCATAAACAAATTCAAAAGAGAATGAGAAATATTTATAATAAATTATTTTAAATCACGGCCGGTAGTGGTGGCTCATGCCTGTAATCCCAGCACTTTGGGAGGCCGAGGCGGGTGGATCACCTGAGGTCAGGAGTTCAAGACCAGCATGGCCAACATGGCAAAACCCCATCTCTAATAAAAATACAAAAAATTAGCCAGGTGTGGTGTCAGGCACCTGTAATCCCAGCTACTTTGGAGGCTGAGGCAGGACAATCACTTGAACCCAGGAGGCAGAGGTTGCAGTGAGCTGAGATCCGTGCCATTGCACTCCAGCCTGGGCAACAAGAGTGAAACTCTGTCTCAAAAAAACACACATTTTGTTAAATTACAATATGTTATTATCTTTACAATTATTTAATTTGTGTTTGTGTTTTCCTATTTAGGAAGTTACTTTTATTTTAATATTAACATTCATTTTCACCTCAATCTATTATCAGTCCAGTGTTTGCACCTGTCAATGAAGTGAGCACATAAAGACCAGTGTGTGTATTCCAGAGAAAGTGGAAGGTCAGCAGCTGGCAAAACAAAATGACAGTTTAATGTGGACAGAGCCAGGATTCAATAGACCATGTTGCAGCAAAGTTGAAAGTTCAACTCGAACTGGAGAGCAAACACTCTAGTCTACATGTGATGGTTTTTTCTGTCTTCTTTTAATGAAAAGAGACATTATCTTCATCATCATAGTAGTGTTGTCGTTTGGAGAGATTGAATAATTATTTGCTTTACAGAAGATAGACTTTAGAACAGACTTATCTCTAGTTATTACATAGTTGATCATTATATGAGAGCTGGGAAAAGGGAGCCTTAAAAATTGAAACTAATTTTTACTGTACATAAATTTAAACAGAGGTTTTTTTTATAAGCATTCAATCACCGATGTAACTTTGAATATAGTGAAATAAGTATATTAATGTCTTTCTACATGGAAACTTATTTTGTTCTACTGATTTGTTTTCCTAATTTTCTGGGAATTAATTTTTTAAATTTGGGTTAACTTTTTTTTAGCATAAAGGCAAATGTTCTCCCTGACCGTGGGCCTGGGGATCTTCCCCTGGTGATTTCCTTGGACTACTTACTGTTCATCAGATGGTAGTGAACTCACTGTCTGCCTGCTGTACTCTGGGCAAAGAGGTGGTTCAAGTGGTTTGTGCCCTTTGAGAACAAATAGGTTGAGGGATTCCAAAAAGTGTCCATTGCATGTCACTTTGGTGACCCCCACTTTTTTGATGCCAAGGAAGGCTAATGATTAACTAAGACTTCTTGTTGCTTTTGTTAAGTTGGTGGTATTGTTTCTTTGGCTTTCTTTTTGGCTAGTTTACTGTCACATGGGTCTTGATAAGTGAGAGTCACTGTGCTTGTAGTGGGTGATAGTTTCTTTTAAGAAGTTTGAGGTACTGTGTAGACAACTAAGGGAAGTGTTATTTGGGTAGTTATAGAACCACCAAAGGACTCTCCAGGCTTTTGGGTTCTGATGGAGTAGGAGTTAGAGTTTAGATACCTAAGGCAGGAAAAATGGGCAGGTTCAGGACTAAGTCAGTCCTGAGGGTTCTTCTATCAGGTAAATCATAATGGCAAGTCAAGCAATCACATTATTGGGTATATAACCAAAGGAATATAAATAATTCTGTTATAAAGATACATGCACACAAGTGTTCATTGCAGCATTATTCACAATAGCAAAGACATGGAATCAACCCAAATGCCCATTAATGATAGACTGGATAAACAAAATATGATATATATACACCGTGGAACTATGCAGCCATAAAAAGGAATGAGATCATGTCCTTTGCAGGGGCATGAATGGAGCTGAAAGTGGTTATCCTCAGCAAACTAATGCAGGAACAGAAAACCAAACACCACATGTTCTCACTTCTAAGTGGATGTTGAATGCTGAGAACACGTGGACTATGGGAGGGAACAACACACAACTGGGGCCTGTTGGGGGGAGGCATGAGAAGAGGGAGAGCATCAGAAATAATAACTAATGGATACTGAGCTTAATACCAAGGTGATGGATTGATCTGTGCAGCAAACCACCATGGCACACATTTACCTATGGATCAAACCTGCACATCCTGTACATGTACCCCAGAGCTTAAAATAAAAGTTGAAGAAGAAAAAAAATGCCAGGTTAGCCATTGCCAGGGATGTGGGCTTCCATCCCTGATCACATGCTTTTCTCTGACTATTAGTTTCATGAATGGCCTTATCCAAATCTTTAGCTTCAACCCACATACTGAGGAATCCTAAATTATATATCTAGGATCAACCCATCTCTCAAATTCCAGGCCCTGTCTCAGTTGCTATGTTGGTCTGTTTTAATGCTGCTGATAAAGACATACCCGAGACTGGGAAGAAGAGGTTTAATGGACTTTCAGTTCCACATAACTAAGGAGGCCTCACAATCATGGCAGAAGGCAAGGAGGAGCAAGTCACGTCTTACATGGATGGCAGCAGGCAAAGAGAGAGCTTGTGCAGAGAAATTCCCATTTTTAAAACCATCAGATCTTGTGAGACCCATTCTCTATCATGAGAACAACTTGGGAAAGACCCGCCACTATGATTCAATCATCTCCCACCAGGTCTCTCCCACAACACATGGGGATTATGGGAGCTACAAGATGAGATTTGGGTGGGGACACAGAGCCAAACCAGTTGCCTATTACATGTTTTCATTCAAACAGGCCATGGGTACCTGAGACTCAAAGTGTTTTGGTAAATCTGAATTTATCGAAAACAAACAAAAGGCTAGCACACAAAATTGTTCCAATTCTTACTGTTTGTTCTTAGTGAATAGGTTCATTCTCCGTCTACCTGCCCAAATGAGAAATTTCAGGCAGCTCTGTCCTCACTCAAAAAGTCCCCTAAATTTGACCTCTTTTGTAATTTATCTCAAATCTGCCTTCTCTACTTTAGCTCAATTTTGTTTTCTATTGTATCTCCAGTGCTTAAACAATTCTTGGCATATAATAAGCATTCAGCAAATATTTACAGAGTGAACAAAGAGGACAAGAAAAGCACTTGGCCCTGCATGAAACAGTTAATTCAGGGAACAGACAAAAATTTAAAATATATTATTTCTATAAAAAATATTTTGGGAGACATTCAAGAGAAACTTTTTTCTATTAAGCAAGGACAGGCAGCCATGAAAAAGGAACAGTCTGAACCAAAGAACAATTTATTAAAAGGAACAAATAAAACTGAAAAAAAAAAAAAAAGCAGTAGACAGGCTGAATAATAAAATTGACACAACTTAAGAATTAATAATCTGGAAGATAAAGTGAAGAAATTTTCCTAGAACATAGTGCAAAATGGCAGACAGAAATAACGAAAAAAGTTAAAATATGGAGGATAGATCCAAGAGATCTAGCACCTTTCTAATAGGATTTTTTGAAAGCGAAACAGATACAATGAAAGTGAGACTATAATAAAATGCATTTTTTAAAAACTGGTATTATTAATAGGAAAATTATTTTCAATGGGCTGCCGTGGTCTGATTGCAAATGCTACATATAAACACTGAAATATCTAAATTATATAAGACAGTGAAGACTGCCAGGGGACTATGGTTGGCATATTGTAAGTCTCAGTTCTCTTTCTTAAAGCTGCAGAAAAGCCACATTGTTATGCATTAATTTGAAAATTTATATTTACCTTGGTTTATTTTCTTGCCAGGTAAGCTATACAGCACCTATTGGGACACATGAAGAAGAAAAGATGAAGATATCAGGATCTAAGGTGTAATAATGACTAATATGACTATTATTATGAACCTAGTTATTGTTTATATTAGAAAGTAGCAATTTGCTTAGAAAGTAGCAATGACTTTGGAAGCTACACTGAGAATTAGCCTTATGAAGAGACAGAGGACCTGATTGCCTCATTAGTATGATTCTGTAGCACATCCCTGCCACATCCACGGAAGTCTCTCTCATTCATGATATGCCTACAATTCATCTATTAGAGATTCATTCCTTTTGCTGAAACTTCATCCTCTTGCAAAATATAAACATTATTGATAAATGGCATAAAGATCTACTGTGAGTTGGTAAGATCCTTTCTTGAGAACTGTTTTGATAGAAGGAAGAAATGAGTAACTGGGGGAAGCTGCTTCCTATGACAAAGAGATGGAGAGACCACAGTAAGTGAAGGAAAACACAATATACAATTTACAAAAAGGGGCAGCTTGTGCGGCTGATGAAGATAAATTTTGGTTGCTTTGTAATATTGTTTAGAGCTTACTGCTTCTAAGTTCACCATTTACAGGAAATAGAGGCATGGGATCTTAAACCGTTCCTATGTTTGGTAATTTACAAGTGAATATAACTCATTGTTCTCTTGAAAAGAAATTTTTTTTTTGAGACAGGGTCTCGTTCTGTCATCCAGGCTGAAGTGTGGTGACGTGATCACAGCTCACTGCAGCTTTGACCTCCTGGGCTTATGTAATTCTCCCTTCTCAGCCTTCCAAGTAGCTGGGACTACAGGTGCACACCACCATGCCTTGCTAATTTTTAATTTTTTGTAGAGACAAGGTCCCACTATATTGCCCAAACTGGTCTAAAACTCCTAGGCTCAAGCCATCCTCCCACCTTGGCTTCCCAAAATGTTGGGATTACAGGTGTGAGTCACCGTGCCCTGCCTCAAATTATTTTTGATAGTAATTAGAATATATATACTATTTACAGAAATAGTCTTTTCAGATTTATGGAGAAACAAGATATATTGTTTGTGTAATTAACTTTGTGATATATTTTCTATTGAAAGGTTGAAGACAAACAAGCTTTGGAGTCTCAAATAGAAGCATTAAAGGCAAATTTAGAGAACGAGAAAAAGAAGGTGGAAAGGTACTGGTAACAGAGTGAAAGGCACTGGTAATGAGACATAATGTGCATTTGTAACTAATGCAATATTTAACCATCTGTAAATTTATTATAGGTTTAGGAAGGAAGCAGAACGACTAAGCAAAAGCTGGGAAAAGAGATTCTTTATTCTCAGGAACAGGTATGGTGTGATATATACAAATTCTATTTCTAAAAACGTGACTAATCATCCTTTAAGGAAGTTGTGAACCTTGCAACTTTTTTACATATTAATGTTAAATCACCTCATATACTTTCACAAGAAATGCAAAATGATTGGTCTAAAATAGAAGAGTAATCAAAATCACTGAGAAGTGAAATCATTCGAGGTGTTTTCATTCCCTGTGTTTCTGTTTTAAAAGATCAGCAGGACAGACAGACTCTCTTATTACCTGGTTTAATCAGACCTATTTAGTCATCTTCTTTCATAGGGCTATTAAAACCTTTTCCTGCTCATTTGCACACAATGATATGTAACTAGTTTGTATTGTCTTTATAAAGTTGCCTTATATATCAGATCCTCTACCAGACACAACAGCTCCAATTCCTCAACCTCTCAGATCTGTTTTTCACTCACATAAACATTTTATTTCTCTTCCCAATATCCTCTTTGCCTTTTTCAAAATGGAGGAAGTGAAACTGTAAAATTCTGAAAAGGACAAAGATGATGCATATTGAAAAAATGCTTATTTTTTCCCTTACCCTAACATGTTAACATTAAAAATCTGTCTTCTGTTTAGTTGTGTTCTGCCATAATTTCCCCCAGATTCTCTTCCTTAACACATGTGGGAAGTTCTTTTACAATATTCTTTCACAGTCAAGCATCATCCAGGCACGATGGATTTAATGTTGTTCTGGTGCAGGCCATCGGAGGTCAAACTTGAAGCTTACACATAAGATCTTGGAATGGCAATGCCCTACGTTTGCAATGTATTTCATAAGCACACACTATGGATTTTGTCTGTATAAACTTCTATACTTGGCTATGTATATTATATGGGAATAATTCATCCTAAGTGAGGGGGCACAAAGAATCCACGCCAAGACAGAAAAAACACAGGATTGAGAGCAAAAACACCTTGTAGTAAAATGTTCTGCCTTGTTCTGTTTGGTGCTGAAATGATCTCCTACCTGTGTTTCATGTATGTGCTGAAAAGTATTTTGTGCTGTGTAAAATGTGCATATTAACACCTGCCCTGTCTCACACAGTTATTTAAGAACAGAATGTAGATACGTGTGAGACAAAAGAAAATTTAAATATGCACTTTATTTCATTTCCCTGCACATAGGTTTTGGATTATCTCTAGTGCTGAATAAAATGACTTTCCCTTATTTATTTCCTTAGGGTTCACTTTCATCCTTAAGATTTACCTTGTCTCTGACCCTACGGGATTTACGCTATTATTCAATGATGATTTACGAGAATGTATCAGTTTTGCTGTTTTTTTTTTTTTTTTTTTTTTTTTTTTTTTGAGAGGGAGTTTTTGCTTTTGTTGCCCAGGCTAGAGTGCAGTGGCGCAATCTCGGCTCACTGGAACCTCCATCTGGGTTCAAGTGATTCTCTGGCCTCAGCCTTCTGAGTAGCCAGGATTACAGGCCCCCACCACCATGCCTGCCTAATTTTCTTTTTTGTATTTTTAGTAGAGATGGAGTTTAAAGTTTTACTTCTAATTGATTTTCTATTAACTAAGTTGTTGACAATCATATTAATCGTTTTGGTCTCTGCAGACTTTATGTTGATATCTAAATATTTAGGAAAGCAGAAGTATTTATTACTATACACTTTCTATGTTTTCTCATTTAACCAACTAATTGGGACATTGTAGATTATGTCTCTCTACTTAGGCTGCAGCTGCAGTTATTAATTCAATGTGGCATATACAGCACCGTAGAGAGTGCATTTGTATAGAGTACTTCATCGCGGTGTGGTATGGAGATTAATTGTGCAGTCACAGACTTACGTGGGCTAACATGGTAATTTCATTTTACTATAACTGATCCTAGATTAGATGCACTCATTTTTGTTTAGTAGAGGAAAAACCTCACCTTAGCCGGTCAAGATCAGAGTCCAACTCAATGGTTTCTCAGTCAATTCATGATTTATATTGGGTCCCAGTCCAATTCAGGGTTTCATTGCCAAGCTCCTTTTCCAACTCTGCTGAGTTCTTATTTCCAGGAAGATTGAATGTGAGCAGTGCTGACAAGGGTGGGGATAGTCCTTCCTCTTGGTGTGCCAAGCCAGGTGCAGCTGCTGATGTCATCATTATTGCACAAACAGTATGCAGGTGTGGCACATCAGCTTTGGAACATATCCCTACCTGGCTAATGCCACAGTGATACCGCTGTTACCACCTCCACACCAGGCAGCAATCCACATGCATCCACCTGAGCCACCTCTGTTCTGCCTGATGGGCTCCAGGCCAGATGGATTCACTTTTGCCCACTACGCTTACCAAGCACATAAATGTTACAGGTAGTTCCCGTGCCACTCTGGCTTGCATATATAGAAGAGGTCCATGCACACATCCCTTCTCCTGCCCTCCCCTCCTCTCCCCACCCGCCTCAACTCAGAGTGCTAGACTGCCATACCAGAGAGACTGCAAACATCAGAAATCTAGATAGGGCATGCAAGGTGAAGGCCCACTCTGCTCATGTAGTCCCCTCACCTTGGAACCCGCTGTAAACAGAAACTCTACACTGCTCCTTACTTCAACAAAGTGAACACCTCTGTCCTCACCACACAGGTAAAGAAAGAAGGAATTAGCAGTAGCTTCATGGTCCCTGTTGCCCATCCAGCGCCTGTCACCTCTCCTCCCAATTAGCAAATATTCTGAATTGAATGCTTATCATTCCCTTGGGGAAAGTTTTCAGTAACATTCAATTTGTCATAAAAATTGGGCTATTCCAATTTTCAGTTTCTTCTAATCAGTTCGATAATTTATGTTGTCTTTTATGTTTGGGAATTTTCTTATTTCATTGAATTGTCTATTGATATAAAGTTATTCATAATATCATCATATTATATATATAAATGACAGTCATGTGTCACTTGATGACAGGGATGCATTCTGAGAAACATGTCATTAGGCAATTTCATCATTGTGTGAGCATCTTAGAGTGTGCTTACACACCTAGATGGCATAGCCTACCACACACCTAGGCTATATGGTATAGCCTATTGCTCCTAGGCCGCAAACCTGCACAGCAGGAGACTGTAACTGAATACTGTAAGCAATTGTAACACAATGGTAAGTGTTTATGCATCTAAATATACCTAAACATAGAAAAGATACAGTGAAAATGCAGTATAAAAGATAAAGAATGGTCCACCTGTATAAGGCACTCACCACGAATGGAGCGTGCAGGAGTGGAAGTTGCTCGGGTGAGCCAGTGGTGAGTGAATGTGAAGGCCTAGGACGTTACCATACACTACTGTAGATTTTGTAAACACTAGACACCCAGGCTACACTAGATTTACAAAAAATATATATATATTTTTAATAACCAATTAGCCTTAGCTTACTGTAATTTTTTTACTTTATAAACTTTCTAATTTTTAAAACTTTTTGACTCTTATGTAATAACACAGCTTTAAACACAAACATATTGTACAGCTATATAAGATTATTTTTTCACGTGCTGGTGCACACCTGTAGTCCCAGCTACGTGGCAGCCTGACAGGTGGGAGGATCACTTGAGCCCAGGAGGTTGAGGCTGCAGTAAGTTGGGATCATGCCTTGCACTCCAACCTGAGTGACAGAGTGAGACCCTGTCTCAAATATATGTGTATAATTTTTTCCTTTATATTCTTATTCTTTAAGCTTTTGTCTGTGTTTAAATTTTTTTTTTTATTTTTTACTTTTTAAACTTTTTTGTTAAAAACTAAGATACAAACACATACACTAGTATAGGCCTACACAGGGTCGGGATTGTCAGGATGTTACGAGGCAGTGAGAACTTTTTAGCTCCATTATAATCTTGTGGGACCACCATTGTATATTCAGTCCGTCTTTGACTGAACATCATTATGCAGTGCATGACTGTAACTGTAAGATCTGGTGATGTCCCTTTTTCATTCCTGATATTTGTGTTTCATTCCCGAGAATTTGTGTATTTCTCCTTTTTTCTTAGTCTGTTGGGAGTTATCAATTTTGTGTTATTTATTTCAAAGAAATAATTGCCTTTGCTGAACTTTTCTCATATGTCTTTTCATTGACTTTTTAAAATTTTAATTTTAATTAAAAAACTTTTTTTCCTTTCTAACTTTTATTTTAGGTCAGGGGGTATGGGTGCAGGTTTGTTACATGGGTAACTTGCATGTCGTAGGGATTTGGTGTACAGACAATTTTGTCACCCAGGTAATCAGCATAGTACCTGATAGGTAGTGTTTCAATCCTCACTCTCTTCCAAACCTCCACCCTCAAGTAGGCCCTGATGTCTGTTGTTCCCATCTTTGTGTCTATGTGTACTCATTGTTTTGCCCC
This sequence comes from Rhinopithecus roxellana, assembly GCF_007565055.1. Taxonomy (NCBI): domain Eukaryota; kingdom Metazoa; phylum Chordata; class Mammalia; order Primates; family Cercopithecidae; genus Rhinopithecus; species Rhinopithecus roxellana. Next base: position 110,415,436 of record NC_044559.1, read on the forward strand.
CACTTATAAGTGTGAACATGGGGTGTTTGGTTTTCTGTTCCTGTGTTAGTTCGTTTAGGATAATGGCCTCCAGCTCCATCCACATTGCTGCAAAGGACATGATTTCTTCTTTTTTATGACTGTGCAGTATTCCATTGTGTATATGTACCATATTTTTTAATCCAGTTTACCATTGATGGGCATCTAAGTTGATTTCATATCTTTGCTATTGTGAACAGTGCTGCAATGAACATACATGTGCATGTGTCCTTATGGTAGGACAATTTATACTCCTTTGGATTTATACTCAGCAGTGGAGTTGCTGGATCAAAGAGTAGCTCTATTTTAAGTTCTTTGAGAAATCTCAGACTGATTTTCACAGTGGCTGAACTATTTACATTCCCATCAACAGTGTGCAAGGGTCCACTTTTCTCCACATCCTCACCATCACTCGTTATCTTTTGTCTTTCTGGTAATAGCCATTCCAACAGGAGTGAGGTGATATCTTATTGTGCTGTTGATTTGCATTTTTCTGATGATGACTGATATTGAGCAATTTTTCATATACTTGGCCATTTGTGTGTCTTCTTTGGGGAAATGTCTATTCAGTTCCTTTGTCCATTTTAAAATCGGGTTGTTTTCTTGCTGTTAAACTGAGTTTCTTGTATATTTTGGATATTAACCCCTTATCAGATGTATGGCTTGCAAATGTTTTCTTCCATTCCTTAAGTTGCCTTTCCATGTTGTTGTTTTTTGCTGTGAGGAAGCTTTGTAGTTTGAAATAATCCTACTTATTCATTTTCGTTTTCGTTGCTTGTGCACCTGGTATCATATTCAAAAAATCATTGCCAAGGGCCAACGTGAAAAAGCTTTTTCTCCTATGTTTTCTTCTAAGAATTTTATGGTTTCAGGACTTATGTTTAGGCCTTTAATCCATTTTGAGTTAATTTTTGTGTACTGTGTAATATAGGGGTCTAATTTCATCCTTTTGCATGTAGATATCCTGTTTCTTCAACATCATTTGTTGAAGAGATTATCCTTTCCCCCATTGTGTATTCTTGTCACTCTTGTCAAAAATTAGTTGGCCATATATGCATGAGCTTATTTCTGAGCTCTCTAATCTGTTCCATTGGTCTAAGTGTCTATTTTCATGTCAGTACAATCACATTTTGATTACTATAGCTGTGTAACATAGTTTCAAATCAGGAAGTGAGCTTCCTCCAGCTTTGTTCTTTTTTCTCAAAAGGGCTTTGGCTATTTGGGGTCTTTTATGGTTCCATAAAATTTTAGGATTATTTTTCCTACTTCTGTGAAAACTGCCATTGCAATTTTGGTAGCAATTGCATTTAATCTGTAGATTACTTTGGGTAGTATAGACATCTTGACAATATTACTTATTTTAATTCATGAATACAAGATAACATTTTATTTATTTGTATCTAACTTCTTTCTTCAGCGCTTTATAGTTTTCAAGATACAGATCTTTTACCTCGTTGGTTAAATTTATACCCAGGTACTTTATTTTTTGATGCTATTATAAATGGAATTTTAAAAAATTTCTTTTTGGATAGCTCATTGTTGGTATATAGAAACAATTGATTTTTGTATGTTTATTTTGTATCCTGTAACTTTACTGAATTCATTTATTAGCTCTGATGGTTTTTTGATAGAGTAATTGACTTTTGCTTTTATCTTGTTTCCTTCTACTTTTTAATGTTTTATTTGCTGTCTTTTTACTAGATTTCAGAAAGGAAGCCTAGATCATTGATTTTTCAGACTTCTTTTCTTTGAATATATGCATTTAACACTACATATTTTCTTCTAAGTATTGTTTGAGCTGCCTCCCACAAGTTGTGACATATAATATATTTATTATCACTCAAACAAAATATTTTCTAAATTCATTTTGATTTCTTCTTTGATCCATGGGTAATTTAGAAGTAATACGGGCTGGGCACAGTGGCTCATGCCTGTAATCCCAGCACTTTGAGAGACCAAGGCAGAAGGATTGCTTGAGCTCAGGAGTTTGAGACCAGCCTGGGCAACAAAGTGAAACCCATCTCTACAAAAAATAAAACAATTAGCTAGGTGTCGTGGCATGCACCTGTGGTCCCAGCTACATGGGAGGCTGAGGCAGGAAGAGTGCTTGAACCCACGACGAGGTCAAGGCTGCATTAAGCCCTGTTCATGCCACTGCGCTCTAGCCTGGGTGACAGAGTGAGACCTTTTCTCAAGAAAAAAAGGAAGTAATATGTTTTATTTCCAGTAAGTTGAAGATTTGCTAGTTATATTTCCAGTTTAATTCTCTTGTGCTCAGAGTACTTACTCTGAATAATTTTAATCTGTTAAAATGTCTTCATGTTTGTTTTACGACTCAACTTATGGCCAAGTTTTTAAAACGTTTTTATTCTTGAAAAGAATGAAAAATGTTATCATTGATGGGTGCAGAGTTCTAAATATTTCAATGAGGTCAACCTATTAATTTTGTTGTTTCTATCTTTTATATAATTATTAATTTTTTGTCATTATATCCAAGTATTAAGATAGAAGTATTAAATTTTCTACCATAATTATAGATGTATCTATTTCTTAATTTAATCTGTCCATTTTTGCTTTACATAGTTTACATCTTAGTTGTTGAGTACCCACAATTTAGATTCTAATCTCATCTTGTGAAGTTATCAGTAATGTTTATCATTATGAAATGTTTTTATCTTTAGTAATGCTCCTTACCTTAATGTCTGCTTAACTATCAGTTAAGAGTACATGGTGTATTTTTTTCCAACTTTTTTCTTTCAGCCTATCTTATTTCTATATTTGAATGTGTTTCTTGTAATCAGCATGTAATTGGATTTTTAACCTAATCTGTCAGCTTTATTTTATTTAATTGGCATACTTTATTTACTTTTAGTGAAAATACTATGGTTGGGTTTGTATTTACTACGTAACAAGTTGTTTTCTATTTGACTGACCTGTTTTATATTTCTCCTTCTCTCTTTTTTGCCTTGTTTTGAACCAATCAACCTTTCTTATTCCATATTTTCTTTTATTAATTTGTTATTCATTTTCTTTTTTTGAAATTTCTCCTTTGTAAAATTTTCTTAGCTTATTGCAGTGTTTTAGAAATTACTGTTGATACCACTCTCCCAAGTATTCTAGAACCTTAGACTATTTTCACTCCATTTAATTTTCTCCTACATTTTAATTTTAAGTCTCTATTTTTTTAACTCCATGAAAGGTTGCTATTGTTGTTTGGCAAACTCAGTATTTATTTATATTTACTCACACATTTACTCTTTATTGGGCTTTTCTGCTTATTATGTTTTCATCTGGGATCATTTTCGTGCTGCCTGAATAACTCTCTTTCATTTTTTGTTTCTTCATTTTTAATACAGGTTTGCTGGCAAATAATTCTCTCAGCTTTTCTTTAGAGGAAAATGTCATTATTTTACCTTCATTATTGAAGAAAGTTTTTGCCAAGTATTGAATTCTATCTTGACAGTTATTTTTTCAGCCCATTAATTATGTCAGTAGGCCGGGCGTGGTGGCTCATGCTTGTAATCCCAGCACTTTGGGAGGCTGAGGCGGGAAGATCATGAGGTGAGGAGTTCGAGACCACCCTGGCCAACACAGTGAAACCCTGTCTCTACTAAAAATACAAAACTTAGCTGAGCGTGGTGGCAGACACCTGTAATCCCAGCTACTTGAGAGCCTGAGGCAGGAGAATCACTTGAATCTGGGAGGCAGAGGTTGCAGTGAGCCGAGATCGCGCCACTGTGCTCCAGCCTGGGCAACAGAACTAGACTCCATCTCAAAATGAGTAAATAAATTTAAAAAAATTTAAAAAATAATGTCAGTACATTGGCCTTCATTGTCGCTGTTGAGAAGTCAGCTGTCAAGTCTTGTTGCTTTTTTTTTTTTCATGTCTGGGTACTTTAAATTTTTTCCCTTGATCTTTGGTTATCATTAGTTTTATTATGATGTCTCTAGGTATAGTTCCTTCTATTTATCTGATCTAGCTCTTTATGGGTCAATGTCATTTCTGAATTTTGGAACATTCTTAGCTATTATCTTTCCATGTATTATTTCTGCTTCATTCTTGTCTACTCTGATCCTCCTGCTTCCTTCTTTAAAAAAACCCTTGTGATTACATTGGGCCCACTAAATAATCTAGAATAATTACTCTATCTCAAGATTTGTAATTTATCACATCTGCAAAGTTCTTTTTACTATGTTAGGTAGCATACTCAAAATTTCCAGGAATTAGAAAGTAGATATTTTCATGGGGGACAATGTTCACTCTGCTACAGTCAACCTTCTGGCCCCCAAACGATCGTGCCTATCCTGCATGCAAAATGCATTTACCACATCCCAATATCCCCCAAAGTCTCAACCCATTACAGCATCAACTCAAGTCCAAAATTTCGTCTAGGTGTTATCAACCTCAAAAGTGTCAGTTTGCATCATCTAAATTAGGTATGGTAAGACTCTGGTTATAATTCATCCTGGGACAAAATTTCTCTCCATATGTAGACTTTTGAAATTATAGATTATTTGCTCCCAAATACAATAGTGGGAAAGGCACTGTATTGACATAAATGTCAATAATGGCTATAGACATTCTTGTTTGAAAGGGGAGAAAGTAGAAGGGGAAAATTGAGTCGCTAGTCCAAACAATTTTAAAATTGTTTCAGCATAATGCCATTAGGGTTCAAGGCCTGGGCTAATTCTCTGTGACTCAAGGTTCCACCTGCTGGGCCCAAAGCACTACTACTGAGTCAAATATCCTCTTTCATGAAAGGTAGCACATGTTGGCCAGGTGCAGTGGCTCACACCTGTAATCCCAACACTTTGGGAGGCTGAGGCAGGCGGATCATGAGGTCAGGAGATCAAGACCATCCTGGCCAACATGGTGAAACCCCACCTCTACTAAAAAGAATACAAAAAATTAGCTGGGCGTGGTGGTGGGCACCTGTAGTCCTAGCTACTTGGGAGGCTGAGGCGGGAGAATGGCATGAACCCGGAAGGGGGAGTTTGCAGTGAGCCGAGAGCATGCCCCTGCACTACAGCCTGGGTGACAGAGCAAGACTCTGTCTCAAAAAAAAAAAAAAAAAAGAAAAGAAAAGAAAGGTAGCACATGTTTGACCCTGAGTAGTTTTATCCTGCCTGTAGAATTTTGGGAATCCAATAACCTTCTTTCATGTATTTCCCTTCTCTGTCCTTTTCAGTGCAATCCGGCAGTGTTGTTGCTGATATAACGTGTTCAAAATCTTATGGTTCTCCCATGTTTGTCATGGGAAGTCACTTCATTAGACAGGAGGCTCCTTCTCAGATCTTTCCTAGATAATCTCATCTCTATTTTGCACTCTACTGAGACGGCTGAAGGGATGTCACACATCTAATCTCTTCAAAGAGTCTTTTGTGTGAGTAAATGCTGTGATTTTTGTTCCTTGCTGGACTCTAGCTAAAGGTTGTCCAGCCATTCTCTTGCTTTCTGTACAGAGTATGTCTTCCTGACAGCAAATCTCCTAATTTTAGCATCATTTGTGATCAAGATAGGCTAAGAATTTCCCAAATAGCTAATATACGTGTGATGTTTCAACACAGTCTAGTTCTTATTATCTTTGATGTGTGATTTCTCCAATCCTAAGTCAACAGGAGCTCTTTCAAGCTGATTACTGTGTTCTTTTAACATAATCTTTGATGACTTTGTTGAATTCTGGTAGAATAAAATGTCCCAGGTTCATTCTGTGCATTTATTGCTTTAGATCTAGAAACAGTCATTTCTGAAAGATGCCCTGAATTATTTTAGTGAGAAATGCTTTTTGAAATCACAGTCTAGGCAGCAGGGGTGATCATTGCCATTATTTCTCTGCCTTTTCCAAGCTGAAAAACATGTAAGTTTTGTGTGTGTGTGTGTGTGTGTGTGTGTGTGTGTTGTTTTTTTGTCAGACAGGGTCTCACTCTGTCACCCAGGCTGAAGTGCAGTGGTGCAGTCACAGCTCACTGCTGCCTTGACCTCCCAGAATCAGGTGAACCTCCTACCTCAGCCTTCTGAATTGCTGGGACTACAGGCATGTACCACCATGACTGGTTTTTTTTTTTTTTTATTGTTTGTAGAGGTGGGGTTTCGCCATTTTGCCCAGGCAACACGTAGTTTTAAAAATGAAAGAGGTAGTATGTTCATGCTCATATTTTTAAACTTTTATTTGGTAATATTTTACAATTTTAATGTAGTTTCCTACCTCATTAACATAATGCTTGTTTGCTTTCTCCTATGGTTTACATATATTTTAAGTTTCATCATTTTTTAAATTTCAGCTTTCATGTCCTTAAGAATGAGATGTTTACAAGGCATACACTGTTTCGTCAGTTTGCAGTGCTTGCTGACACATCCTTCAATTATATTGTAAGTGCATGTAATGTTTAGATGCTATTTGTCTCTTTGAATATACCTCTGTTTCTTTCTGTTCTCGTTTAAGGTTTATCGAGCCCCTGTCATTACAGGCTGTAGAGCTAGTACAAGGCAGTCACTGCTAGATGCTGAGGGTGTAAGACACCAAGTGCCTGAACCCAAAGAGCTCAGTCCAGTGTGAGAGGTAGATGTGTAAACAGATTGCTACAGCGCAATATGGTTGAGCTACAATAGGGGCAAGTATAAATTTCAGAGGAGGGGACGCTCATTTTGCCTGGAGCATATCTGTTAGTCTGCCCTTGTGGCCACGGATGTAATGTTGGGAAATATCAAAGCTCAGAGTGTAAGCTTCCAGTGACATCCAAAGGGAAAAAAGAAGATAGGAAAATCCGTTCCTAGTGCCAAGCCATTCAGTTTCACATTAGAGGTCATGTAATAGATAAAGACCAATTCTGTATTATGCTATTATTTAACTATTTGACTCACTGTTTTCATTTGGGGGCTCTAAATGTTAAGGTAAATGATGCCCAGTATAGAAATATATCCAGAAAATTTTAATTAGTAAGTAAACCAAAATGAGACAAACTTTATTGAGAACCTGCTATGATGCTAAGTGGTCTGAGAACAAGTCGGGTTTGTGGGGAAGGGCCTAAGAAACATAAAATATGTAAATATATGCTCTTTTTTTTTTTTTTTTTGCTTCAAGAGGCATACAATCTAAAATCATCTTCTTTCTGAAATTTTTTTCAACATTTGTCACTTTAAGACCATTTTCTAAATTTAAGTTGCTGCAGGAGATCAAATAACTTAAGTACACTTGCAAGATAATATTAAATTAATTCCTGTTTGTAACTAAGTTTATATAGTAACATTGCTGAGGATTTTAATACTTGATTTATTTGAAATGTTCCTAAACTGATCTACGTAGATAAGAATATACATAGTGTCATTTTTCCCTTCTTGGTTTTTCCTCTTCTCACTTGCAGGTTACAATTTTAGTTGGAGTAATCTCATTTTAGAAATTTAATCAGTTAAGCAAATAAAACACTGGAGGATCCAGGAGAATATGGTGTCACTCAAAATCAGGCTTTTTTAAGATTGTTAGCTGGTAACATTTTCTAGTCCAAATTTGAATTATCTAGGCTTTATGAAGCAGACTTCTAAATCTCAAAATTATACGAATTCAAGCACATGAGTAGATACAGTATTTTTCCTGAGAACAATCTTGGCCCTGCCCTCAAGTGGCCATGCAATTCACCTTCCCGTGGAGGTGGGTGGAGCTCCATCTGGTCTAGAATCCATCCATGTGCCACTGTTTTCCTGGATTCAAAGTTTATGAATCTTCATGTATACATCCATACAGTATGTTGACACATGAGATACTCATCAGAGTGTACACAGATTTTCAAATACTTAAGAAAAACTGATGGGGAAGGGGAGAGAAAGAGTAAGCTAGTGAATGTGTGAATTTTAGATCCACTAACACTGTCCCTTGGTTCCCTCTCTCTAGTCATTCATCCACCCTACAAACATTTGTTGAGTACACATAGGTACTAAGCATCAAGCCACATGCTGAGTGTAACACAGTGAACAAGACAAAAATGGCTCTTAGATTCACAGACTGTGAATTCCATGAGGTGACAGACTGGTCCATCTTATAAACTATTTTACCTGCAGAGCTTAGATAGTGCCTGACCTACAGTGTGGAAAAGATAGGCATTAATAGGGAAATATCGGAATTTAAATTACAGATTTGGATAAATGCTGTGAAAGAAAAAGTTTGGTATGATCTTACTATTGGGGTATATTTTACATATGGTTAAATGCACAAATATTAAGTGTACCATTTGAAGAGTTTTGCTTTGTAACCATCATGTAAGTCAAGGCATTGAACATTTCCATCATCCCTTCAAGCTCCCTCATGTCCCTTTGCAGATAATACATTGCCCCCATCACCACACCAAATAAGCTTTGTTTTGATTTCTATCACTATAGGTTAGTTTTGCCTTTTCTTATATTTATGTAGATGGACTCATACAGTTTATACTCACTTATGTCTGGCCCATTTTACACAGCACAGTGCTTTTAAGATTCACCTGTGTTATTGCATGTACCCATGGCAGTTGTTCCTTCTTAAGTTCCTTTGTAATGCTGAGTAGCGTTCTATTGCATGAATAAACCACAATTTGTTTATTCATTTTGCCTTGTTGGACAAATGGGCTCTTTCCAGTTAGGACTGTTATAAAAAAAAAAAAAATCTGCTATAAACATTTGCTTACAAATTACTTGTGAAAGTAGGTTTTAACATATCTCAGGTAGGAGTGGAATGGTGAGGACACAGGTAGTGTGTGTGTTTAACTGCATAAGAAACCACAAAGACGCATGCATGCACATGTTCGTTGCTGCACCATTCACAATAGCCAAAGACATGGAATTAACCTAAATGCCTATCAACGGTAGACCGGACAAAGAAAATGTGGTACATATACACCATGGAATACGATGCAGCCATAAAAAAAGAACAAAATCATGTCCTTTGCAGCAACATGAATGGAGCTAGAGGCCATTATTCTAAGTGAACTAACACAGAAGCAGAAAACCAAATACCACATGTTCTCACTTGTAAGTGAGGGCTAAACATTGAGTACACATGGACACAAAGAAAGGAACAACAGACATGGGGGCCTACTTGAGGGTGGAGGTGGGAGGAGAGTGAGGATTGAAAAACTACCTGTTGGATACTGTGCTTACTACCTGGGTAATAAAGTAATCTGAACACCAAACCCCCATGACACGCAATTTACCTGTGTAACAAACCTGCACATGTACCCCCTAAACCTAAAATAAAAGTTGTTTTTCTGTTTTGTTTTGTTTTGTTTTGTTTTGTTTTGAGACAGAGTCTTGCTCTGTCAACCAGGCTGGAGTACAATGGCATGATCTCGGCTCACTGCAACCTCCGCCTCCTGGGTTTAAGCCATTCTCCTGCCTCAGCCTCCTGAGTAGCTGGGATTACAGGCATGTGCCACCAAGCCTGGCTAATTTTTGTGTTTTTAATAGAGACGGGTTTCACCATGTTGGCCAGGCTGATCTCAAACTCCTGACCACAGGGATCCAACCGCCTTGGCCTCCCAAAGTGCTGGGATTACAGGTGTGAGCCACCACGCCCGGCCAAAGATTTTTACAAAAAATAAACAACAAAATTGCCAGTACTCCAAAGTAACTGCGTCATTTTACCCTCACACCAGCAATCTTTGAGAGTTCCACTTGTTCCACATCCCCACCAACTTGATATTATTAGGTTTTTTTGTTTTGTTTTGTTTTGAGACAGAGTCTCACTCTGTCACCAGGCTGGAGTGCAGTGGCACAATCTCGGCTCACTGCAACCTCTGCCTCCCAGGTTCAAGCAATTCTCTGCCTCAGCCTCCTGAGTAGCTGGGATTACAGGCACCCGCCACCATGCCAGACTAATTTTTGTATTTTTAGTGGAGACGGGTTTCACCATGTTGACCAGGCTGGTCTTGAACCCCTGCTCGTGATCCATCCACCTTGGCCTCCCTAAGTGCTGCCATTACAGGCGTGAGCCGCAGTGCCCGGCCAATATTGTTAGTTTTTAAATTTTAACCATTTTAAAATGTTATCTCATTGTAATTTTAATTTGCATTTCCCTAATTAATGACGTTGAGCATCTTTTCACGTGCTGATTGACCATTCTTAGGTCTTCTTTTTTGAAGGATCTACTTAAGACTTTTTAAAAACTTGTGGCTAAATGCACATAACAGAAAATTTATCATTTCAGCCATTTTTAAATGTACAGTTCAGTAGTGTCGCAAACATCCAAATTGTTCAACCAAATTCCAGAACTCTTTTCCATCTTGCAAAAGTGAGGCTCCACTCTCATTTAAAAAATAACTGCCCATTCCTCTATTCCTGCACTTTTGTCAATTTTTAACTGTTACTGAGTTGTAGCATTTTGTTAAATATTCTGAATACAAGTCTTTTGTCAGATTTATGTATTACAAACATTTTTTCCTCAGTCTATAATTTTTCCTTCTATTTTCTGAACGGTGTCCTTTGAAGGTCAGATATTTTTATTTTAATGAAGACAACTTAGTTATTTTTTCTGTGGCAGATTGTGTTCTCTGTGTCTGTGATGATATCTCACATTCTGTGTGTATTTCTTATAATATTGATCTTTTTTTGTTGAATTTCACCAGTTCCATTTTTCTAGATCAATGAACTGTCTATGTATGAGTCTATTTCTAACCACACTATTCTTTTCCATTGGTTTATTTGTCAGTCATTTTGCCAGTATCACACTGTCTTAATTAACATAGCTTTCTAGCTAGTAAATCTTGAAATTGGGTAATGTAAATTCTTTTATTTATTTATTTTTTTCAGCTTTTTTTTTTTTTTTTTTTTTTTTGAGACAGAATTTTGCTCTTGTTGCCCAGGCTAGAATGCAATGGTGCCATCTCGGCTCACCACAACCTCCACCTCCCAGGTTCAAGCAATTCACCTGCCTCAGCCTCCCAAGTAGCTGGGAGGCATGCACCACCATGCCCAGCTAATTTTGTATTTTTAGTAGAGATGGTGTTTCACCATGTTGGCCAGGATGGTCTTGATCTCTTGACCTCGTGATCCACCTGCCTCAGCCTCCAAAGTGCTAGGATTACAGGCGTGAGCCACTATGCCCAGCCTTATTTTGCTTTTTTTTAGCCTTGACTTGAAACTCGTTACTTAACTTATATTTGAAGTTCAGAGGTACATGTGCAGGTTTGTTGTATGTCATGGGGGTTTGTTGTATAGATTATTTATTCAGCCAGGTGTTAAGTCCGGAACCCATTAGTAGTTTTTCCTGATCCTGTTCCTCCTCCCATCCTCCACCCTCTAGTAGGCCTCAGTATCTGTTGTTTCCCTCTGTATGTCCATGTGTTCTCATCATGTAGCTTTCATCATTTATAAGAGAGAACATGCAGTATTTGGTTTTCTGTTCCTGCATTATTTTGCTAAGGATAATGGCCTCCAGCTCTATCCATGTTCCTGCAGAGGACAAGATCTCATTCTTTGACATGGCTGCATAGTATTCCATGGTGTGTGTGTACCACATTTTCATTATCCAGTCTATCATTGATGGGCATTTAAGTTGATTCCATGTCTTTGCTGTTGTGAATAGTGCTGCAATGAACTTATGCGTGCATGTGTCTTTATGATAGAACAATTTATATTCCTTTGTGTATATACCCAGTAATGGGACTGCTGGGTCAAATGGTAGTTCTGTTTTTAGGTCTTTGAGGAATCGCCACACTGTTTTTCACCATGGTGGAACTAATTTACATTTCCACCAACCATGTGTAAGTGTTCCTTTATAATAACATGACTGGATTTTAGTTTTTAAAATCTCACCTTCATTTATTTACAATTAATAGGCAAACTGAAACTATATGCATCTATCAACATAGGTGACACGTGTGATATATTTCTGGCATCCTGCTCTTTTTTGTTTGTTTGTTTCCTGGCTCATGTAATATGAACCACATTTTACTTGCTTTTATTTCCTATATTGTAATGGTAAACTTTAAGGTAAAATCAAGTACCCACTACATTTCTGAAATTATCAAAACCAAAAACCAAGTAAATTTTGAGTCTTAAAACACTCTTCAAGACAAGAAGGTATATGTGTTTTTGTTCTCTGAGCTTTGTCTCAGCCCTAATTTCATCATATATTCCCCCTTCCTTCTAGTCTTCGTTAATTTACTCTTTGTAGAGAACCACATCATTATTATGTTATTCTTTTTATCACACGAAAGTATTTTTGGTTAATTACTTTCTGCTTTCAACTCTCCAACTACCTGAATAGCAATTATTTATACTTACATTTATATGTTTATGTTTAACCTCACTGGCTACTTTTTAAAAATCATGACTTCCACAGGTCTTGAGTTCTTAGTTTTGATTTATTTCTTATAAACTGGACCATGAATTTGAATCTTTTCCTTTTGTTCTGGAGAAAATATTCTATCCACTTTGCAATGTCTTGACCTGACTAAGGCCAGTTTAATTTTTTGTTGCTAATTAGCCTGTCTTCCCCATTTTGGAAATTCGTATGTTGTGTTTTTTAACCTTGAAATTTAAAAAGATGTCATCAGGATATGAGTAAACATTATTTATTAATTTCTCTTGAATAAAATGGGTCTCTCTGATAGTCCTTTTCTTCAACTCGGACATATTTCTTATGTACACTTTTCTTTTTCTTTTAGAGACAGAGTCTTCCTCTGTCACCCAGACTGGAGTACAGTGACATGATCATAGCTCACTGTAACCTCAAACCTCTGAGCTCAAGTGGTTGTCTTGCCTCAGCCTCCTGAGTAGCTGGGACTACAGGTGTGCACCACCACACTTGGCTGATTTTTTTGTATTTTGTAGAGACAAAGTCTCACTATGTTGCTCAGGCTGGTCTTGAACTCCTGGCCTCAAGTGATCCTCCCACCTCAGCCTCCCAAAGTGCTAGGATTACAGGTATAAGACACCGTGCCCATTATGTACACTTTTGATGACTGCTGTTGTGGGATCAGGGATCTGTTTTTGTTTCTTTTTCAGAAACACTATTGTGGGTCAGATACCTATTTTTCTGTCCTCCATAGTTAATCACATTCTCTTTCATGTCGTGTTATCCTTTTTGTTCTTTTCCTTGACATTTTTTGGAAACTTTTCTGGTTTGCACCTTCTTTCAAAGTTTCCTGAAGAGGTTTCAGGTATGCTGGGATATTGATTCTCCTTGGTCCTCCAAGTGGCAGGGTTTAGGGCATTACTAGAGTAGCCTGAAGTTCTGATCCAATAGTCTAAGCCCGTGAGCAACTTTGTCGATTTACCCAGTGTTCTGTGTGAATAATGTGTTTTTATGTCTACTATGGCAAACTAAACGCCAGGGAACATTGCTTTACATTCCCGTTCTATTCTCTCCATTTCACCTCTACTCTTTGCTGTCTCAAATATTTATCTTAATTATTGCACAGGTAGTAATTTTCTCATGTTTTATGCAAATATCTTTATCCTAGCCTTTTTCTCAGCCTATTCTTTTATCCAGGAGTACGGTTCCTTCTTAATCTCTTAATTTGGTGTCAGGTCTAATTAGAGAAGAGTTTATTTTGTCTCAAGTCTAAATTTTGTTGTTTCATGTTTTTCTGGATGCATGTTTTTCAAACTGTTAAATTACCCATGAATAAGAAACGGATGAATGAAAATACATATGCACAATTTAAAGAATGATAATAACATGAATGCCCGCGTTCCCGAGACCAAGGCCATAACTAGATTATTACCATGCCCCAGAAGCCCACCAATTGCATTCCTCTTCATTCCCTCCTGGAGGGAACCATTGCTCTAATTTTTTAAAAATTTTCTTCATAGTTTTGTCACTTGTGCATGTATTTCTAAGCAGTATGTTGTTGAGTTTTGCCGGTTTTTAAGCTTTCTAGAAATAAAAAATAAGTAAATGAAAAATGCGTACATTGTTCTGTGATTTTGCTCCATTTTCTCAACATTATACTTCTAAGATTCATTCATGCTGATGCTAGTGGTTGTGATTCACCCGTTGCGAATATTCTACTACACGAATATACCACAACTTATTTACCCATTCTGCTGCTCATCAACACTTACGTTGGTTCTCACTTTTTACTTTTTTTTTTTTTTTTTTTTTTTTTGAGGCGGAGTCTCGCTCTGTCGCCCAGACTGGAGTGCAGTGGCGCAATCTCCGCTCACTGCAAGCTCCGCCTCCCGGGTTCACGCCATTCTCCTGCCTCAGCCTCCCGAGTAGCTGGGACTACAGGCGCCCGCCACCTCGCCCGGCTAGCTTTTTGTATTTTTAGTAGAGACGGGGTTTCACCATGTTAGCCAGGTTGGTCTCGATCTCCTGACCTCGTGATCCGCCCGTCTCGGCCTCCCAAAGTGCTGGGATTACAGGCTTGAGCCACCGCACCCGGCCACACTTTATACTATTATGAATATTATTGCTCTCAACATTCTTATAGTTTCACCTGATACACAGATACAGGAGCTCTTCCAGGTTTTATACTCGTAACAGAATTGCTGGTCATAGAGTATTGATAAGTTCACTTGCTATGGGTAAGCTACTGTGATTGCAACAACAAAAACTATACTGACTTAAATAGATTGAAGGCTACTTCATTCATGTTACAGTGAAGAAGCAAGCGGCTCCAGGCATTACGATGCCCCATGAGGAGCAATACTCCATAAAGTGATACTCAGGTTCCTTCAGTCTTACTGCTCTGACATCTCCTAAGATATTTTACTCACCCACATAAATAAAGGTGGTCAACTTCATGTCCATGGGTTCTAGACTTTCTCCAGAAAGAGAAAGTCCAGGGCAAGAATATTTATCCTTAAAGGTATGACCCAGAAATGGCACATATCACTTCTACTCATGTCCCACAGGTCTGATCCTGGACCTAGAACTGCATCCAATTGCAAGAGAGACTGAGAAAGGTGGTCTGTGTCTATGCAGCCAAATACCTAACTAAAACTTGGAGGTTATATTACCAAAAAAAAAAAAAAAAAAAAAAAAAGAAAGGAGGAGAATAAGGCCAGGCATGGTGGCTCACATGTGTAATAATAGCACAGAGGCTGAGGCGGGAGGATCACTTGAGCCCAAGAGTTTAAGACCAGCCTGGGCAACAAAGTGAGACCCCGTCTCTACAAAAAATAGAAAAAAAAATTCGCTGGGCATAGTGGCACGTGCCTGAGGCTGAGGGAGGCTGAGCTGGGAGGATAGCTTGAGCCTGGGAGGTCAAGCCCACAGTGAGCCATGACTGTGCCTTTGCACTCCAGCCTGGTCAATAGAGCAAGACCCTGTCTCCAAAAAAATAAAAGAAGGAGGTTAGATATTGAAGGACAACAAATAACCTTTGTCACAGAAGCTAATGCCAGATAGTTTTCCAAAGTAATATTACTCTGACACTCTAACCAGGAACAGATGAGAGTTTCTAGTGCTCCACATGGTCTTCAGCACTGATATTGCCAGACGTCATCATTTTTGCCAACCTGTTATTGTATAATGCTTACTCATGGTTTTGGAGTTTCTGTGTATGTATGTGTGTTTATAATTTTTTTTTTTGCCTTTTCCTGATTACTAATGAAAGTGGTCATCTTTTTATATGTTTATTGGCCATTCAGGTTTCCTCTTTTAAGTACTGCAGGTTTCAGCCTTTTGATTCTATTGGTTTATTTCATATTTATTTTTTCATAGGAATTCTTTATATAACTTGGATACTAATCCTTTACCAGTTATATATATTGCAAATGTCTTCTTTCAGTTTGTGGATAAAGTTTTTAATCTTTTTCTGGCATTTTTAAAATAAATAAATGTTCTCAATATTAATGTTATTCTGACTTAATCTTTTCCTTTTTGTCTTTACGTTTTTCTCTGCCTTTAAAAAGAGTTCATCTAACATTTAATCACAAATATATTATTCTCTATGGTCTTTAAACTTTTGACTTGTTTTGCTTTTCATATTTACAGATTTAATCCATTTAAAATTGATATTAGTGTGTAGAGAGGTTGACGTCTGGTTTCATTTTCTTTTATTATAAATAACCATCTGAAGTAGCCATTTAATAAAAAGTCTGTCTTCTCCCTTTATATATAATTCCACCTGTCATTATTAAGGGCTCATATGTATGAGTCTATTCTGACTCTATCTGTTTCACTGTTTTTTTTTTCCTGCACCAATATAACACT
The DNA here is from genome assembly GCF_007565055.1 of Rhinopithecus roxellana. Taxonomy (NCBI): domain Eukaryota; kingdom Metazoa; phylum Chordata; class Mammalia; order Primates; family Cercopithecidae; genus Rhinopithecus; species Rhinopithecus roxellana. Next base: position 110,431,587 of record NC_044559.1, read on the forward strand.
GATTTAATATCTAAGTCTTATCTGATAAGGCTAATGCTTCTGCCCTGTTTTGCAAGAGTGCCTCAGCTTTATTGGATCTTTGCATTTCCATGTAAATTTTAGAATCAGATTGTCAATATTCACAGAAAAAAAAAGACAAAACAAAAGAAACAAAACAAAACCAATTTTATTGGTATTTCAATTAGAATTATGTTAAATCTACAGTTCAATTTAGGCACAATTGGCATCTTTATCATTGAGTCTTCTAATCTGTAAATATGTTATATATTTTGTCTAGGTATTATTTCAATAGAGTTTTATAACTCTATAAAAGTCTTGAAAGTACCTTTTTTTAGATGTAATCTTAGGTACCTTGTATTTTTATGGTATTATATTTAGATGATTTGCATATTACTCTAAGTAGTTTGTAATCAGTTTTGCTTTATGTAATTTTAGTCTGTATTATTAGATGCTTACTATTTTATAATCGTATCTTCCTGGTAAATTGAACATTTTACCATTATGTAATGACAAACTTTATCTCTACAAATGCTTTTCGCCTTAAAGTCTGTTTTGGCTTTATATTACTAGAGCTACCTGCACTTTCGGTAGGTTATTATTTTCTTGGCATATCTGTCAGCCTTTTGTATGCTTCTGCTTTGGATGTGACTCTTTTGTACAGCATACAGCTAGTTTTAAACTTTGTTCTTAATCTAGTTGGACAATCTTTGTCTTTTAACTGGGGCATTTAGTCCATTTAATTTTATTGTAATCACAAATACATTTGGCTTTATACCTTGTTATTTTATGTTTTATATTTGTCCCTATTTTGTATGTGTTTTTCTCCTTCTTTACATTTTTTCAATTGGTTATTTTTTTTCTCATTCTTTTTTTTTTAATTTCTAAACTCTTGTTTCTATCAAGAAAGTTTAAATTACCTGTATGTGTTTACAGTGGTGAACAATAAAAGTTCTTTGGGCAATTAAATTTCAACTGCCACTCTCTGTCAGTATATAATGCTCTTGTCATCTATTTTAACTCTACCTTGTTTTCTTAATCTTCATAGCACATTATTATTATTGGTACATTTGATTAATATTTGTTTAGCTTTACTTACATATTTACCACTTTATTTGCAATACCTTCTTACATCTCAGACCCTCCATCTGAGATCACTTTCCTTCTACATGAAGTACATGCATTAGAAGTTTCTCTTTTTTTTGAGACAGAGTCTCGCTCTGTCACCCAGGCTGGAGTGCAGTGGCACAATCTTGGCTCACAGCAACCTCTGCCTCCCGGGTTCAAGCAATTTTCCTGCCTCAGCCTCCCGAGTAGCTGGGACTACAGATGCCTGCCACCACTCCTGGCTAATTTTTGTATTCTTAGTAGAGATGAGGTTTCACCATGTCGGCCAGGATGGTCTCAAACTCCTGACCTCAGGTGATCTGCCTGCCTCGGCCTCCCAAAGTGCTGGGATTACAGGCATGAGCCACCGTACCTGGCCTAGAATTTTCTTTAGTGGGGATCTCCTGGAGGCCAACACTTTCAGTTATCACTTGACAGAAAATGTCCTTTGTTTTTGCCACTGTTATTGAAAGATATTTTCTCTAGGTGTAAAATTCTAGATTTATGATACTTTCTCTTTGCACATTGAACATACCATTCCACTGTCTTCTAGATTCCATTGTGATATGGTTTGGCTGTATCCCCACCCAAATCTCATCTCTTTTTTTTTGGTTTTTTTTTTTTGAGATGGAGTTCCGCTCTTGTCGCCCAGGCTGGTGTGCAATGGCAGGATCTCGGCTCACTGCAACCTCTGCCTCCCAGGTTCAAGTGATTCTCCTACCTCATATCCTGAGTAGCTGGGATTACAGGCACGTACCACCACGCCCAGCTAATTTTTGTATTTTTAGTAGAGATGGAGTTTCACCATGTTGGCCAGGATGGTCTGAATCTCTTGACCTTGTGAATCTCCTGCCTCAGACTCCCAAATTGCTGGGATTGCAGGCGTGAGCCACCGCGCCCGGCCCCAAATCTCTTCTTGACTTTCCGTGTGTTATGGGAGGGACCCAGCGAGAGGTAATTCAGTCATGGGGCAGGTCTTTCCCGTGCTATTCTCGTGATAGTGAATAAGTCTCACAAGATCTGAAGGTTATATAAAGGGGATTTCCCTGCATGAGCGCACCTCTTTGGCTGCCGCCTTCCACGTAAGATGTGACTTGCTCCTCCTTGCCTTCCACCATGATTGTGAGACTTTCGCAGCCACGTGGAACTGTAAGTCCAATTAAACCTCTTTCTTTTGTAAAGTCTCCGGTATGTCTTTATCAGCAACATGAAAACAGACTAATACACGTTGTTAGCATGGGAATGTTGCTGTCTCTTTAACTGTGACTTTCTTAACATTAATCTGTCTCTCGTCTTTAGCTGCTTATAAGGTCTCTTTCTTCAGTATTCTGCATTTTTACTATGATGTGTCTAGTTGTGAATTTCTTTTTGTTGATTCTGTTTGAGATTTATCAGGATTCTTGAAAGTTGAGGTCAGTTTGTTTCATCAGTTCTGGAAAGTGTTCAGTTCTTAACTCTGTATTTTGCCATACTCCTATTCTTTTCTGTCTTCTAAAACTCTGACCAAATGAGGTTTTACCTTTTCCCTCTATCCTTCGTATTGCTATTGCTTAGCCTTTATATTTGACATCACTTTGTCTCTCTGAGCTGCATCCTTGATAATATGTTTCATTCTCTCTTTCAATTTATTATTATTTTCACAGCTGTATAATTTTTCTGCTAAAATTGGCCTCTTGACTTTCATTTCAATTATTATATTTATAATTTTTCTAAAAAATAGAAATAAATTTTGTTTGCTTCTTTTTTAAATATGCAAACAAATTATTCGTCATCAAGCTTCTACGTTTTATTTCTTGAAAAATGTTAAACATACTTTTTTATATTCTATGACTGAGAATTTCTATATTTGAAGTTTTAGAGACTCTGGTTCTACTATCTTGTTTATGCTAGCAACTACTCATGATGTATATACAGATTTTTGACAACGAACTGCTCACTTTCCTTGGAACCTTATTTATAAAAATTCTCTGAGGACTCGGCTGAAGAGGAATTTTTCCATAAAAGGTTTAAATGTGCTTCTTTCCATTGCCATGAACACCATTATTCTGGAATTAGTTAAATTAATTTTTTTAGCATATCACTTTTCAGACCACCGTGTGAATTCAGCTGGCAAATGGCATGGGCCAGTAATGGTTAGGAATTCACAGGAGGGTGTTTTTTGTTTGTTTGTTTTGTTTTTGTGTGTGTGTGTGTGTGTGTGTGTGTGTGTGTGTGTGTGGTGTGTGTGTGTTTTGAGACGGAGTCTCGCTCTGTCGCCCTGGCTGGAGTGCAGTGGTGTGATCTCCGCTCACTGCAAGCTCCACCTCACGGGTTCATGCCATTCACCTGCCTCAGCCTCCAGAGTAGCAGGGACTACAAGTACCCTCCACCACGCCAGGCTAAGTTTTTGTATTTTTAGTAGAGATGGGGTTTCACTGTGTTAGCCAGGATGATCTCAATCTCCTGACCTCGTGATCCGCCCGCCTTGGCCTCCCAAAGTGCTGGAATTACAGGCATGAGCCACCGCGCCCAGCCAAGGAGGGTTTTTTTTTTAATGGTGTTCAACTAGTTGCCAACCTTAGAAGCAGGCATTTTCCTTGCAAACTGCTTGGGGGAGCCTCACTTGAGGTAGTATTTTACCTTTACTCTGGTTATAGCATTACAGTCCCACACGTACAGTGGGGTGGGAGTGTCTTGTTAAATTCCACACCTTAGGTGGACCCTGAGTTGTATCCTGTCCTCCCAAGTCATAGGAACCTTTGACAACTCATGCACATATTCAGTAAGTTTGGCAAATGCCTTCAAAGTGAATGAGAGCTCCAGGGTGGAAGTCCTGGGTTTCCATCTTCTCTTGGTCTAGGACCTGAGTATTCCTATATGCCTGCTTGCTTTATTTATTTATTTATTTTTGAGACAAGGTCTTACTCTTTCACCCAGGCTAGAGTGCAGTGGCACAATCACTGCTCACTGCAGCCTCGACCTCTTGGGTTCAAGTCATTCTCCCGCCTCAGCTCCCCTAGCCCCTCAAGTAACTGGGACTACAGGCATGTGCCACCACACCTGGCTAACTTTTGTAGTTTTTGTAGAGATGAGGTTTTGCCATGTTACCCAGTCTGGTCTCAAACTCCTGGACTCAAACGATCCTCCCACCTCGACCTCCCAAAATGCTGGGATTACAGGTGTGAGCCACCTTGCCTGGCCCCTGCTTTCTTCATCAGCTTACAGCAACATTGAAAAGTATAAGAAATGAAAGTCTTATTTGTATTTAAGTTCTATGTCTGTGTTTTATTCACAAGTAGTCTTTCCATACCACATCCAAAAGTCCTTTGCATTTCATTTCAGCCTATTCAATTCCAGAGTCATTTGTCTACATTTCCTTGAATCCATATATTCTTATACTCCATTGTCCCAGCCAAAAGGCTTAAGGAGATTTTCATCTAGATCTCATAATACATCATTTCTAGAAGTATATGCTTCCTTTAATTTCAGGAAACTTTTCTTTAACTTGGGAATTAGGACACCATTGCTGTAGCTTCTAGTAACTGGGAGGTGGTGGGGACGCCCTTGTGGCTTCCAAACAGTTGCCAGTAGTAAGTCTCAATTGTAGGGACAACCAAAAGGAAGTAGAGTCAGAAGAGATACTAAGGAAAATAGTTTTCTTAAATTTTCTTTCAAAGTGGGCTGAAGAAGAAAGAGACTCTATCCCATTGGAATAAAGAAAAGGATTTTCCCAGCCATATTTGAGCAAATAAGTGACAAGCATAGTTTCCATATCTTGGTCAACTAAAGGCTAAAGAACATTAACATCCATTTGATTTGACTATTATTTCCTCCTGATAACACAGCACATACCTTTTGTGTCTTTCAGAAAGTAAAACCCTTATTAGTGCAATCTAGAACAACTGTAACAGGGACATCCTCTTCAAGTCATTGTACATCTTCAGTAAGTACCTTATTTCTCTCTCTCAAATATTTACTGAGTTAATATTATTCAACTTAAGTAATGAAAATTTTTGGTTCACTTACAGATAGACAGTAAGCATGTGGATGTAGTCAGTGATCAGGCATCCCTTCAACTTTCACCAAAAGGTAAGAATCTTTTTTGTTGGAAATGAAGTTCACACCAGAATGGCTACTTAGTCTAGATTAACTTTACTTTTCTTTTGTACCCTGAGGTATTTGGTATTCTGGGCGAATGCATGACTTTTTTCAGCCAATTTATAAAATTATTGCACAGATAAACTGAATAAAAGAATACTAATATATACTTCTGACTACTGATCACTGCTAATTGAAAATAAGTCTATGCAAGTCCCAATGGCTCTTGCCTGTAATACTAGCACTTTTGGAGGCTGAGGGAGGATCACTTGAAACCAGGAGTTTGAGATCAACCTAGGCAACATCTAAGACTCTACCTCTACAATAAAAAAAAAAAAAAAAAAAAAAATTATCCAGGCGTGGTGGCATGCACCTGTAGTCCCAGCTACTCAGGAGGCTGAGGATTTGCTTGAGCCCAGGAGGTCAAGGCTGCAGTGAGCCAAGATCATGCCACTGTACTCCAGCCTGGGTGACAGAGTGAGACCCTGTCTTTAAATTAAAAAAAAAAAAAAAAAAAAATTAGTTTTACTTCAAAACCAGACACTGCCTTAGTTGGAATCTCATTTCTTTTTTTAAGTTAAACTGCCAACAAACCTGAAGCTCCTGTTAAATTTCTGTTTTTTTCCAACTTAATAATTACAAGAAGAGTAGACTGGGCCTGGTGGCTCACACCTGTAATCCCAGCACTTTGGGATGCTTGAGTCCAGGAGCTTTAGACCAGCCTGGGCAACCTGGCTGTCTCACCCTCCTGAGTAGTTGGGACAACAGGTGCATACCACCATGCCCAGCTGATTTTTGTTTGTTTGGTTGATTGGTGGTTTTGTCATGTTGCCCAGTCTGAAATTATTTCTAAAGCATCTTAGTGTACTCACATTTTATGTAAACATATTGATTAATGAATTTAGTTGGCTTGAAATTTTTTTTAACTTTAGATTCCAGGGGTACATGTGCAGATTTGCTGTGTAGATGTATTGCATGATGCTGAGGTTTGGGCTTTGATGGAATTCATCACCCAATTAGTGAACTAGTAATTAGTTGTATGGGATAGGAAGTTTTTCCACCCTTGCCTCCCTCCCTCCCTCCTTTTGGAGACCCCGGTGTCTGTTATTCCCATCTTTATGTCCCTGTGTACCCAATGTTTAGCTCTTATAAGTGAGAACATGTGGTGTTTGGTTTTCTACTTCTATATTAATTCATTTATGGCCTGCAATTTTAGTTAGGAAGTTTAATTGACCATAGAATTCCAGTCCCTAAAAATTCAATTGAGGATTTTGCATTGAAAACTGACTTTCCCTAGCCAAGAAAACCATTTTGCAAAGGTCCCCTTGAAGTGACACAAATAAATTTTGATGGCCACATGACACATAAGGCAGCCCCACTGAAACAAACACTGTCACTCCCTTTTCTAAGCCCTGAAAATGCGAAATGTAGAGTTACTGCCACTCTTGTCTACTGAAAATCCTCCTAAAATCTATTAGCTCACGTTTTTGCCTTACTAATAAAATTGAATATAAATATGTTTTATGATCCATAATTTTACAGTGTGCTATAAGACTCATCATTCTGAATATTAATCAGCATTATAGAGGAGGCATAAGATAAAATGCTCACACCAGAAGCCTGTGGACATAACCATGAAATTTCCTCGTATTCAATCTCAGATACAGCTTTGACATGTAATGTTCTTCCCTCTAAAGATAGTTTTGGGAAATAATCCAGTTAACAAAAATTTCTTGTTAATTGGTTCCAGTTAATCCAAAATTTACTAGAAATAAATTTCCTATTTTTACTGAATAAAAACAACTAAATGAATGTTAAGAAGAAAGCTGAATTACTGATTTTCTAATTTGGGGAGTAAATGAATCTTCTCTTTAGAAAGCACGATCTTTAGTGGTAATGCCTTGCAGATGGCTTTCAGGCTGGACATTTAAAGGACCAAAATAGCTTTGCACAGTGGCAATATTGCAGTCAATAAGGTTTATCTGAGGTGCGATTATTGCTAATAAAAGGGCCAAATTAGCTAAGATTATGGCTAATCTTCACCAAACAAGTTATTCCGAGCTCCCAAAGTACTTTACAAGGTTGAGTACCCTCTTCAGACTCCCAGGAAATAATTTAATACATTATTAATGCTTTCAAGCACTAATTAAAAAATATCTATTAAAGAGGTATTAGGTATTGATATGGTTTGGATTTGTGTCTCTGCCCAAATCTTATGTCGAATTGGAGAAGGGGCCTGGTGGGAGGTGATTGGATTAGGGAGCTGATTTCCCCCATGCTGTTCTCATGATAGTAAGTTCTCATGAGATCTGATGGTTTAAAAGTGTGTAGCACTTCGCTGTCTCTCTCTCTCCTGTTCCTCCATTGTAAGACGTGCTTACTTCCCCTTCCGCCATGATTGTAAGTTTCCTGAGGCCTCCTAGCCATGCTTCCTGTTAAGTCTGTGAAACTAAGTCAACTAAACCTCTTTTCTCCATGAGTTAGCCAGTCTCCGGTAGTTCTTTATAGCAGTGTGAGAATGGACTAAGGCAGGTACATAAAATATAAGGGGTTACTATAACCTGTTTGGTAACAGATCCCAAACTGAACACTTTAAAGTTAAAATCCATTCCATTTTTAAATATGTAAATAGGATAGGAATATTTAAAATATCCTGTGGAAAGTTATCCTTTCTGTTACAGAATCCTCAGTGTTGGCATCAAAGGTTGAGCTTCTTAGGCTATACTTTCACACCACAAAACACTTTGTGAAATTGCATATAACTAGCATTCAGTGGATATATGTAATTTTCTAAATGCCTTTCACATTTTTACTGTAATCCTCACAAAAACCCTGAGATAGGTACTCTTGCTTTCCCCCATTTTACAGATAAGACCATTGAATACAGAGAGGTTTGTAAACTGGTAGGTTTATATTGCAAATAAGTGGAGCAGCTGGATTCAAATCCAGTTTAGGCTAAGGGTACCTGCTAATCCCCACTCAATTATTTTCACCTGCCCCAAGATTCATGCATGACAACACGGAAAATATCTCATTTGCAACAAAACACAGTGGGGAAAATCCATGGTGTAACAGAGAGAACCTGGACTTCGGAGGCTGACAGACTGCTTCCAAGCTCAGGTGACTACTTACTCACTGGTGCCTTCGTCTTAGTGCTCCCTGTTGTGTAAAACAGACATGGCAACCCCACCTCTTAGGTTTGTTATGAGGATGAAATGAGATCATATATGTGACATGCCTAGCTAATTCTTCTCTCTGCCTGTCCTCTTGAGCTGTTCATAGTATAATCCCAAACTAAAGCCTTGCAAATCTGTATTTTAATCCCCCCATGAAAGTAATGATGCCCTAAACAGTAGGCTAATAAATTAAAACAGCTAATCTCTACTGCTTTTTTTTTTTTCCTCTTGAGATGGGGTATTGCTCTGTCATCCAGGCTAGAGTGCAGTGGTCCAGTCATAGCTCACGGCAGTCTCAATCTCCTGGGCCCAGGTGATCCTTCTGCCTCAGCCTTCTGAGTAGTAGCTGGAACTACAGGCACACACCACCACATCAAGCTAATTTCTTTATTTTTTGTAGAGACAGGGTCTCACTATGTTGCCCAGACTGGTCTCAAACTCCTGGGCTCAAGCTATCCTGCTGCCATACATACCCTTTCAAAGTGCTGGTGATTACAGGCATGAGCCACTGTGCCCAGTCTCCTCAGCTTCTGTAATAGCTGATTTTCTACCAGGCATAAGTAAAAAATAAAATCTAGCAATAGTATCAAAACATACAGTATATATTTTGAAAAGAGTAAAGTAAAATATAAAATTTAATTTAAAACAATGTCATATCAGGTGATATGTCCTTCCTAGACCAGTTGAAAATGACTTTTTGTTATGTTGCAAGTTCTAAAAATTCTAAACAGAACGAGAAAGTCAAGTGGTGCATGCAACATAGAAAGTTTAAGAGACAAATAAATCCTTGTTACTCTAAGGGGATTAAGAAAATGAGGTACAATACTATCTGCAACATTTCAAAGCAGTTTTTATGCAGTAGTAATTATCCAAGAGAGCACAGGTAACATTATTAATTTGTTTGCTACTTACTTGTGATAAAGTGTGGGATCTGAGCTACCTATTGTGTACTGTGCACTGCCACAGATTTTATGTACTCAAGAAGACCTTTCTCACAGTCCAGTAATTAGGTGCTATTGACATTGTAATCTTTGGAAATGTTCTTAATGAGCCCAAAAGACACGAATCTTATAGATAAAACCTCAAAGTAACAGTGACTCTTTAAGTGGCTTGTCAGGAAGAGAAAGCTCAAACATCAGTATCTGAAACACAGGAGAAACCCAAATTTAAACCTAGATTACATTGTGTTGTTAATTCTCTGAGACTTCTAGGGAAGAAACATCCAGGGGGTGATCTGAAAAGGATTTTAAAAGACAGAACAATCGTAATGTATTAGATATAATTTAAAATCTTCCTTTTTACTCTTTGAAGCTTTGGACCCAAGATGTATTTTCAATAAGTGTATTCTGCACTGATTTATAAAAATGAATATTGTTTGAAAGTGAAGTTCAGTTGTCCCTGTTGTTTTAAATACAAAAACAAGTTTCAAAATCATGTAAGAAATTGGAAGTTAGATAAGAAATAAAAAGAAGGTTCAGGCATAAGTGTTAGCATTGGTTTATATATTGTTTCTAGATTGTCAGCTATAATTGATATAATTTGTTAAGGTTTTCAGATTCATATTCAAGTGCATATTTTTTAATATTACAATGTATATCCAAACAGTATATTTCACATAGAATTGATGGCCATAAAAATGTTAGGAAGAGTTAATCAATGAATTGTGAGTTAAGTACCAGGACTAACCTGATTTACTAAATATAATGTATTACAGGGTCTGTAAATGTTAATGTCACTGCCACCAACTTTTCCATTACTTTCCTTATTGCCATCAGTTACCTATTATTCAAATTTTATATTTCAAGGTTGTGCATGTCATCTTTGTCTTTGAGAATTGAGCTAATTCTCAACGACCTTTTCCTGGGAATTTCCCTTGCTTTTTATACATTTAGAGATATTTTCTATTAATACTTGAGACATATACTTTTAGCATACTAGATGATAAATTAAAACCTGGGGCTGGGCGTGGTGGCTCACACCTGTAATCCCAATACTTTGGGAGGCCAAGGCAGGTGGATCTGTTGTGCTCAGGAGTTTGAGAACGACCTGAGCAACATGGGGAAGCCCCGTCTCTACAAAAAAAAAAAAAAAGAAAAAAGAAAAAAAGAAAAAAAAAGGCTGGTGTAGTGATGTGCACCCATAGTCCCAGCTACTAGGGAAGCTGAGGTGGGAAGATCACCTGAGCCCAGGGAGGTGGAGGCTGCAGTGAGCCATGATGGTGCCACTGCACTTCAGCCTGGGCAACAAAGACCCTGTCTCAAAACAAACAAACAAATAAAAACCTGGAAGATCAGCAGCCTGTCTCTCAATTTTTCCTTCCAAATACAGTGAATTCCCAATGGTATAGAAATTGGTTAGGATGACCAACTGCATTAGAAAAGTGAAGACAAAAAAAGAGGCTCTCTCTCTAACTCAGGCTCTGTCCCCAGGTCAGATTGGGATTGAAAAATGTTAGAAATGAAAAGGGAAGGCAACCCATATGCTTTGAAAATACAGTGTTAATCTTTGAAATAAATAGGCAGGTAATTACTTTGAATTTGCAAGATCATAAAAATTTAGTAGAAAAAAGGTTAGACTAATACATATTAAAATGTCCTTTATTAATTTGGTGGACTGTCTTATTTCAGTCTAGTGATGTTTTTAAGCATACATAGACAATATTTCATTTAATAAATACCACTGATCACATTCCTTATCACACCCACACCTAGTGCTTGAAGCTCTCTAAAGCACAAGGCAGGAGACAAGAATGTTTCTGGTGTGTGTCGTTAGTCCGGTTAAGCCATGAGTTGGATTCCAGCAGCGTCTCTACCCTGTGACAATGATTTCATCCCAAACCTTGCTGCCTGGTTGCAGGCTGATATTATGGTCATTTAAGAGGCATTATAAACCATATAAGCCATTAGGGTAGTAGCAAAATACTGAGAAAGGGTTTAATTAGTACAGCGATGAGTGGGTATTAACTTTTTAATTTAGGAATGAGTCTGCTGGCACAATGTTACAGGATATTACACATGGATTCATGCAAATCTATGGGCTTACCGAGGGTACCCTTAACTGAGTTTGACATGGCATCTTTGTATATGAAAGGTGTCATATTAATATTCCTCTCAGCTGCTGGAACCCCCAGTTTGGAAATTGAAGGAATAAACTGAGATCAGAAGAGTGGTATTTATGAAGCGTCGACTTCTGCAAATGTCACTGGGTTTCAGTCTTTAGCTTATCGCGTTCCTGGCTTGTTCAACTTCTTTAATCAAAGTTCCCCATCTTCAAATAAACAATCACATGGGAAAAAGGACGTTACAGAAAGGAAGTATTTTGTCCACTATTAAATTCTACACAAATGTAAGCTAGAGTTGATCCAAAAACGATGACATAATTTTATTTATAGACATAATTAATGTAGAAATTTTTTATTAGGAAATATTTCAGATATTCATGGAATACAGAGAATTATATGTTGAACATTACCTGGCTCTATTAGATTTTGCCATGCTTGAGTCATAAAAGTAAGACAGTGAAAACTGAGTTGATACAATTCCTCCTTCTCTACCCAGAGGTAACCACTGCCTTGATTATAGAGTTTGTCAATCATACGTATTTTATATCACTACACACACACACACACTCTCATATGTATACATGTACAAACAATTTATAACATCATTTGACATGTTTTCAAACATTATATCCATGATGGTGGAAGTATGTGTTCTTAATTTTTACCTATAAATGTTTTTGAAATTTATGTACAGTATTTTGCTGTATGTAGCTTGAGTTCATTTATTTTACCTGCTGTATAGTGTATTCCATTGTGTAATATGAATATTCTACAACATATTCATTCTGCCATTGATGGGAATTCAGAAGATTTTCAGTTTATTAGATTCACAAATAGCTGCTATTTCTCATAGTGTACATAGCAAGAGGTTCACTAAATACCTAGAAGAGGAGCTGCTGAGTTCTAGTAACTTTACTAGATAGTGTCAGAATATGCTAATAAATGGTTACACTACTTTACAAACATATCAGTAGGTTATGAGTTTGTATTGTTCCATTTTCCTACTCACACTTGGAGTTGCCATATTTTTAATTTTTGTTGTTCTGAAGGATGTGAAATTGCATTTTATTCTTTTTTTGAAATTCCCTGATAACTAATAAGAATAATTTTTATATGTTTATTAGCCATTTTAGTTTCCTCTTCTATGAATTGCTTGGTGCTAGAAGTAGATGATTTTTCTATAATTGGGTGTTTCTTTTTTATAGGAGTCTATACATTCTGAACATTATCTCTTTGTTAGTTTCACACTTCATAAATATCTTCTTCCTGTCTGTGGCATGTCTTTTAACTTTGCTTTTGATGTCTAGTTGAATCAAATTTTTAAAAAGCTTTTATGTAGTAATATTTTTAGTATTTTAATTTATGAATTGTTCTTTGATTACCTTTCCTAGAAAAAAAATCTCCTACTCTGAGCTTATAGAAACAATCCCACATTGTCTTCTAAAACTATTACCAATTTGATTTTCACACTTAGGCCTTTGAAAGCACCAGAATTAATTTTTTTTATTATACTTTAAGTTCTGGGGTACATGTGCAAAATGTGCAGTTTTGTCACATAGGTATACATGTGCCATGGTGGTTTTCTGTACCCATCAGCCCATCACCTACATTAGGTACTTCTCCTAATGCTATCCATCCCCAAGCCCCCCACCCCCTGACAGGCCCCTGTGTGTGATGTTCCCCTCCCTGTGTCCATGTGTTCTCATTGTTCAACTCCCACTTATGAGTGAGAACATGTGGTGTTTGATTTTCTGTTCCTGTGTTAGTTTGCTGAGAATGATGGTTTCCAGCTTCATCTGTGTCCCTGCAAAGGACATGAACTCATCCTTTTTTATGGCTGCATAGTACTCCATGGTATATATGAGCCACATTTTCTTTATCTAGTCTATTATTGATGGACATTTGGGTTGGTTCCAAGTCTTTGCTGTTGTGAATAGTGCTGCAATAAACGTACATGTGCGTATGTTTATAGTAGAATGATTTATAATCCTTTGGGTATATACCGAGTAATAGGATTGCTGGGTCAAATGGTATTTCTAGTTCCAAATCCTTGAGGAATTGCCACACAGAATTAATTTTTGTAGATGATGTAGTTTTGGAGTCTTTTGTTGCAATAGAATAGCTGATTATCATATCATCATTTATCCTCCCTTTCCTGCCCCCTTCCCTTTTGTAATGCTACCTCTGACATATGCCAAGTCTCCGTGTTGGTAGGAGCTTTTCCTAGGATCTTCATTCTGTGCAAATTACCTCCTTGTCTTTTCTACTCAAGTTCCATGAAAAGACTGTTGGTATTTTGATATAAAGATTGATCTGGGAGAATTAACATTTTTATGATATTGAATCCTTCCAGCTATGAATACATCACAACTTTCCATTGATTTGGAGCCTCCTGTATATTTTAAAATTATGTTTTACACTGTCTTCGTAAAAGGTCTACATGTCTTTTATTGAATTTATTCCTGAGTCACTTATAAGTAAATTATACTTTTTGTTGCTACTATGAAAGGAATCATTTTTCTATGATCATTCTAAGTGTCTATTATTATTGACTATTTTTATGCTTTTGATCTTATGTTTAACAAACTTGCTGAACTCTATGGGCCTTATAGCTGAAAATTTTCTTATTTATATTTGGACAATCACATCATCTATAATTTGAAAGACTTGTCTCTTGTATGTACTTTTTTTTTTCTTTTCTTAATGCACTGGCTAGAATTTCCAGTATTGTAATAGAGCAGTCGGTGGCATCCTTTTTTGGTTTCTGTCTCTAATAGGATAATTTCTAAAGTGTCATCATGAAGTATGATGTTTATTGTAGGTTTGTCATAGCTATTCTTTAATCATGTCACTAAAGTTCTCTTCTGTAGCAGGCGCTGAAAGTTTTTATAACAAATTGATGGCTAAGCTTTACCTGGTTTTCCCCCCTTTACCTATTAAGCTGATAATTGTGATCATTCTCCTTTTATCTGTTAATGTTGAAATATATTAATACATTTTCTCATGTTAAATTTTACTTATATTTCTTAACTTTTGTGTTTATAATTAATTTTAATTTTCTGGTCTTTTATGTAGAATTTTTCTTCTGAGTTTGGTCTATAATTTTTTCCCCTGAATTCCCATTATCTAGTTTGGATATAAAGGCTATACTCGACTCAGTAGGAAGGATTAGATTCTTCTACCTCTTCTTTCAGATGATTAAAGTTAGTATATAATAGGTATCTCAGCTGAGCGTGGTGGCTCAGGCCTGTAATCCCAGCACTTTGGGAGACAGAGGCAGGTGGATCATGAGGTCAGGAGTTTGAGACCAGACTGACCAACATGTTGAAACGCTGTCTCTACTAAAAATACAAAAATTAGCTGGGTGTGGTGGTGCACACCTGTAATCCCAGCTACTCAGGAGGCTGAGGCAGGAGAATTGCTTGAACTCAGGAGGCAGAGGCTGCAGTGAGCTGTGATCATGCCACTGCACTCTAACCTGGGCAACAGAGTGAGACTCTGTCTCAAAAAAAAAAAAAAAAAAAAAAAAGATATCTCTTCTTTGATGGTGTGAAAAATTTGTCAAACTGGACCTAGTGTCCTTTGTGAAGGTGAGAGATATTTTCGAATACAAATTTAGTTTCTTTAATAGCTGTTAGTGTTCTTTTTTTTTTATTGAGTCAATTGCACCAACATTTTTTCTAGGCAATCCATTTGATCTAGGTTTTCAAATACATTGAAATAAACTTGTTCATTGTATTCTCCCATTAATTCTAAAATATCTGTAATTATGCCCCTTTTCTGCCCCTGATGTTTTCTTTTTTCTGAGACAGAGTCTTGGTCTGTTGGCCAGTCTTGGTCTGTTGTATTGTATGCGTACAGTGGCAAGATCTCAGCTCACTGCAATCTCCGCCTCCCAGGTTCAAGTGACTCTCCTGCCTCAGCCTCTCAAAGTGCTGGGATTACAGGCTTGAGCCACTGCACCCAGCCTCTCCCTGATGTTGTTTTATGTATTTACCATATGTTTGTTCTTAATACTGTCAAAGTGTTACATAATTTTTAGTCTTTTCTAAAGTGTTAATTTTTGGTTTATTAATTTGCTCTACTTTTTTTTGGTTGTTGGATTTTTGTGTTTCTCTGCTGTTTCCTTCTATTTTTAAAAGATATTTCTGTTTTTTCCTCTAGCTTACTCATTTTTATTACATATTAATAAATGCCTTTATGACTCTAAAAATGCTTTCGTTGCATCCGGTAAATTTTGACAGCACTTTCACTGTTGCTTGACTCTAAATATTTTATTCCATCATGATTGTCTCTTTAACACAGAGAGTTTTAAATATGCTTTGTTGAGATTGCTTTACCTTTAATTAATGACTCCTAAGTTCCTTGTAACGTTTCTATTAGCTCATCTTACTAATTTGGCAGTTCAGACATTCTTTATTCGTCTAATTTATTGTATGCGTAATCTCTTATGTTTTCTGAAAGAGAAATATAAAAACATCTCTCTATGACTGAAGATTGATCAGTTTCTCTTAGTAATTCTGTCAGTTTTTTGTTATACATTTTAAGGCTATGTTAAATGCTTCCTAATTTGTCATATTTTTTCTCGTGGATTGTTGCATGCACTGGCCTCTTTAACCCTGGTGTGGCCGGGTATGGTGGTACACGCCTGTAATCCCAGCGACTCAGGAGGCTGAGGCAGGAATGTCTTTGATGTCTTAAATTCTATTGTATCTTATATCAATAACATTATAATAGTTTTTGTATTAGTAATATTTGCATTGTATTTTTTCATTTTTTTCAATATTTTTATGATTCTTTATATTGGATTTTTCTCTTTTAAGCAACTTAAAATGATACCTTTTTTCTTTTTAGTTCTCTTTGATAATAGCTACTTTTTAACAGGAGAGTTTATTGTTTACAGTCGTGATTATTGATATATTTGGACTTATTTTTATTACCTTATCTTTGTATTTTCTGATATTTTGCTTTACTTTCTATTCTTTCTTGCTTTCTTTTAGGTTGATAACATTTTCTGTATTTTATTGTTTCCCCCGTGCTGATTTGAAAGCTGAAAGCTGTGTTTCTTTTCTTTTATTGTATATGTTTATATATGCATATGTTTTAATATATGTGTATGTTTAGAAGTATCATTACTTCAATAATTTGCTTTGTGAGGGCCTGTTTATGGTAAATTCTGTTTGCCTTAAATTTTACCTCACTCTTGATGGTAATTTAGCAAGGCCTGAAATTCTAGGTTGGCAGTTATTCTTTCCTCCACATTTTCTTATTGTATCATCACCATTGAGCCTCTACTTGGGATTATAAGAAGTCTGGTGTCAATTTTCCAATCATTTGTAGTTATTTAATGTTTTCTTTATAGTGTTCAATGTATTCAATGATGTATTTATCTTTGTCAGTATTCATGATGAAATTTTGATCTGATGATTCATGTATTTCTTTACTTCTAGAAATTTCTCAGCTACTACCTTTTCAAATATTTCTTGTACATTTTCTATGCTTCTATATTTCTTCTGAAGCACCTCTCAATCTGTTTTCCATGCCTCCAATCTACGTTTTCTAATTTTTCTTGGTTGTGCGTATGGGTGAATTCTTTAATAGTACCTTCCAACTTTCAAATTCTCTCTTCAGCTATGCCAGTTTATCCCATGTTTTAGTGTTTAATTTTAGTGACTCTTTTATTTCCAGAAATTTTAATTGGTTCTTTTTCAAAGCCACTGTTCTTGTTTTACTCTGGACTATCTTGTATCATAATTTGTTTTTCCCTTTTTATGATAATTATCATTAAACATGAGCTCTTTGAACATACTAAGCATAAGTTTTAAAATCTTTGTCATACTGTTTCATCAACTTAAATTTACCTGGAGTGAATTCATGTTCTGACAGCTTATCTTGCTTTTGTCTTGCCTAGGGTTCTATCCTGTTTATTTTGGAACTTAGGTTTGCATGGTCAAGTCTGTCTGTCTCTCTCTCCCTCTCAATTCAGTATTTCCTGAATATAATTCTGTGACTGCTTCTTGTGCCTCTCTCACTCCCAGTTTACAGCCAGTTCTTAATAAGTTTTGGGGTGCCTACTTTGCTGTGACATGAAGGGTCCTGAAGACTCCAAGCCAGCAGGTGGTCTAGCTCAGTTCCTCTGCATGAAGTGAGTCTGTGCCCTCTAACCTTCCCAGGCTCATAGCTTACTACAAAGCCATAGCCCAGGTTAAAAACTTGTTGTTGTTGTTGTTGTTGTTGTTGTTTCTCAACTTTCTTTCATTAAAGCTTCTGCCTTCAAGAGTGAATTTGTTCTTCCACACAGCATGAAGCACATTTAGCTTCTGTTACCAAATACAAGCTTTATTCTTGACCATCAGGATGGGTTTCTGCAACTGAAACAAAGAGACCTGTGGTTTGGGCTATGTATTCCTTCATTAAGGCTGCCATAACAAACTACCACAAACCAGGTGGCTTCAACCACAGAAATTAATATTCTCACAGTTCTGGAGGCTGGAAGTCTGCAACCAAGGCGAAGTTTGTTTATTCTGAGGACTGCAAGGGAGAATCTGTCCTGTGACTGTCTCCTAGCTTCTGGTAGCCCTGAGTTTCCTTTACTTGTAGATGACATTCTCCCTGTGTCTTCGCATTGCCTTCCCTCTATCTACCTCTCTACTTTCAAATTCCTTCTTTTTATAAGGACACAGACATATTGGGTTAAGGTCCACCCTAATGACTTCATCTTAATTTGGTCATCTGCAAAGACCCTATTTCTAAATAAGCTCACATTTATAGGTACTGGAGGTTAGGACTTCAGCATCTTTAGGGAGACACAATTCAATTCCTAATAGGCTGGCTCGTTACTTCACATTTCATTACAAGAGACATGTTTATCTTGTTCTCCCAGTGTGTCTTTTTGTTTTTCTTTTTAAATTTTATCTATCAGGCCCATATGGAGTCCTAAATCATGAATTCACTATACCATTGTTCTCTCTTCTTCCCCCACCAAAAAAATCCTACGGGTTCAAATCAGTTCTCTTCATGTTCTGGATGAAAGAACCTTCATTTGATTTCTACCTTATTTTATGTATTTTAAGAACACTTTACCTTTGTAAACAACTGCACAGTTATTGTTATCCCATGTATTGAAAGCATACATTAAGTATCAGTCATTTTTTTAAAGAACACTTTTAAAGTCTCAGTTTTATCTTTGTAGAAGTCTTTTCCTTGTGTATCCTGTCTGTGACCTAGGCAGTAAGTTGCCTTCTCTGGAAAAGCATGTGTTACAATGCTTTTGAATTGTTGAATTGTGATCCCTCCCATACACACACACCACCTCACAAAAATATGTTGAGACTTTAACCCCAGGCTCTTATGAATGTAATCTTATTTAGAAGTAGAGTCTCTGCAGATATAGTTAAGCCAAGGTCTTCTAGGTAAACTCAATTCAGTATAACTAGTGTCAAAGAGGAACACATCCTGTGAAGACAGAGACTCACAGGGAGACACCATGTGATGGCAGAGACAGAGATTGGAGTGATGCAACCACAGGCCAAGGAATGACAAGGATTGGTGGCCATGACCTGAAGCTAGGAGGAGGCAAGGAAGGATTCCACCCAGGGTCTCAGGGGAAGGCATGGCCCTACAAATTTTGGACACCTTGATTTTGAACTTCTAGCCTCCAGAACTGTGAGACAATTCATTTCTGTTGGTTTCAGCCACCCAGTTTGTGCTACTTTGTTATGGCAGCTCTAGCAAGCAAATACAAGGTGATGATTTAATAACTTCTATGGCATCACATCAAATAATTGATACCCACTATTCCAAATGAGTTCAGTGGCAGTACGTTTTCAGTTTCTATTAAGACTTAGGTAAGGAGTTCTGCCATTCAGTGCCCACCATAAAAGAGATACGTTCCCTTGATCAGTTAGAAAGCTACTTCTTTCAAGCTTCAACATATGTTCTAGCATTAAGGAATCAAATGTGACAAGGCTTGTATATAAGTGTGCCTGCCACTTTCCTGGCCATTAGCAAGTGATCTATATATGTTTGATAAAACTGAGTCTGAGGCCAGTCATGGTGGCTCACACCTGTAATCCTCCCAACACTTTGGGAGGCCGAGCTGGGTGGATCACTTGAGGCCAGGAGTTCAAGACCAGCCTGTCCAACATGGTGAAACCCCATCTCTACTAAAAATACAAAAATTAGCCAGGCATGGTGGCAGGCGTCTGTGGTCCCAGCTACTTGGGAAGCTGAGGTGGGTGGATCACTTGAACCCAGGCGGTAGAGGTTACAGTGAGTCAAGATCACACCACAGCATTCCAGCCTACGTGACAGGGCAAGATTTCGCCTCGAAAAGGAAAAAAAAAAAAAAACTGAGTCTGAGGTTAACTTCATTTAGACTCCTGATTTCATGAACTTAGGTTATGGTCTCACAATATCCCTATTTGTCCTGGAGAACACCACCATGTCCAGTACTCTCTTCCATAAACATGCCCATGCCTCCTTTTCTTACTCTCTCATTTGCTTCGTCTGCAAGCAGGTGCCCTCTGCCCCCCTTCCCTTTGATGTGAACCTGCCTGAGGGAAATCAGAACCTGCTTGCTACCCTTCTCTGGCTCCAGTTTCCTCCACTTTCCTCCTGGCTTCATTGCCCTCTGGCACTGCCATCCACTGGGTCACCAGAATCTGTCAAATGGCAAATACAATTTCTAGTCCTCATCTCACTTGACCTCACCCCAGGATTTTGTTACTGCTAAGCATTCCTTAATTTTTTTTTTTTTTTTTTTTTTTTTTTTTTTTTTTTTTTTTTTTTTTGCCAAGATCTGGCTGTATTGCCCAAGCTGGAGTGCAGTGGCGCAATCTCGGCTCACTGCAACCTCCACCTCCTGGGCTAAAGTGATCCTCCCACTTCAGCCTCCCAAGTAGCTGGGACCACAGGTGTGCACCACCACACCCAGTAAGTTTTTGAATTTTTGGTAGAGACAAGGTTTCGCCATGTTGCCCAGGCTGATCTCGGGCTCCTGAGCTCAAGCAATCCACATGCCTCGGCCTCCCAAAGTGCTGGGATTACAGGCGTGAGCCACTGTGCCTGGCCCCTTAAATGTTTTGTGAATAGCTCTATTGAGATATAATTGACAAATAAAAATTATTTATACTTAAGTGAAATGATCACCACAGACAAGCTAACTGGCATATTTATAATTTCACCATTTTCTTCCTCTCCCTTTCTTTTTCCTTCATCCTTCTCTCTCCTCCTCCTTTTATGATGAGAACACTTAAGAGCTACCTACCCTCTTAGCGAATTTCAAGTATACAATACAGTATTGTTAACTATAGTTACTCTGCTGTACATTAGATCTTCAGAATTTATTCATCTCACATAACTGAAACGTTGTATCCTTCACCTTAATTCTCAAAACACTCTCCTCTTGACTTCCAAGACATCAACCTGTCCTGGTTCTCCTCCTCCTATTCAGAGTGCCCTTCTCAGTCTCTCCTGGTTGATCAATTTTGCCCCAGCTCTGTGTCTTCAGTGTTGAGGTTGCTAAGGATTTTATATTTCGCTTCACTTTTTCACAGTTATTTCCTGCTGAATCCTTCAGCAGATCTCTATGGCTTTCAAGATAAAATCAAGTTCTTCAGTTTAGCCTACAAGACCATTCATAACCCCTGCCTCTCCCTTATGTGAGCTTTCTAACCTAGTGGTCACAAATGACTTGCAGTTCCCTGCTGTTTCATGCTGTCCCAAGGACATGTTCCTGCCCACATGCCTTCATCTAGGTGGTGGGTCTTCTGCCTGGTCTCGCTGAGCTTCTGTGTTCAGCTGGTCATTGATGGCCTTATGCCGGCTGTCTGCTGGGGTGACAGGGGTAACCAGACCTCATGTCTCTCATTATCAAGTAAGCTAAGTCAGGCTTGCTTTCATGATGGTCTCAGGGTTCTCCAGAACAGCAAGAGAGCAGGCTCCAATGCACAGGATTGTTCAAGTCTCTGCTGGGGTCACATTTGTTCTTGTCCCATTAGCCAGAGCAAGTCACAGAGCCAAGACCAGAGTCAATGTGTGAGGGAACTGCAAAGGCTGTGGGTAATAAGTGGAACACACTACTTAGCCTTCTAGGTTTTACCTTCTGTTTGTTAATCCATTCACTCATTCATTCCACAGTCTTTATGAATACCTAAGCAAAGCCTTAGGCGAGGCACTGAGGATATAGCGATTTTTCTCAGTGCCTGGAATTTATGTTCTAAGACAGTCACTCAATGACTAGCATATTCTGTAAAAGTCAGACCAGGATTTGTGGAAGTCCCATGAGGTAAGGTGGGCCTCAGGAGGTCTGTCTGCATTCTTCACCATTTCTGCAGAAATCGCTACCTTGCTATTCAGAATTATATATTAATAATAATATATAACCACTTTTCCCATAAGAATAATCAGAAACCAAGATACGGAAACAAAATTTTAAATATTTTCAGTGTGTATGTTTTTAAAACCATGACTGAAATATTACTGCATTTCTTTGGGAACCTATAAATTCAAGCATGAAACTGTGTGATAACAGCATTTCCCCTAAATATGCAGATGTCAAGGTGTGTTACAGGTGAGTTACAGGAGCAGTTAACATTTCAATCCTTAGGTTCCAAGTTGTTCACCTGTTCATAAGAAAAAATAGCTACTTGAAACTTCAAATTCATATATGCAAAAATTGCATAGACCAAACGTTCAAATGAAAATCCTTTTAGAGACAACTACCTAAAGCTTCCATATTAAGAGTGTTTATTTTTCTCTAGGATTAGAACAGATTGCATTGGCAGCCCGGTCTTTCATAAAGAGGGGGGTGGGGAATAGACTTGGGCCTTCATTTTCTCACAAAAGGCACAATGTGAAGCACATCTGTGAACATTGCATAATTTGTTATGTTCTACAAAGAGGTGGGTTTTTGTTGTACACATACCACAGCTATTTGGTCCCGTTTCACCAATGATCTCTATTCAGGTCCAGAAAAGAAATTGGCCTCAGAAGAGTGAAAGGAAAGTAAATTTTTCTTTAAAAATTAGATACAGATTATCACTTCAAAATGCAGGAGGGAATTTTACAAGTGCCGGTGTACTGATTAGCTTTCCAATGGACATCCAGCCCTTTATTAAACACATGCTAACTGTGGTCAACTGTGACCGATGTGGTTTATTACTCTCCAGAAGGGCTGAACTGAAATCACCCATCTAATTTAATTGAGAAATGTTGGATGAACTTGAACTGTTTCATGGACATGAATGACCAGAGAATTTATTTGATGAGACGTTAAAGGTTGAATACGGTAACTATCTCTTTGATGGTTTAGTACAGTCGATTCGTTTGTTCATTAGCATGTCTTTCGTATTTTTCATTACTACCTGAGCAACCTAAATGAAAAAGGCGGAAAATAAAAGTTTTTGTACAGCATCATTACAAAAATTACCAACCTTCCCTTTATTGGTAAATATTCGTGACCACTTTTAATGTAGTTAACACTTTTCAAAGTGACATCAGCTTTCCAGTAAAGGAAGTTCACAGTAATTAAATGGTGAAAAACATTAATAAGTCCACTGGGATTTTTCATGTGATAGTCCCTAAATTATTTTCAAAATGTTGTCTTCTGACTTCATTCATTAAGACAAAAAAAAGCCTTTAAGAAGTTGGCATGTTATTCACCAAACAAGCTCCTTTGCATTTTCTTGTAAACTGGGCAGTGTGAGCTATAATTGGTGACCTCACAATGAAACATTTGTAGTAACTTTATCAAGTGTATGGCACAGAGGTGGCATCAGATGACAGTGCTTTCTCTTCATGTGTGTCTGCCAACATTTAAGGTAGATTCTGCTTTTTTTCCAATGACTAATGCTGGGGCATAACTTGGAGATATATACCTTTTTAAAACTAGATTAAAATATTATATATTTTAAATTATCCACAGAAAGTCAGAGCTGGAAACTCAAAGAATAAATTACAAAATCACACTTCATGTAACTAGTGACTCTTTAAATGAAATTTTTCATTGAAACTTTGTCATTAAAATAGAAAGGGCTTTGGCTGTGCCCATACAAGCATAATAAATGGTGTATGTTTGTGATACTGAATGACTTTTACCCATATGCTGCACTGCAAAGCTACATGAATGAGGCATTTACCAAATCAAGCCCACCACATTAAACAGAAAAACAATCTTTATTCATGGTAACTTATCAGTTTCAATTAATCAACCCTAACAATGGAAATTCTGATGTGTTCAAGCAACTTGAAAGCAATAGGTCATCTCCAGGGCAGCATTGTTGTGTCTTTGTGCCGAAGGTCTCAAACAAAGCAACATCTTCAATAAATATACATGCATATACATACATACATGTGCATATATATACATACAAATGAACAGTTACAGCTGAGTCCTGTGGTGCCAACAAAAATGCATATGTATTGTTTATTATTTTTATCATAGCACATGTAATTGTTTTCCCTCAAGTATTACTTTTTGAGCTCTGCAAGTTTAAACAAAAGGAAAGAAATTTCCATTGGATGACCATCCTTTCAGTTTCTGTACTGCTATGTGAATAGCATTGTGCAAACCATTCCATTGGTTTTGAAAAGGGGTAACCATTGGTTTGATTTGGTTACACGGTTTAGTAAAGAGCTCCCTCCCACTGCCTTAGGGTCTGTGAAAGGTCTGTGACCTGTTTAGAACTGCCAAGTGAAATGTCATGTCGCCCCTCCCAAATGGGAGTATCTGCATTCATTTGATCAGTATAAAAAATGATTGGGGATGGCGAGATCAGTGCTTTTGAATTGCAATTTATAGCAGTTTACAAAAATGCACATTGTTGGAAAAGAAAACATGGAAGTGTTTCTTTCTAAATTGCATTACCTGTGAAATGTCATTAGTCTTTTAAGGATATTTACATCCTTTTTTTAATTATTTAGGAGACTTACTTCAACTAAAGCAAATCAGAATTTTGTTACATTATGATTTTTTTAACTTGTATTTTGGTTTTAGTGATAGAATTTTTTAAAAAGCAATGTTTCTGAGTTATTCATATAAACATAATTTATGTCCATTTATTGATTTTCTAAGATAATCTTTGTTAATGAGTTGTATTAGTAGAAGATTCTTAATCATCCTTCCCAGATTGTTCAGGAGATTTATTTGTTGGTAAATTGCTTGTCTGCTGATTTCTAATAGACTAAAATCTCCAGTATATTTAACTCTAGCAAGTTTCCACTATTCCTTCAACATTGCACTACCAGAACTTCTTTGTAAGATGAGTACTTTTCTAAATTATGGAACCCGTTGACTCATCTACATGTATGCATAGTTTTATAAAAGGGAATTTCATTTCTTTTCATTAAATATGCAAAAGAATACACGAAGCTTATCCAGAAAGTTTAGGTAGCCTGTTCAAGTTCATAAGGACTGAATGAAGCCTCCTGGAGTTTCTGGGGTGCAGAAAACAATGCCCTTTTTGCTATTTCCAGGCATCTCACAAGCTCCGTATCTTTATGGCAGTGCGTAGTATTGGACATTACTTGAAAGAAAGCTTTGAGTAAGAAAAGTTACCTTGGGAAAAGGCCCTTGGGGCTTCCCTGGTTGATACTCGACTAGAAAAAGAAAGGCCCTTCTGCAGAAAAGACTTGACCCAGATAGGCTCTGGAGCACTCCACTTTGAACCTCCCAACCATTGAAATCCGAGGTTGTCACGTTTTTATCTTTGTTTATGTTAAGCCTTGGAATGACAGCCTGGCTCCTCTGTGTTCCCCTCTCCCATTGCCTGGCTGTAAGTGTCCACATTGACACCTACCGGTGACCGCAGGCTGCAATGCTTTGTTGCCTTCTCCACGCTCCCAGCTTTCAGTGGGATTAGCCCAGGGCCTTTGTTCCCCTTCAAAGCTGGAACATCACATCCCATGTTGTGGCTTTCCTGTCTCAGACCCCCAACGCTTTCCTCACAATTTACGCACCAGGTAAATGTTCCTCCCCACAGGGCAGAGAGCCCAAACTGTTGAGGTTGGGGGTGGGGATATCTTCCCATTCCCCAGTTTCAGAGCCCAGGGCCAATGTGGTTTTCTTTCCTTCTCACTCATAATTTTCTGTTTCACATGGAAGAAAGATTGCAAAGCAAATGGAAATTTAAATCTTGGAAAAATCAAATCCCTGTTACAATGGCTTCAGTAGAATGTTGAGTACCGGCCTTTATCAGGGGCATCTAAGACTATTCCTGCAGTCTGGGGCTGCTGGAGAGCTCCAGACTGTCTCAGAGCAAAGCCTGGCTGGCACACGCTGTCTAGAAGGCCAAGGATAATCTGCCTGCCTGCCCTACCTCCTTCACCACCTCCCTTCCAGGTTCCTGAAGAGGCTCCCAGCTAGGGCCAGGGCTGGGAGCACCCACTAAAAAGATGATGCAAAATGCTATGGGGGAAGAGTGGGGAGTGGTTTGTGTATGGTAAGTAAAACGAAGTTTATGTCTGTCCACCTTTCTTCATGTTTAGGGAAGTTGTCGGAATCCCCAAAAGAAGAGTCCTTGGAGGAAGCATCCATGCGCCAGAGCAGCCCCGCGGAGACTGTTGATTAACTGAGCAGAAGCCTGGACTGCGCAGATGGGGCCACACCATCCTGGTGTAAGGTGCCTCCCTCTCAAAGGATACTATCTCCAAGAATTTTCTAAACTAATTGTTTAATCTCTCCGGATTATGTACATTAACCAGCACTGTGCTGGAATAGACTCAATGCGCGCCTTGTGCGCGCTCCTTTCCACGCCTTTAAGGAAAGCGCTGACTGGTGCTGGGTGAGCAGGGCACACCGACCCTGCAGGGCGACCACATCCATTCAGGTGCTCCCGGGACTCAGAAGAGTCCAGGCGTCTAAGAGTGGGAAGGAACGGACTTTAATTAAAAAGTTTGACTCCCTCTCTAATTCATCCAGTCTTTCTATACCAAAAACATCAATCTAATTTGCTGTCTCCTCGCCCAATAACTAGTCCCCATGAAGGTGGGTCATAAAGACTAGAGGGAGATCGTACATTTCCTCAAGGAAGATTCATTCTTATCTTACCTTGGCACGGGGCACCTAGCCGCATCTTAAAGACTGTCAGAAATTCTTTAATAAGTAGGGAAACTCTTTGGAGTTTTGCTTCCTGGTAAGGATGCAAACCAAGATTCTGCTGGAATGCCAGACACCATTTGCCAAAAGGCGGGTTTGCTTTTCTTCCATGCATAATATCCAACTTGGTTCTTTCTATTCCCCTAACTACAAGTAAGGCCTTGTTAAGAGCCTGTATCTGAATCGTAGGCTCTGGATTACAGAATTCTAAAGTTATTTATTAAGTCTCAAGAAATATATTTGTGGTAGTTGTCACATGAAGCTGATATACTTTAGTTCAAAAGAAAGCTGCAGAGGCGATTTATTTGTGCGTAAAAGGAACACGATTTAATTGGAGAGAGACGTGTTATTTTCAACGCAAGTACACAGGATGGTACAGCGCTGTGGAGCATTGTTCGAGCTTCATCTACTATGCACTATATGCCGCTGTCTCCAAAGGAGTGTTGCCCTAGAAACTTGTTTTAAATCTGCTGCTATATATCAACACCTTGTTTTAGCAGTCCTTGGCTGAATTACAGTTACACAGTTTGGCGCTTCTTTCAAATTTCCTCCCATCAGTTTGGCTAAAGAAAGGAATTTTTCTCCTTTAGAAATGAATTGGCTTAATTAGTAAGTAGATTAATGGCAATTGCTGGTGAGTTGGTTTCCAGCAGAGTTTCACCAGAGAGGGTTAATCGGAGTCAGGTCTGGAATCTTTCCCAGAACTGGCTGCCAGCCATTTCCACCAACCAATCAACCCTACAAGAAACAGAGGAAATGAAATAAAATTTGTATCCTCTGTGCCATCGTCCTGGACAGAAATTCCTTGGAAGCAGCCTCCTGGTCGGGTGCAATATCAAACTGCTTCATTTCAGCACTTTAATAGAAACTTGAACCTTCAAGATTTATCTGGGTACCAAAGCAAAGTTTCAAATGGCACAATAAAGGTCTCCACAGAACCCTGGAAATATTGGAAATTTCTGAGGCTCTCAGCCAATTTCAGGTTGGGAGAAATTGCAAATCACCCAGGTCCTGCCCTATATCTGTTGTCCATCAGAAGCCCTTCAAAAGTTTTGCTGTATGTTTTGCATCCTTTTTACTTATTTTTTTCCCATAGCAATGAAAATGCATTCATAGTTTAACTTGCAGCTGCATTAGTCTTGCAAAAAAAAAAAAAAAAAAAAAAAAAATCCCTGCTGAGAAATGCATATAATAGGAAAAACAGATCGGCTGGACAGCAGTGTAATTAATGCCAGAAAGGGCTGAGGCCGGTTTCATAGTTTGTCTTTTGAGGATATCAAGACGAGACCTGGTGAAAAATGACGCATGCTTTAGCATTTCAGAAAGCTGGCAACTGGCAGCGCTTTTCCTTTTTTCTTTGACTTTCTGCCGCGGAACAAAGAGGTCCGCAGAACTAGCTAGGTTGTAATGAGTTCTATGTCCCTAGCACATTAAGTGCATCATGGAAACATATTGTATCGAAATAGTTTGGAGGAGAATACCAGGGATGAAAGAGAATGGGTGCTTTGATCAGCTCCCTGGGGTCCTGAGCGCGCACAGACTGACTTGCAAGGAGTTATTCAGCTCCAGCTAGACACACTTACAACACCATTGAAAGAAATTTGCATATCTGTAATTTATCACATTGGTCCAGAACATTATTGCAAGGTAAATAAAAGTTAGTTGAATAAAAAAAAAAACAATCATCGCAGATATAGAGAAAACTGTGAAGCCAGTCTTTCCACTAAAAAATAGAAATAAATATGTCTATAAAACATAATGACTTAGAAGCAGCTGACTTTATTTTAAAATGCCTTTAGAACAATAGGTTATGCACTGGCAAAAACAAGAGTGGCCACAATTTCTTTGCCTTTCTGCTTTAGGGGAGTGTATTCGCTGCTTCCCACTGGAATAAAGTCAAAGTTGAGATGTGTTTGGCCATAACCAGCCTGCAACATGCAGACAAAAATTAGTACACACTTTGAGTAGATATGAAAGACCACTTAAGGTCTCTAGCATTTGCAAATGCTAAGATTAAATCTCATTTATTCTTCTGTTGATTTCATTCCTAAGCCTTGTTTGCTGAATTTAGCTCAAGAGGATGAAATGTCCAGAGATCCGGTCAATAGGAAAACTTGCTTTCGAATGCCCCATGAGAACAAGTGAAAATTTAACAGGCAGGCATTGTTCTGAGTTTTGAAACAACCCAGTTAAACAGCAAACAAGAATCTTCAACTTGACCTTGAAAAAGGCTGTGTGCCTGCAGATAATCTATCAAACAACTCTAG